>NW_027271054.1:1155000-1751271 GCF_040938485.1 Diadema antillarum
TTTTGGAAATGCTATTCAGTATTACACAGAGATTCCATTTACATTCAATTAGTGTACCACAGGTTTTGTTTAATCGGTTGTGGGAATGCGAAACTTTCCTTACATATATTATCATAAAATGTTTTTAGATAATTAACTTTACTTAAGGTATAAAGTTGCTATGGAATTTATTATGTAGCCCCTTCCCCATCTTCAGCTTATACTAAAGCCCAAGAGTAAACTGGTTAAGAATGTAACATCAGAAACCAACCGTTGATAAGCGGCGTATCGGCAATATACATTAACAATTACTAAGACTGCACCTTGCTATTATCTTCCACATAATTATGCCTAATTCCAAGTGTCCTATTTGCTTTAAAAGAAAAGTTAGTTCTGCAAATGCTCGTATAGCACCCACCAATCATTCATAAACACCACCTTGTTATCAATATTTCTCTCATGACACTGTGTACATTTTTATAACAACATGAAATAACCATGAATCTATAGTTTTGCATATCTTAGGATTAATAAGGTATAGGCTTATAACACCTCAATGACGCATTGAATTCTGATTAAGTGTTCATTGCTGCTTCCTCATCAGGCGCTTTTCACCACAAATCGAGGTACTGTCAGTGGCTACTTCCTCGCAGGGAGGTTCATGACATGGCTACCGGTATGTGATGCTTCTATTCCATATACACAGACGGCAGAACTGATATTGAAACTTTTTTTTTTCTCATCGCTCAAAAGTACTTCTGTTCTGTTGATGTAATTACAGTATAGCATGTAAATGTATATACAGTAACCTTGTGAATAAAGACAGCCAGTGTATAAAAGCAAATTAACAAAGTTGTCGTTCTACTTTTAAGACAGAAGGACATGCCAAGCTACAGTAAACGAAACAAGTCAATATTACTTTGATTGATGTAGGGGTATTGACACAATGAATACTAAATCTCTCCTATCACAATTGCTTTCTTTCAGCATTACTTGAGCTTCTATTTGTTTGTTTATTTGTTTTTGTATAGGTCGGTGCATCGATATTCGGCAGCAACATTGGCAGCGAACATTTCGTTGGACTTGCCGGGGATGCAGCCGCAGGAGGACTGACTCCGGGTGCCTTTGAGCTAAACGTATGTCAACGCCAAGATAACTATAGGATGACTCCATTTTGATATATGCACACTTTTTGTCCCTGATGTAATTTATTATGCTGATTTAATACAAGCAGCAACTTATGAAATGATATAAAACTGTATAACGAAATCAGTTAGTAACTCTTTTCCATCAATATCGCAGTTATGCTAACGAATTGTGATTAGGATTTGTCAGAGAGGTGCATTTACTCCTATTTATTTCATCATAGAATCCGTTATTTTCATTTCCACCATACTGATACATGGATGTTTCCAACGTCATTTTACGCAGCTTTAGCTATTATCATTTGTTTCTGTGTGCGACACTGTATACACTTCTTCTGTGAAATTATATCAACTCACATTTTCTGTTTTCTGCTGAAAGGAAACTGAACAAAAAAATCAAAAGAGTGCGAAAATTGTTTGAAATTCACTTAAATGTAAAACGTAAACATAAACATTAACAACACTATGAATATCATAATCATGTACATGTATGCTCAAAAGACAACGTAAAAGACAAAAACGCCTGACTTTACTCCGGGAGTAATGCAGCGTATACTCCTTGGTAAATACAGAAATAATCCAATCAGTTCATCGTGGCACAAATATCGGTGCTATAAAATAGATTCGTTGTTATACCAACAGAATGAAACCTTGGTTTCGCGAGATTAAAGAACAGCCTCCCTTATTGTCTAAATTTACGTTCAGATAATGGTCGTTTATATGACATGTATTGTCACCGCGAGACAAATTTAATTGTGTTCATAGTGTCCGATCAAAGGACATCTTTACGTGTTTGTCGATAAACACATCGAGAGTTTTACTGTCCTGTAAATATAATGCGAATCGTATCTTGTGTTAGAGATTGTAATAGGGGGCGAAAGATTCGTACTAGTTTTCATTTTTGGCATTAAATTTGCAAAGGATTCGCGACTCTTTAAAGCTCTGTATTTGGCAGCTATACCTTTTAACCTTAATTTCAAAATGTTATAGTGAAATCGATCAGCGCAAGAACATGTCATGCATCTACAGTTGACGAATCCATCGTCACCTCCACCTTGCATGAACGCAGCGGTAAGAGATGATACTATAGTGAATTACTCCCTTTCACAGTAAACGGAGCTACAAGCAATCTAAAAGTTGGTATTGTTACTCCCGCCTTGAAACACGACTAACAAAGATTAAAGCCACAATCTCTTGAAATAGACGTGGAAAAGGAGTCTTGCAAGGTGCTCACAACTTCCAACGACATCGTACGTTCACAATGTTTCTCTGAAGTCTTCGTTCCAGGAAAAAATGAAACAGATAAATGGATAAAGTAACATTTAAATGTTTTAACAGTAACGGGGGCCATGACAACACCAGGATAATCTGCTATTGAATCCAAATGGAAATAAATCCTAATCATCATCACCAACATCATCACTATCATTTCAATCATTATCATTGCCTTTATCATGATAATGTGCAACATAGCTTCAATAGCAATACGTCCATTTCTGCGGTTATATTTTTAAAACTTCAACAAGTGCAGTTCATAAGGAGAAATTCAAAAAGTAATTTTGACTTTAAAAATTATATGCATATGTTACATATTTTCATAAAGTTATTTGCGCGCGCAAGCGAATATATAGCTATTACAATATGACTAGCAAAAAAAAAGAGGGAGAGAAAGATAGAGAGGGATGGAAGAGAAGAAGAGATAAGAAGTGCAATGAGGAAGGGATGTAAGACAACAGGGTGTGCAAGTCTACATGACACGAATTTTGGACCTCATTTTATGACAGTGTTTGGTTACTGCCTTTCCTCTGTCTTCAGGCGCTGGGTCTTCTTCAACTCATGGGGTTCCTCTTCATCCCCGTCTACATTGCTTCAGGGGTAAGAAATGTACAGTCAAACATATTTCAGCGGCCACCTGTCTATAACGGCCACCTGCCGTATATGGCTACTAAAAACAATCGCATATCTGAGACAAATGCAGTTTTAAAGACTCTGTCTGTCACGGCCATCCGTCTCTAACGGCCACTTTTTTCGTCACCCTCGGGGCCGCTATAGGAGGTTTGACTGTAGCCGTACTAAATAATACGTAGTTTATAATAGGACATCGTTTATGATAATTAAGATAACAATATTGATGATTGTAATGACTGGCAAAAACACAATTAACATATACACAATTAGTGCTGTGCTTTACAATGTTCTGAGCCTTTTTTTCTTCAACTACATCTTTCTGCATAACGATCTGCATTGAAATTTCTCATCTGATTCGATAGTGAGATAAGAATATTATGAATGAAAGCCCAGTTCCATTTTGCCTGAAAAAAAAGGGTGATATAGTACTGTCTAGTAATGAAGTAACTCTTTAGTTTTGTTTTGGGCAAAACAGAGGTTATTAAGTAAGGAGATAACAGGGGAGATAACGGCCACCACTATATCGTATTGCCAAAATTCATCTCGAGCAAAGCTTGTACGATACCCAGGATGTAATAAAGGAAATTTAGCAATAATTGAGTCTAATTGTCGGTAAACACATTTCGTCTAAATTTACAGTGACCGAATGCTTTCTTTTGTTTCTCTCCGTTCACTCTTCCAGTGGCAACATTCTTAATTTCTTTGAACATGATTAACTTTTGAAGGACAGCTATGATATTGTGTGTTCCGATATTTCATTAAGTTTTCTCCCAGATAATAGTTGATACATATTTCAATACTGTGAAGTACTTTATATTCTTTGGCTCTGTTTTCTTCGCTGTCACCAGGTATGCACTTTACCGGAATTTATGATGAAGAGATTTGGAGGTCGGAGGATCCGAGTTTACCTGGCCTGCATGTCAATCTTTGTTTACATCGTAGCAAGGATCTCGGTAAGAATTTGAAATAATGATTCCCGCGGCTTTGCCAAAACCTACTTTATATCCAAAATACTCAATTCTGAGAGATACACGCCATAAAAACCAAAACAACAACAACAACAACAGAAGCGAGTATAATGTAAAGCATATCGTGTGCAACCGTAATGGCAAATGGACTGCGCAGTATCTGCTTGTTGTGTATTTAACGTCAAACTGTCAAACATGTAATTTACACGTGGAGAGTGATACTAGATATTAAGTTGGTAATATTTTTCAGTTTGTTTAATTTAAGAGCTATACGGACACGTGACGGATTTTAATGTGTTGGTATATCATGGCATCATCATTCTTTTATTTTTCGTTCTTCTTTTCACTTAACTCAGCTAATGTTTTTCCGTCGTTCAGTCATCAACAACATAACCTTCGTTTTCTATCAAAATTGCAGGTGGATCTCTATTCCGGAGCCCTCTTTATCCAACAGGCCTTGGGATGGAATCAATACCTGTCAATCGTATTGATCCTGGTGTTTGTTGGCATCTTTACCCTGACTGGTAAGTGAAGTTTCCATGGTTACAAAATATCAACCAGCATATAAGATTTCTTCTAAATGACAAGTCACATCGTCACTATCGGTGTCGAGGGACACCACGGGACAAGTTAATAACGGCAATAAAGCATTTTTGTTTGTCATTTCCAATACTTGTTCATGGTATGGTATTCTTATTGCAATCATAATTAATAATCATGACTGAAATAATATCATTATATAATAACATCTCGGCATCACTATTATAACTGCCAGCATGATTCTTCTTGTTTCCATCTAAGAGGTGAGGATGCAGTGATAGCACTTTCATCAAACCAAGCTCTTCCAATACATGTAATGGTATTTCATTTGAATTCAACCTAACGTTGCTATCATACTTTAGGCTAGGCAATGATTCAATTTAACCTTTTTTCCTATTTAAGTGTTGATTGCTAAGTTATTGAAATATGATAACAATTTGAAACGAAAGATACGAGACTGTATTTATTTCATTATATCAGAAAATGAAGGGAATTAAATTTGTGATTATCTCAGAGAAGGACTTGTCAGGATATGACATTATGGCCTAGGCCTACTCTGATTTGCTTGATATATGGTTGCGACTGATTTCACTAATAATATTTATTTCAATTCAATTCAATTCATTTATTTTCATTCGCATTGTTCCTCATTCATTCTCATATTTGAAGCTGTTTATATTTCTGTAACTTTCAAATTCCATAACTTCCATTCTTCGGGTCCAATTCTTTTTTTTTTTTTTTTAAAGTTACTACTCTTTGATATAATTTCTATCAAAGTCAACTTAAGAATGATATATGAAGTGTGCCTCAAGATTGTAGAAATGTGGGTTGATAAAGATCAATAACAATCAATCATAAATTCGTGTAGGCCTATCTACATTATATCTCAACGTTTTGTACTTTATTATCACAGGTGGGCTAGCTGCTGTTATGTACACGGACACAGTACAGGTGTTTATCATGCTGATAGGTGGATTCATCCTGATGATACTGAGTAAGTAGAACCCCGTTGTTCATATAGAGTTCCTCCTTTGGGTAGGCCTAAACATGCTATTGTAAAATATTTTAATCCGTATAATAACAATAATTATATATTTACCCTTGGACTCACTTTCAGCCCCCCTAAAACAAAACAAAACAAAAACACACACACGTACACATACACACACAAACAAACAAAAACCCCGAAAACTAACAACCAAGCTAACAGTCAAAGGAGTCTAATGTTGACTGAGTGTCATCGCCAAACAAAACTCAACCATTCATTCCCGTAGTCACATGAATTTTAGCAAACGATTTCACAATGAATGGACGCCTGCTCCACTCTGTCAACAAAGTTATCTCTCTGATGTTTAGTCTTATGAAAATTCAGTCACTTACTTTGGGCTTTCACCTCTCTGTGTCCTCAAGATAATCCATAATAATATCCTCAAAGCGTCTTGAAATAACAGAAACACAGCTATAACACCTTACGTTGTTGCATTTGATGTGATAGTGAGAAGACGATAACATGTGCCCCAGTATAGCCCTGCTTGTTGCCAGGATATTTGAAAATACGCGCTGCGTCATAGTGAAAAATGCGCGTAAACCCTGCTGGTGATGCACACCATGAGCGCAATGCCGATACGTATACTTTTGATAAGTACACTGGTGTGGTTTTTTTTTTTTCTTTTTCGTCAACAATCAAGGTGGCAATGAAAATGTCCAGTTTTTGTTGATGAGAAATATACAGTATGTATGTTTCCGCATGTACAAAAGCACTTGTTAGAGACTACGTGAGCCTGCCAAGACGGCTGCCCTTTGTCGTGGCCATATTCTACGTTTCTACCAGAGATAACAACGCAAATGTTTGAATGCAGACAGTCGTAGGCCTACGAGGAAATACAATTGAAACTCCCTGTACGTTGTAAATTTTACCTGCAATTCCATTACGATATCTAATTTGTCTCGTTTTGGTTTTCTTGCCCTCATTCCCATATCCAGGTTTCATAGAGATCGGCGGTTTCCAATCCCTTAAGGTCAAGTACTTTCAAGCCATTTCCAACGAAACACTTAATACTCCAAACTACACCTGTGGCTACCCCAATCCGAATGCATTCCAGATGCTCCGTGACCCGCACCCTTTCAACTCCGACTTTCCCTGGGTCGGTTTCGTCATTGGGCAGACTATGACGTCAATCACGTACTTCTGCGCAGAACAGGTGGGCAAGCGAGTTAAAGGTCATCATACTGTCTATATCACAAGGATGTCGCAGCGATCAGCAGCCATTTTGGCCACACAGTTTTTTTATGTTGATGAACTCTAAGTTGATATAAAGAGAGAGAAAAATATAATACAACAAAATCGTCTAGCTGCTGTTTCTAAATCCATCGATCACTCCAACCCCTGTGACAATGTGATGGATGCGTTTTACACAGAGTTGTAACATGTATAATGACCATTTGTGGGATATCTGCAGTATATACCACCACAACCTGTCGGATACTCCAGAAAGAACGATGCAATGTATACTACTTGATTCTTATTCTTATTCTTTCTTTGATAACTCAGATTAAAAGTGTTTTGGCTTTATGGTGTTTTGGCTTTGTTGCATGGAAATTAATGATATTAGAAAATATATATATGTTTAATCATAGATGCGAAAAGAGAAATGCCAACATGTGCGTATTCGGATGCATGCTCACTTTCTATGTATAATTACGTCAATGTTTCGATACCACGTGATGAAAGCACACAGGGTGTTATAACCAAGGAGTCATCACAGAACTCATCCTTTCCATGTCATTCCAAATACCGTCCAGGTGATGGTCCAACGAACACTGTCTGCTAAGAGTCTGTCCCACGCCCAGGGAGGCTGCATCTTCGCTGGTTACATCAAGATTCTTCCTCTCTTTATGATCGTCATTCCGGGCATGATCGCCAGGGTTCTCTATGCAGGTAGTATAAAGACTACATCCCTTGTAGATTGACTTCCAGCCTCCATGATATATCCAAGTAATTGAGACAGGTGACAGAACGGTTCCGACGGATTAGAACGATTTCCTCGGATATTTTGCAGTTGGTTTACAAATGGTCCGAAAAGAATATGTTTCTTAGCAAAGTGAATAATTGAGCGCTCATTGACTCGTGTTTCAATGTTAGCATTTCCTAATATCATTTCAGTAATGTTCTGTTCGTTAGAGGCATCTTTTCGTTCTGTAGACATGGTAATGGTGTCCATCGCAGTTGCCATGAGAAAATGATTGTACACGATTCGATTCGGGTGTAAATTTGGGGATATCAGATTGTAACCTTCAATTACTATATTTCTGTTCTATCTTTTCACCGTTCGGACAATATTTCCGGATAACCATTCTCGAACGTAGCAGTTTCACATTATCGTATCTTGTTGAAGCATCGACTATCAGATCACTACAGCAGTATTAGTGTGCTAAGTTAACAGATATTTGTAAGACACTTTTGACAGCAGGATTACCAAATATTATCATGCATGGTTTCTCTCGCTTGTCATTACAGATACCGTGGCCTGTGCCTCCGCCGAGACCTGCCTTGCCGCCTGCGGGAATCCCAAAGGATGCACCAACACCGCCTTCCCCAGTCTCGTTCTTGGAGTCATGCCATCAGGTACCATATGAAAACATATAGATAATGCCTTTTTACAGGTGTTATAAAACACGACATTCCGCTGGAATTATAACATTGATAAGATATTATATTTTCCCGAAGCGTGCAGCACCAAGAGAAATCAAAATTATAAAAATATTATTAAAGAGAGAGAGAGAGAGAGAGAGAGAGAAGGTGGATGTAGCAATGCCAAAACGTTCTGGAGGATTAGTCAAATTAAGTTACAACATAGTTGCTCACGACAAATTCGGCCCATAAGAGTACTGTAGATTATGAATATCTATCAATATGGAAAATTTTCTTTAAAATGACTTTGCATGCAAGTATTTAGATTTCTAAGATTTCCCGTGGCTTTACTTCAATAATCCACTCATACAAAGAAAATTTCAGTCGTGATCATATCAATGTTCGACAGGTCTTCGGGGGATGATGTTGGCCGTCATGCTCGCCGCCATCGTCAGCAGCCTGACGTCGTTCTTCAACAGCAT
Organism: Diadema antillarum; assembly: GCF_040938485.1. NCBI lineage: Eukaryota > Metazoa > Echinodermata > Echinoidea > Diadematoida > Diadematidae > Diadema > Diadema antillarum. Next base: position 1,163,654 of record NW_027271054.1, read on the forward strand.
CAGCACTCTCTTCACCGTCGACATCTGGCTCTATTTCAGACAAAAGTTCGCCGGCAAAGAGCCTTCGGTTAGAGAACTCATGATTGTCGGAAGGTTGGTGTCAATTTAGACGACTCAAGTACTCTCTCCTTCAGAACCATCGATCTAAAAGGGATGGGGTGGGGGTAGGGCTATCATCAACCAGAAAAAAAAAGTCATACAATAGAATCTGAGATCACTATCAAAGTCATCATGTTATGCATTGAAGTGAACTCAAGTGAACATACATAATTTGTGACGTACGTTGCTTACTACTGTATGTACCATCATCATTTTTTGCATTTCGTGAAATAACAGGTGTATATGTATTCACTGTGTAATCACAATTTGTCTTATACTCTTCAGAGTGATCGTGGTCGTGATGGTCGGTCTCAGCATCTGCTGGATACCCGCTATCGAATTGCTCCAGGGTGGTGACGGTTTGAACCGCTATTTCACCCGGATAGCCGGCCGAATCACACCGAGTGTTTGTGCTGTCTACCTGCTAGCCATACTGTGGCCCAGGGCAAACGAAATGGTGAGGAGTTTTTCGTTGTCGTTGTCGGATTCTTTTGTTTTTCACAGCGTGGCGCTGCCTAGTTTCTAGTTTTTATTATTGTTGAGGATAGTGCGCTCCGTCTATCACTGTGGTTACAGGGTAGGCTTCCTTAAGTAGCTGTGTTTATTTCGGTTGTAAAATTCATAATATTCAATGCAGTAAAACAATACGATTTCACATAGAACGGAAAGAAAAATACATGGCGGGAAGCCCATCATCAGTAGTGACAGTGATTGTCACTTATGGTCTTCCATGGGGCCCCTTCTTCTTCTTCTTTTTCTCCTCCTCCTTCTTCTTCTTCTTCTTCTTCTCCTCCTCCTCCTCTTTCTTCCTTTTTCTTCTTCTTCTTCTTCTTCTTCTTCTTTTTAAAGATACTAGTCAAAGACCAAGGGAGAAAATCTCGAGGTGGACTTACTAGTATAGTGTTGGATTTTGTCACCATCGGGATTTAATCGTTACAAACTGCATTTCTGTTGTTCATATTTGGTAACCGGCGTGGTTGAACCAAGTTATCACATTGCAACGAAGTATGTACTGGCATTCCGATTCCTGTGCAATACAAAGAACACTATCTATACGTAAATACACTGAATTCACTTCGTTGCCCTGTGACACTTACACTATGAGGACACCGTGTAAAGCACGCACTGTAAATGCTTGCCGTGGTCAAAGGTGTGGCAAGCATACACGTTCGCGAGTTCTGTCTTTTTTTTTTCATTTCCTTTGCCATTATACATGTGTTAAAATGTATATAGAAAACTTTGAATATCGATTGTTGTTTGTGTTCATTGTACCTTTCATTGAGATATGAAATTGTGATGAGAGATGACGGTGTGTTTGCATCGTCATGATTATTTCGGTACAATGTAATGTCAATGGAAACAAAAATCTTATATAGGCCTATGGCATAGACTAATAAAGATTAATGAATGATGAATGAATATCATCATGCAAGCATAAAAAGGCATCAATATTCAGATTTATTGATCTAAAAGCAGATATCTGAGAATGTCTTTTCACTTGTGGACTGCGCTTCCTGCTTGTCTTATTGATCAAAGTGTGATTGGCACGACACATTCTATGCGAGCAGAGTAAGTTGAGCCACACAATATCCACAATAGAAGGATGATTGTTAGATTTTAACAGTCGCAGAAAAGTACCAACTATACGTCACAGTCATTCAATCTGAAAAATGAAGAGGTGTGTGTACCCATGGTGACCGATGGTAAGAGTGATTAATATGATAGTATGGAACTTTTATTCACAGGGCACGTTCTGGGGGCTGATCGCCGGCGCCTTTACCGGCTTCACCCGGTTAATTCTGGATTTCATCTGGCCAGCGCCGGTTTGCTGGGAGGAGGATAACCGGCCCTATATCCTAAAGATGCACTACTTCTATTTTAACATGATTCTCTTCGCCGTTGTCTTCACTGTCGACATTGTCGTTAGTCTTCTTACTGAGCCGCCTCCTCCTGAAAGGGTAAGTGAACAACCTCAAAACGAAAGGGATGATTAACCCGTTGAGGATGAGTCCCGAGTATACTCGGGCAGGTGTCTATGGGAATTGCGTGTTGTAGCGAAATCAAACCGTCCTCAACGGGTTAATTGTGCGGCCCACCTTCAAACCGCAAGAAAAAAAGAAGAATAATACAGTCAAAACTGAAGGGATATCCTAGTAGGATGCCCCATTAATTTTGGAACTTTATATCATGGCCCTGTGTCAAAGTAAAATGAATATTTATACTGATCTATCAGGGCGATGGGTGCTCTCTCCTAAACGGTAGTTTAACGGTAGTTTCTCAAAATGACTAGCATAAACTTCGGCAAACTGATCAGCACGGCACATTCTGTCATATATAAGATCACATCTGGTTAAAGAATGCAGACATGAAGTGTAGATGCGTTTTTGTTTCAGATATACATGGATCTACAGAAAGGTTGACTTTGAGATCTTTTTCCTTCTTATTTGTTCTTTCTTGTGGTGAAGCTGATTCGAACAACGTTTTGGACTCGATTCAGCAAGGCAAAGAGATCAGACGAACAGGAATTCGAAGACGACGACGACTCTGGGGATGGGAAAGACGATGTCCAGACAATGGAAATGAAAGTGCCGACGGAGCAGGGGACGGAGAAGGTAGATACGACGGCCACACCCACGGACGGAGGTACGACCAGGCCAATAATTAGACTGCATTCAATGCAATACAGTAACTGTTATCTACTTGTGGTTAAGGTTCAGTGGACTATATTATTCCTCAAATATTACATTACCTGTTTGATACACGTTGAATCTTTGTCTCACAATGTTAGCATTAATTGTCATGTCAGCTTGATGGTAAAAATACAACGAATTTAGCCTGCGTTTGTTCAAGGAGTTGTACGTACCTCTAAAATCGACATTAAACATTATGTTAATGGCTGATGGAGCATAATTATTCACTTTTGTGATGTTATACTTTACCTAAATAAAGTAATGTCAACGTCATCGTCATAGCGAGAGCAGTACAATGCGAAGAAGACACATAAAACAAAACAAAACAAAACAAAACGTTACGTCAGATTGTCAGATACAACTCGAACCGAAATCGACATTTCTCTTGACTGCAGCACAAGTCATAAAATAGCTAACTACACTAGTTTCTGCGTTACATTCTCAATGTCCACTTTACATTCTGTGTGTTTTTCATCTCAAAGATGTTTCAGTTGCAGCTGAAAAAGGACAACTGTATCGCGCCCTCTCTTGGTTCTGTGGGTACGAGGCGGATAGCGAAGACAACCAACGCAAGGCGAGGCAGCAGGAGAAACGAATCCGCGAAATCACTACGTCGATTGAGCAGGATCCGAGAGCAAAAACGTTTATTTACGTCAACATGGCAATCCTGCTAGGAGTCAGTGTCTTTCTCTACACTTTCTTTTCCACTGATTGGATCTAAATTGCTGACCGGGGTTGATACATATTGTCCATCTCAGCACAATAACAAAAGAAATGCATACATGTATTATTATGTTGTTGGTCAGTGGCGCACGGTCAGTGGGCTTGTTCCTCGTTGCAGAGGATGGTCGCTCTCCATATTTCTATGCACTCAGAAAAGCGTCGACAGATTTTGGATCTTGATATTCGGCGGCTTCGATGTTTTCCCAATTTAGAAAAGGATATGTGTGTTTTATATCGCAATTTGGAGGTCCTATTTAACGAAAAGTTTTTTTTTTTTAATTTACATTTTGATCGTCATTGTATTATAGAGGTCCTAATTCACAAAATAGGTTTTCGACATGAACCACTTTATGTAGGTCCCTTTAGTGTTTGATTATTAAATTCTTTTAAATCTGACTTGTGTTTAACTGAGCATGATTTTGTATAGCCATGTATATAAGTATTCTTTTGTTGCTATTTTGCAACTAGAGTATTGCAAGCATTTATTCCGTAACGCCATTCAAGCTGTTAAAGCTATATGCTTGTTATCGTGTCAAATTACGCCATTTAGGATATCTGACGCATCCGGTGACGTCATTTAGGGTATGTTTGACAAGTGTGACGCCATGTAGGGAGTACAAATTTCATTTGACGTAATATGTCATTAAGGGTTAATTTCCTAGATGTTTGGGCGGTAGTGGACAGCATCTGAGAGTGAACCACGTGATTCTCATGTGGTGCATTTCCTTGATATTTGCTGTAATTTACTTTACATTCTGAAAACTTTTTTGAACTGTACTCATTTTGTATAGCTACTGAGTATATAAGTTTAGTTTTTGCTTGAAGATGATGCCCATTTAACCACGGTTCGTTTTCAGTTTCATTGCTTGATATCTCATTTTAAGTAAGAAGGTTTATACATGTAGTAACATTTTACACTAACCGAGAAGCTCAAATTGGAGTTGATTCGATATCATCAAGTTCAGTAGTCTACGTCTGTGTGTTGACTTCATACTTAAGCTGCGTTTTCTGGCTGCATTCAGATACACGTAATGAAAACTCCCCAAACTGTCCGAACTATTGCTGCAGAAACTGTGCTTTGATTAACAGCAGAAGGAACAATCGCTTTCATAAAATTTGGTAATATTTGAGTCCTGTATTTCTTTTCCTTCGTGCAGTATCAGTGGCAGGTAGTAGACGCGTTAGATATAGCAATATTTGCTTATTGACTTGTGCTCAAAGACATAGTAAGATACAGGCTGGATTCTTGTTTGCTGTAACTCATTCCATCGGTGTTTTGAGACTACATTTGTACGGAGAAAGTACACATGTGAAGCAAACTCTTCAGGAAACATACTCACAACAACCTCACTGATCTTGTGACCGTGCTTGTCAATTTGAATTTTGGATTCCGCGACCTCGAAAATCCACGGTATACTTTCATCAAGGAGCTTTGAAGCTCCTTGCTTTCATCAAATTCGTATCCCATTCACGTCCCGTAACAAAGTGTTTGTTGTAGCGTGACGCACCCACAGGTGTGTTTTTACGGGGAGGTGAGAGGTCATCTCACCTCTGGTTTTTAACAGCGTTGTTTCACTGTGTACAAAAGCAAACTGCGCCCCACTACTCCGCTGGTTGACTGCAGTGTGTGAGCCGGTATTGTGGAAAGAAGATATAAATACAGGCCTCTCTAACTCGAGCTGTGTGTGGAAAACTTATGCTTGCATGAAGCAGCTACTGTGTCTGAAGGTAATTGAAAACGAATATCTAATACTGCCGTGTAGTGCTTACTCGATTGTGTATATACAATGTCAACAATATCCGTATGTGCTAGGTGTGTAACTTTTGTGGTGATAATACAGCAGAAGTAGTTGTACAATTCAGTGCAAGGTGCATAATCATTTACCATCGTCATTGTTGCATATGCTCTTGCTGATTTTATCATTGTAAACATTAGTATAGTATTATGTGTATTTGGTATAACACGCTGATCATTCATTGTCCAACTGTATAGCCTAATATGACTTGATTTGATAGCATATTAGTCAACTTGTTTATCAATTAAGAATGAACAATAAAGACACAATGACGAAGACAGCGCAACTGCCTGCCCATTTCGTTATTGTTGTAATAAACTCTGTACGTAAACATTTATTTTAATCGTTTGGTAAACAGGAATAAAAAACATGTTCTTTTTGGAGGAAGGAGGACGTCACGGGAAGGTCATCAAATACGGAAGCTCCACCGGTGCCGGTGATATTAGCGGCTTGTTGAAACTCACCGACATGACTGCGACTTCATGAAACCTGGAAAGACACCGAGGTGTTGTTTGTTGTGTGTGTGTTTTTTTTTAATCAGACATTAAAAGGCCTTCCTGTCACGAACAAGGTGACTCTCGTACAAGTCCTACCTCCAAACAATCCCTCAGAGCTGATTATCACCAAACCTCTACTCACCTTCTTGTCCTCAACCTAAAGCAAAGTGCCAGAAAGCGTTTAGAGAAGTAACCTTCTAGCTCTGCCAATAAAGACGGCACGTAGGCGAGTTTGAACAATACTATCCTCCGCACCTAGCAAAAAAAAAAAAACAATTCACATTCTTCCAGAGCAGCCAAGGATGCAAAATACAGCACTGTACTGAAAAATGGAACTGACGGACAGACATACTCGGTTCTTTGATACAGTTTTCGATAAATCTGTGATACTTGTGCGAAGTCACTGTGCCAAGTAAAAACAAAAACAAAACAAAAAACAACCCAGGGGCAAACAACAAAACAAACAACAACAACAAATTAGGAGGTCATTGTGCCAATTACAAAAAGAAAAAAAACAGCAATCAAACAAGCAAAATATATAGAGAATCATCGAAATGCCAACAGTTTGGGCTTTTGATTGCTTTTCTTCCGTCAAAAGAAAGATCATCAGTGGTTTGACAAACAGAATTCAGTGGATGTATACCATAAAGTACTCATGTTAACAGTCTATAGATCAAAATCTATTCTATTCGACATGAAAAAATATGAGCCCTCCATGGTGGACAGATGATGAGTTAGCTACCTTCAGTCGGTAACGCGTCTGCCTCACGATCCGAAGGACCCAGGTCCGATTCTCGAGTCCCACCGAGCATTGTTGTGTGTAAGCATACCGTCCCCTCTATGGAGTAAGAGGCAAAACACTCGGATAGGGCATAAAATGGAGGTCTCGTGTGTGAGAGAGTCACAACTCATACACGTAAAAGATCCCGCTTCACTTATTCATCGCAAAGAGCCGGGTGTTTAACCCGGTGAAGTGGTCCCGCCTTACATCCAACTGGACCCCACGGAAGACCAGCTATTGCAGCTGAATATGGGCCATCCAGACTTTGTCAGATGGAAATGAAACAAACAAACAAAGCCCTCGGCTAACAGTCATAGTGTAAAGATGTACAGTAGATCTGAAACAAACAAAAAATCGTTGGCCACTTCTCAACTTCTCAACTTTGTGCGGGATTATGTGAGATAGTTTTCTTGTTTGTATCATTCACACCATTGATAACTTAGAAGTACCTGTAGTAGAATGGTTGATAGTTTCATCACAATAATGAAAAATACGTCCCTTTATCTGCCTTAAAGAATAATCATTTAATCACCAAGTGCTGTGGGCATTTGTAGAAGCTAATCATCGTTTATGGTGCGTTCCCACTGCCGATCAGATCAACTCGATCAAACCCGATCATGCTTTTTTAGCCTGGTCGGGCTCGCTCGGCATTGGTATTCGGGGTCGATCTACCTTGATCGGCATCGCTCCTGCTCCCTTCACGATAATTTTGGACATGTCCAAAATATTCGAGTAGGAAGCCCGAACACCAACAGCTCGGGTAGTGATCGAGAAGAGATCGAGCTGATCGGGAATCGGTCGTGTAGAAATCTAGTGTGGTCGGGACGGATTTTTCCCCGAGCTCAGTTCCCGATCATCTCGAGTTATACTCGAATGCTACACGATTGATTTCAGATCATCTCGATTCAGGATTCATCAGTTTCATGAATAACTCGACCGCTACACGACCGATATAGGACTGCTATCGATTGATACTCGACTAAACTCGATCATGCTTCGACCGGCACTCGATCAAATACCGAGCACTTTTGACAGTGGTTGCAGCAGGTGCAGACGTACTTTCTTAGCACTCATTTATCGCTCAGGTATTAAGAAAAAATATATACAGTCCTTGATCACGTTAAAAAGTTAAATGTCGTCAGTATCTTCAGCCACTCCTGGCCCACTGAAGAAAAGAAAAGGGCCACGAAGAGAGAAAAGACAACAAACCATAAACAGCAGACATGGCAGAATTCGACTCTCCAGGCAAAAATACCAGAGTAGTATATCTATGTACCCGTTCGACCCACGGTGGAGCCGGTGGAGCCGGTGGAGCTCCACCTTGACGTCATAATTGAATATGCATAAGATGGCGTCATACATGAATATGTATGATGTCATTATTTGCTGGTAGGATAAGATAGCGTTAATAAGGGGGGAAATGAGCCCATCCTTTAGATAAGATTATGAATGGTTGATGGTGTTGTGGAGCTGTCAGGGCCTGTCTTTGTGAATATGTACGAGGTTAATGATGTCGTGATAATTATGAAAGCTTGACGGTGTTATGGAGCTGTCAGAATTTTTTCTTTTTTGTGTGTGAATATGTACGAGGTCGATGATGTCGTATGTTGATTAATTCTCGACTATGTAAATCAGCTTGCCACGAATGTGAATCTAAGCGTGGAGCCTTGCGTATGGCGAACGATGTGACATTTTTTTTTTTCTAAAGGAAAGTGAGTGTGGAGCCTTCAGGGCTGTGACTATAATATGTGGGTGGCTACATTTGCTTTTTTTGTTTTGTTTGTTTGCTTGTTTTAGGAAGGTAAGTGTGGAGCCTTCAGGGCTGTGACGTGGAGCGCTACATTTGCTTTTGTTTTGTTTAAAGTTTGTTTTAGGAAGGTAAGTGCGGAGCCTTGAGTGCTGTGACTATAATGTGGAACGTTACATTTATTTCGTTTCTTAGAGGAAAGGATGGGAGTTCAAGCTGTGGAGCCTGATGCATATGCATGAGGCCATGATATTGCCGATGATTTACCAGTGAATATGTAAATTAACTTATCATGAATGCAAACCCATCGTTCGTGGAACTTTTACAAGCAGTGCGACTAGTGTGACGTGGAGCGCTACATTTGCTTTTTGTTTGTTTGCTTACTTGTTTATTTAGGAATTTAAGTGTGGAGCCTTATGAGTGCTGTGACCATGACGTGTGGAGCGTTACATTTATTTCGTTTCTTAGAGGAAGGATGGGAGTTCAAGCTGTGGAGCCTGATGCGTATGCATTAGGCCATAATATTGCCGATGATTTACCAGTGAATATGTAAATTAACTTATCATGAATGCAAACCCATCGTTCGTGGAGCCTTTACAAGCAGTGAGACTCGTGTGATGTGGAGCTCTACACTGCTTTCTGTTTGCTTGCTTGCTTGCTTGCTTGCTTGTTTAGGAAGGTGAGCGTGGAGCCTTGAGAGCTGTGATTGCGACATGTGGAGCGTTACATTTATGTCGTTTCTTAGAGGGAGGGTGGGAGTTCTAGTTGTGGGGCCTGATATATTGTATTTAATGTATCGAAGCAATAGTTTTGTCGATGATTTATCGTTGAATATGCAAATTAACCTACGATGAATGCAAATCCATCGTTCGTGGAGCCCTTACAAGAGCTCCATCACATGTGGAGCGCTACCTTTGTGATTGTTGTCTTTGTTTTGTAAAGGTGAGCACTATGTGGAGCCTTATGAGAATGCATGAAGCCGTATTATCACCGATGACGTATTCGTAAAAAATATGCAAATCAGCGTGCCACGAACCTGAATATTTGTTGCGTGGAGCCTTTGCAAGCGCCGTGACCATAAGATGTGGAGCGCTCCGTTGTAGTTGTGTTTATCTTGGAATGTGAGTGTGTATGAATTTTGACAAGGTGTCGGAGATGTGGAGGGCTGTTTGTTGTTGTCTTTCTTTTTAGGAAGGTGAGGGTGGAATCTTTTACAATCGCCATGACAGGATGCGGAGCGCGACATTTGTTGTTGTTTTTGTTGTGTGTGTACTTTGTTTTTTTTTTGTTTTTTTTTTGTTTGTTTTTGTTTGTTTGTTTTTTTTAGAAAGGGTAAGCGCTCTGCGGAGCTAAACGAATGAGCTGTAGTGACGATTTTATTCGTGAACGTGTCACTCAGCTTTCAACGAAATTGTAGCGTGGAGCCTCGTATATGAGGTATCGTGCAGCAAAATGATCTTCATTATTGCCCGTTCATATTGTAGAATGGATAGGATACGTCGCATATATACATTTTTGAAGTTTATGAGGGGATAACGGGTCATGATGTAGCCTTAATGAATAACAATATACTCGGAAGTTTTAAATGCCTCGAATCTTTTGCGTTAGAATTAGGCAGGCTACATACACGAAGAAAGATAGAAAAAAAATGATAATCGTGTCAACCGATTCATAGACGTACGCGGTATACATGTATAGCTATTCAAATTAGAAACCACGTGTTTACAAACGAACCTAGTTGTTGTTTTATAATGATATAAACTACTTTGGTAAGCAAAAATTATATATGCAGTTTACTCTATGAACAACAGGAATGAAACTCCTCAACGCATGCGATTTACATAATATTCAAATTACAAACCAATTATCTATACAAACGGATCCATTTGTTGTTGTTATTGTTGTTAAAATAATATGACTCGCTTTGGTAAGCAAAAATTATAAACACATTACTCTATTTGCAACACAAACAAAATCTTAGCTCATGAGCGCATCACTTAAATCGAAGAATATATTCAGTATGTTTACATAGTTCGCATGTTGTTGGATGTGAATCCATGACTTTATCCAGTATTTCACTCGATTATGCGTGACAATGACATAACAATTGAACGCGAACACCACGCGTGAAGTAGACTACCAGTAATTTTTGATAGTGATGCGTGTTTTGATCAACCTTTGATTGTGCAAGCTTGTGTAACCAATAAAGGCGAAGGTTTGAAAGTGCCCTGTGCGCATTAAACGCAGTAGTACATGTATCTTTGGTACAGTGGCCAGTTAAGTCGATGGTATTACGTAACCCGTAGGAAATGACTGGTCTCTATGGAGTGGGGCGGGAAATTTAAAACTTCCTTTACTCGACTTCAGGTTCATTCGGCCTTTACATGGGTGTTGAGTGTATCGCTCACATTTCCCATAGATATTCACAGTAAGCAAGCAAGCTGGTGCCAGAAACCATCTCCATGAAGTGGGGCGGGAGATTTGAATTTCCTTTACTCGAGTTCACGTTCACTCGGCTTTTGGTGGCTGTGGAGCATATCACTTGCAATATCGACATATTCAGAGCGAGCAATTTTTACTGCGACGTTGTAATTGAATTTTCCTCTGAACTTCAATACAATAAAAACAAAAACAAAACAAAACAAAACAAAACAAAATAGAGCAAAACAGAACAAAACGCTAGAGCTTGAGGGAATTCATCATTGTATCGTACCAAGCTGAATAAACAGTAGAGATGATTATACATGTCTGTTATTATCGAGTTATGATATCAGATAGATAACTCTCGTTGTATTCCCCGACAAAAGCATGGGATTGACGCATTTATTCGTAGTCGAGATTTTTGTTAAGAGGTGGTTATTTTCGTTTCGTGGTTTGTTTTTTGTAGTTTGGTCGGTTTGATATACTACACCGAAAACGAAGAAGTTTTTTTTTTTTCTTGAAACATTAGCCCGTTTTCTTCATTTAATTTTGCGGACGTTTACATCGTGCACGATAATATGAAGAATGATTTTGTTCGCGAATGAGAATGTATTTGCATTTCTCGCATTCATTTGTGTTTTATGTGTAAGCAATTTTAGTTGCTACCTGTGCGTTGCGATATATGATCTGCGAGGTTTTCTTTCTGCTGAGTTGTGTTTTTCCTGCGATAGATCTTTGGTTTATGATAGCTTTGTTTACCGACCATTCTTTTTTTTTTCTAACGTGCGTGTAATTCAGGTTGTATTACAGTTTCCACTTCAATAATCCTTGTATATTAAGCTTTGCATTAATTCGACAGTGTTTAAATGTAAGACAGTTAAGTGAAGCTCGCAAATGTTGTGAAAAAGTTTTTGTGTATTCACAACTTCAAGTATTTTACTTGAGCGTGCATGAGACTATCATTTAACTAACAGCGTGACTACAATACGTGAGCAAGACTACCAGTCATTTTCATAAAGGTATGGGGTCCTATATACAGTGTTTTGGTTGGCCATTGAAGGTTTGGAAGTGCCTGTTAATACATAACGCAGTGGGGGATCTGTGTACAGAGGCCAGAAATCATTCAAGCGTGGCAGTATTACGTAACCGTAGGAAATTACCACTCTGCGTAATGTGGGGCGGGAGTTATAATCTTCCTTTACTCGAGACGAGGTTCATTCGAGCTTTGGCAGCTGTGGAGCGTGGACCTCTGGAAGTTCAAGAAAGAAGTGTGTTTCTACTCATGTTGTGTAATCTTTGTTGATTACACCGGCCCGATGTTCTTACAGTAATAGAATACTAAAGCCACCATGGAAGACGACTGTCGCAGATTTAGTTGTGAGTTTTGCAGCGCAGATTTCACAGAGAAAAAGAATTTGTTGCGCCACCATCGTGTATTTCATCAAGGACAGAGAGTATTGCACGTGTGTGATTTGTGTGGAAAAGGTTTCAGTCGGCCAGATAGTCTCAAACGACACATGAAAACCCACCAAGATCCGAATAACGTTAAAACAAATGGTGAAGACCAGCGTCTAACTTGCTCACAGTGTGATGCCCAATTCATAGAACAGAAGCATCTTGATGAACACGTGAAAACGCATCGCCTGAAAGAAACCTTTTTGTGTCATACGTGTGGACGGACATATTATCAACGTGAGAAATTTATGAAACATCTGGATTCCCACCGACCCCGGACTCTTCAAAAAACACCCAAAAAGCGAGCACTTGAACAACAAGGAAACCAAGCAAAAAGTAGGTATAATTATTAAACTTAAAACAATGACTGTGATGAAGGGGTAATAAAGAAGCTATACAAATCTGTTAAAATAGATTTTGAATTTTGCCATCACATCGATAACAAATGAATTTCAAATACTTATTAAGTTTGTTTTATATTCCCACCGTGTGATATCGATATGAGTACCAGTCAGCACGGAGAAAAAAAAAATGAATATCTCTATACTATGTGAATAGAGCCCAAGCTACCAACATCAGAGATCGGCGTAAAATATATCTAGATACAGTATATATTTTTTCTTTTTTTTTTTACATTGAATAAGTGTAGTTAACATCGCATGTCTATATTTTATTTTAGCGTTCATTGATGTGTGTATGGTATTGTGTGTGTGTGATTATGTGTGTTATTTTTTTTTCTAGAATTTTTCAGTTCCTTCAAAATGTACTGACGCGATATTCATGTGTCTTATAGCCAGAATTTCGCTAAGATTCATGTAATACTATCAAAATGTCTTTCAACGTTGAAACATAGAATGCTCCATGAATGTTACATATCTATAAATGTCATCTAGTATACACTTTCACGATAAAATTAGTTTAATGAGTTTGTTTCTTACAAGACCTCGTCAGTTCTCACGTGGTTTAAAGTACAAACATAGAGAAAACAGAGACTTCTTTGTAGCGTGGAAGAGACAACACACATGTATGCTTGAGTGTGACTTCAGATCGTAACAAAAATACAAAAAGTAATGAATAAAATAATTGAAATAACAGTAGACCTTCCCTGCATCGTTGTTTTTTTTTTTAAAGCATGGTTACATGCATCATTGTGATGTTTTTACTTGCTGTTTCGTTCATAGTTGTTTAACACAGATCCATTCAAGTTTATAGTTGAATCAATGAAGAGTGAATTGTCGTAGGCGCACAATATTAACTTCTTAACTCAATTTAAACCGCAAAATATACGTACATGTATTTCCTTTCCAGAATATATTCCTATTTAAAGCGTAATGCCGCGATATATGTGCTACAGTGTACACGTACAGTACATGAGGCTTCAATTTAAGAAACAAATACTGTGTACCAATTAATGTACTTAATTTTCAGGACGTCGCGACCGGGCTGACTTGATACCAGTTATCAACGTTCCTCCGCACATCGATCCTGAAAGCTGCGCCGCCCAAGTGTACAGGGAACATTGGCTTGACATTCAAGATAGAGAGTCGTTTGGCAGAGTTCATCGCTTTTACAACTTTCATCTTCCAAACCTTAACAACGAAATTCTTCGAGAAAAAGCGCAAAAAGTGTTCGAACAACAGTCTACCGTATTTAAGATCAATGCGTCTTATGGTTTTGTATTGTGTAACAATGAAACAAACGAGTGTCGCTATTATTATGCCAGTAGAAATAACAGACTTTTCAATGAACCCGCTCTCATTTCAGACGAAACATCATTCCAAAAGTTTTTGGATGAATTTCTCAAAGAAGATGTGCTGGAATATGCTCGAACACTTCGCCCAAATTCCAAATGGGTGGTTCAGCATATCACGAATGTGACGTTCTACGTGTTTTGTATCAAAGATCATCCGATAGGTACTGGAATTGATCTCCCACTTTACATACTAAATAACAAGTCCATTGTTTCTTTAGCCAACAGCCATAGAGATGGTCGGGTATATGACGATAACTTGTGTCTTTTTAGATGTCTAGCTCTTTTCCGAGGGGTAGATCCTCGATGTCTTGAAACCAAGGCCAAAAAATTGCTGAAACAGTATACAGGCCTACCTCATGTTTCCACCTCAGAGTTTTCAGGCGTTAGACTCGGTCATTTGAGTAAAGTGGAAGAGTTCTTTAAGATCAATATTATGGTGTACGAGTTACAACCAGTACAATGTAGTGATGATGTAGATGTGACAGAATGTGAAAAGAAACTGGCAGACAATGATAATGTAACAGTAGCCGCTAAACTCGTCCGACGGGGACTGGACAAATTTCCAGATACTATGTATGTAAATCTATACGAAAATCATTTCAGCTTCATCACAGATATTGAACAATATTGCCAAAATTTCCAATGCCGCACATGTGGCAAACTTTGGAAAACTCGAAAGTCACTTCATCGACACGAAAAAATGTGTACTTCTAAAGCAACTAAGCATATTTTCCCTAAGGGAAGAGCTACATTTCACAACCCCTTTACAATATGGGAAGAGTTGGCTGATGAAGGGATTTTGGTTGAAGAAGACCGCAGATACTTTCCTTATTTTGCTACCTTCGACATGGAGTCTTACCTAGAAAAGATAGAAAACGGCAACGACCTGAATGATACCCCCACTGACAAATTACAATATAGCTCTAGACATATTCCGATGAGTGTAAGCGTTAACTCAAATGTTCCCGGGTACACGGAACCATTTTGTCAAGTGTCCGATGGAGACTCACAAAAACTAATCGATGACACTGTGATGTATATGTTAGAAATCAGTCGTCGTTCTTATTCTTTGCTTCAGTCTTTCTACAAGGACGTCACAGAAAAATTAGATCTAAAAATACAAGAATTTGAAACCTCGCAAACGAAAAACAAAGACAAGCCTAAGAAAGCAACCCATCTCATGAGACTAAAACAACGGTTTGTCAATCACATCGAAGAACTGCCTGTGGTTGGGTTTAATTCGGGGAGGTATGACATTAATGCAATTAAACAATTTCTCTATCCTTCGCTTTTAAAGTATGATTCGGTCGACTTTGTGATAAAGCGAAACCATAATCACATGGCTCTGAAGTCGCAGCATCTCCAGTTCTTAGATATTTCAAATTTTCTTGCCCCTGGATTTTCGTACGCAGCATTTCTAAAGGCATATGACTGCGAACAGGGGAAAGGTTACTTTCCTCATGGCTGGGTAGATTGCCTCGATAAACTGAATGAATCTGAACTTCCCCCTATTGAAGCTTTCAGGGATAATCTCAACCATACCTCCTTTTCAAGAGAGCAGTATGAATACTGTCAGCGCATCTGGAAACAAAATAAGATGTCTTGCCTGAGAGATTATTTGATATGGTACAATAATCTCGACGTTACACCTTTCATTGAAGCTGTGGAGAAGATGCGTGAGTTCTATATAAATCTCAAAATCGATCTGTTCAAAGACGGTATTTCAGTTCCTGGACTTACCATGAAGTATCTGATAAAATGTAGCCCAGAGGCACACTTTAGCTTGATCTCGGAGAAAGACAAGGATCTCTATTACACATTCCGTGATAATTTGGTGGGAGGTCCGTCTATCATTTTTCATAGGTATCATGAGCGTAACGTAACAAAAATTCGTGGGGGTAAGCCATGTAAAAAGATAGTTGGTTTTGATGCAAATGCGTTGTATCTACACGCAATTATGCAAAGAATGCCAACAGGCCACTATGTAAGACGACGTATCGAGAATAACTTTAAGCCAGAAAATAGGCATCCGATCGCCCAAGAGTGGTTAGAATACGAAAGTTTTTGTCGACAAATTCCCATTCGACATGCCGGTAACCATTCTGAAAAGAAAATCGGACATCTACAACTTCCCGTGGATGGCTTTTGTGCCGAAACCAAACAAGTATTTGAATTTCATGGATGCTACTTCCATGGACATCCTTGTCATCTCAATAAGGGTCAGACAAAGAATACCAAACTGGGAAAAACTATGGAGGAATTGCTGGAAAAGACCGAGGAAAAACGGCGATACGTACAAAGTCTGGGTTATGAGTACATTTCCATTTGGGAATGTGAGTATAAACAAATGCGCAAAACTGATCCCAAACTAAGCGCTTTTCTCACGGAAAGGTTTCCTCCTCCTAAATACCGTCATGGGTTGACCCAAGAGAATCTTCTCTCTGCTATTCAACATGGTGCTCTCTTTGGGTTCGTTCAGTGTGATATCCATGTGCCTGATCATCTTACAGAACACTTTTCAGAAATGTGCCCAATTTTTAAGAATGTAGACATATCTAGAGAAGATATCGGGGACGTGATGGGATCCTACGCCAAGGAACATGACATCATGAACACTCCTAGGCGTAGCTTAATTGGTAGTATGTTTGGCCAGAACATTCTACTGTACACACCTCTACTCCAATGGTATCTTCGCCATGGATTGGTCGTATCCAAGATACACCAGTTTGTGGAGTACAAGCCCGTTGCCTGTTTCAAACACTTTGGTGAAAGCGTGTCAAATGCTAGACGTAGGGGTGATATTGATCCCTCTAAGAGCATTATAGCTGACACCATGAAACTCATCGGCAACTCGTCTTATGGTAAAACAATAACAAATAAGGAAAGACATCGAAACGTCAATGTTTGCGATGGGAAGAAAGCCGAGAAACACGTTAACGATACATTTTTCCGGGACTTGAACCCCATCTCAGACAATTGTTACGAGGTTGATATGGCAAAGAGAAAGATTACCATGGACCTTCCTGTTCAAATCGGTCATGCCGTCTACCAATTAGCGAAACTACGTATGCTTCAGTTTTATTACGATTTTCTCTTGGAATACGTGGATCTGTCAGACTTTCAAATGTGCGAAATGGATACTGACTCCGCTTATATCGCCATTTCGTCCGAGTCGTTCGATAACATAATCAAACCCAATATGAGACAGAAGTATGAAAACAACAAGGCACACTGGTTTCCTCGAAACGATACCCCCGAGAACGCTCGATATGATAAGAGAACACCTGGGTTATTCAAAGTAGAGTGGGAGGGGGATGGGATAATAGCACTTTGCAGTAAAACGTATTACTGTTTTGGTCCTACTGACAAATTCAGTTGCAAAGGGATCAATAAGAAACAAAATGACATTTCAAAAGATACGTACCTGCAGGTACTCCGTTCAAAGGTTGCTGGTAGTGGCATCAACAAAGGATTTCGTGTGGTCCAAAACGGAATTTCCACTTATTCACAAATTAAGAATGCCTTTACCTACTTCTATCCAAAGAGAAAGGTATTGGAAGACAACGTTTCAACTACCTATTTGGACATTTAAGATAAAGTGAAGCTGTTGTCATTAGATCATTCTCTCTATATACATTTTGTTATCTTTGTTTGCTTGTTTTGACATTGGATAGTATCAATGCACGCTCTCAATAATGAAAGGAACTGTATCATATAGTTGTCACATCGCAGTGTCATCGGTTAGTCGTTGATAACCTAAGCTTTATATGTGAAATGCTTTTGACCTTTCTTTTCTCTCTCTCTCTCTCTAAGTGATAATATTCTGTTTCATTTTTACGAGTGTATTTGTCCTGTATATTGCGTATTTTTTACTCACGTACACGCAGTATGGCACACCATTAAAACCGATGGTTATACCGTCAGTCAATTCAGACCCGCATGTCAAAACTGACTTCCCAAGTGGTACATTGCATAGAACTGTTCTACGACATAAAACTGATTAAAACATGGCCCGTCTTTTACTAGTAATTCTGCAGTGTAAAGATATGTTTTGTGTTCATTCGTGTGATTATTATCACAGGTGCTGATGTACTGTTGTATAAGTCTCATTTATGTCTTTGATAGAGTGAGGTGTGCTGTACATGTATTAGTTTTTCTTCGAAATGCAGGCTATACAAGATACTGGACAGAATTGTTGTAAATAATGATTAATAGATGTATATCTGGTGCACGCAAGAGTCAATGGACACTTGCACGCATGTATTCTTTAGTTTAATCATCGTAATATACAAGTATGCAAGCTAACACAATTAATCTATGTCAAGAAAAAACTTGTTTGTAGTCTTTTTCTATGTTTCAGCCACATTTTTTTTTTGTTATTTGTATGATATATTTATAACTTTAGCTCGTATTTCATGCCAACGCTTTTTTCGATCATACTCCATTCTCAAAAAGTGTGGAGTGTTAACTGTAATTTGTCCTACAATTGTCAATTTGTCATTAGTCTTTTGATTTTATGAACTGTATTGTTATCACTACAGGAATATAAACTGTCTTTTTGTTCTTGTCAGAAACAAACCTATTATTGTTGCGTTTGTATTTTCATAACTTTTGTAACCGTAAGTCAATAATCAACGATCATGCATAGTAACGTAAATAAACACAACGCCGAAGTAATGTTTGCATAACAACGGCTTAAGTTTGGTTTTGCATATATAGGTGGTTCGTCGACTGTTAATACGAATTTACAGTCACTTATTTTTATTGCCGTGAATTAGCAGAGAAGGGTTTTACAACATTCATCGTCTATATATTTGCAAAAATGTTTATATTCTTATATACTTGAGACGCATCAAGCTTGGAAGCGTTCCTTCGGGCAAAGCACAGGAAATGCAAATGGCAAAGTATCTCATCAGACGAATAGATGTAAATACATTCAATATTTCATGAGGAAACAGATCATTTGTATTTTGTACAAAAGTGTTTTTGATTGTATTCATTCTCAAGACGGCTGACTTTTAATTCAGTTGTTAATTGTCATCGTGACAATGTACTGCATTGTTTTTGGCTCAATATTTTTTCTATGCTAAGAAATGATAACGTGTTCGTTTCTATTTTAAATATTTTTTTTTTTTTGCAGTTGTCAGACAAAATGTTTTGAAAACGAGTAATCTCCTATAGTGCACAAATGCATGAAAATGTCAACCAAAACACAACCGCAAAGTATTCCATACGGATAATATAACAGAAGCATGATTTTATATCGTTTGTTGTATCGATTGTTCGTACAGGTTTACAGTAACTTTGTTCATATTAGCTGTACATAAACATAATTTCGTGTATAAAGTCTGAAAGCATATTACTTGTGAATATATGTGATCTGTGCCGAAAAAAAGAAGGTTAATCTGTGTATGAAATTTGAATCGATGTTTCTGCATTACAAGAACAAGAAGCGCATGTATTTTTCAAAGTGATGTACCCTAATAAAAAAAAGAAAAGAATTGTATCTATCTAAATGCCAAATGTTGCAGTCTTTTCCCTAATCCTTCCTGGAACCAGTGATATGTTCGATACATCCGGCATGTGTGTGAGTGTTGGTGAATGACATTGTTCAATGACATGAGTACAGGAATTTTATTACGAAAAAACAATCAATATCTATACACAATATTCTTCTAAGCAATAAAAACGCAAGCAACAGATACAAAGAAAATGTACATTCATCAAGAATGTACAATGAAATGGGGGAACTTCACGGGACATGTGGCGACACATAACATCTACTTTCACAAGCACAAGTTAGGACAAGTTTTATGTTGGTCGGTAAACAAACCTATCATAAGCTCAAAACTTGTTAAGATTTATCGCAGGAAAAACACAACTTAGCAGAAAAAAAAAGTGAAAAAGGAAACCTCGCAGAACATGTATCGCAACGCACAGGTAGCAACTAAAATTGCTTACACATAACACACAAATGAATGCGAGAAATGCAAATACATTCTCATTCGCGAACAAAATCATTCTTCATATTATCGTGCACGATGTAAACGTCCGCAAAATTAAATGAAGAAAACGGGCTAATGTTTCAAGAAAAAAAAAAAAACTTCTTCGTTTTCGGTGTAGTATATCAAACCGACCAAACTACAAAAAACAAACCACGAAACGAAAATAACCACCTCTTAACAAAAATCTCGACTACGAATAAATGCGTCAATCCCATGCTTTTGTCGGGGAATACAACGAGAGTTATCTATCTGATATCATAACTCGATAATAACAGACATGTATAATCATCTCTACTGTTTATTCAGCTTGGTACGATACAATGATGAATTCCCTCAAGCTCTAGCGTTTTGTTCTGTTTTGCTCTATTTTGTTTTGTTTTGTTTTGTTTTGTTTTTGTTTTTATTGTATTGAAGTTCAGAGGAAAATTCAATTACAACGTCGCAGTAAAAATTGCTCGCTCTGAATATGTCGATATTGCAAGTGATATGCTCCACAGCCACCAAAAGCCGAGTGAACGTGAACTCGAGTAAAGGAAATTCAAATCTCCCGCCCCACTTCATGGAGATGGTTTCTGGCACCAGCTTGCTTGCTTACTGTGAATATCTATGGGAAATGTGAGCGATACACTCAACACCCATGTAAAGGCCGAATGAACCTGAAGTCGAGTAAAGGAAGTTTTAAATTTCCCGCCCCACTCCATAGAGACCAGTCATTTCCTACGGGTTACGTAATACCATCGACTTAACTGGCCACTGTACCAAAGATACATGTACTACTGCGTTTAATGCGCACAGGGCACTTTCAAACCTTCGCCTTTATTGATTGCACAAGCTTGCACAATCAAAGGTTGATCAAAACACGCATCACTATCAAAAATTACTGGTAGTCTACTTCACGCGTGGTGTTCGCGTTCAATTGTTATGTCATTGTCACGCATAATCGAGTGAAATACTGGATAAAGTCATGGATTCACATCCAACAACATGCGAACTATGTAAACATACTGAATATATTCTTCGATTTAAGTGATGCGCTCATGAGCTAAGATTTTGTTTGTGTTGCAAATAGAGTAATGTGTTTATAATTTTTGCTTACCAAAGCGAGTCATATTATTTTAACAACAATAACAACAACAAATGGATCCGTTTGTATAGATAATTGGTTTGTAATTTGAATATTATGTAAATCGCATGCGTTGAGGAGTTTCATTCCTGTTGTTCATAGAGTAAACTGTATATAATTTTTGCTTACCAAAGTAGTTTATATCATTATAAAACAACAACTAGGTTCGTTTGTAAACACGTGGTTTCTACTTTGAATAGCTATACATGTATACCGCGTACGTCTATGAATCGGTTGACACGATTATCATTTTTTTTTTCTATCTTTCTTCGTGTATGTAGCCTGCCTAATTCTAACGCAAAAGATTCGAGGCATTTAAAACTTCCGAGTATATTGTTATTCATTTAGGCTACATCATGACCCGTTATCCCCTCATAAACTTCAAAAATGTATATATGCGACGTATCCTATCCATTCTACAATATGAACGGGCAATAATGAAGATCATTTTACTGCACGATACCTCATATACGAGGCTCCACGCTACAATTTCGTTGAAAACTGAGTGACACGTTCACGAATAAAATCGTCACTACAGCTCATTCGTTTAGCTCCGCAGAGCGCTTACCCTTTCTAAAAAAAAAAACAAACAAAAAACAAAAAACAAAAAAAAACAAAAAAAAAACAAAGTACACACACAACAAAAACAACAACAAATGTCGCGCTCCGCATCCTGTCATGGCGATTGTAAAAGATTCCACCCTCACCTTCCTAAAAAGAAAGACAACAACAAACAGCCCTCCACATCTCCGACACCTTGTCAAAATTCATACACACTCACATTCCAAGATAAACACAACTACAACGGAGCGCTCCACATCTTATGGTCACGGCGCTTGCAAAGGCTCCACGCGACAAATATTCAGGTTCGTGGCACGCTGATTTGCATATTTTTTACGAATACGTCATCGGTGATAATACGGCTTCATGCATTCTCATAAGGCTCCACATAGTGCTCACCTTTACAAAACAAAGACAACAATCACAAAGGTAGCGCTCCACATGTGATAGAGCTCTTGTAAGGGCTCCACGAACGATGGATTTGCATTCATCGTAGGTTAATTTGCATATTCAACGATAAATCATCGACAAAACTATTGCTTCGATACATTAAATACAATATATCAGGCCCCACAACTAGAACTCCCACCCTCCCTCTAAGAAACGACATAAATGTAACGCTCCACATGTCGCAATCACAGCTCTCAAGGCTCCACGCTCACCTTCCTAAACAAGCAAGCAAGCAAGCAAGCAAGCAAACAGAAAGCAGTGTAGAGCTCCACATCACACGAGTCTCACTGCTTGTAAAGGCTCCACGAACGATGGGTTTGCATTCATGATAAGTTAATTTACATATTCACTGGTAAATCATCGGCAATATTATGGCCTAATGCATACGCATCAGGCTCCACAGCTTGAACTCCCATCCTTCCTCTAAGAAACGAAATAAATGTAACGCTCCACACGTCATGGTCACAGCACTCATAAGGCTCCACACTTAAATTCCTAAATAAACAAGTAAGCAAACAAACAAAAAGCAAATGTAGCGCTCCACGTCACAGCCCTGAAGGCTCCACACTTACCTTCCTAAAACAAGCAAACAAACAAAACAAAAAAGCAAATGTAGCCACCCACATATTATAGTCACAGCCCTGAAGGCTCCACACTCACTTTCCTTTAGAAAAAAAAATGTCACATCGTTCGCCATACGCAAGGCTCCACGCTTAGATTCACATTCGTGGCAAGCTGATTTACATAGTCGAGAATTAATCAACATACGACATCATCGACCTCGTACATATTCACACACAAAAAAGAAAAAATTCTGACAGCTCCACAACACCGTCAAGCTTTCATAATTATCACGACATCATTAACCTCGTACATATTCACAAAGACAGGCCCTGACAGCTCCACAACACCATCAACCATTCATAATCTTATCTAAAGGATGGGCTCATTTCCCCCTTATTAACGCTATCTTATCCTACCAGCAAATAATAACATCATACATATTCATGTATGACGCCATCTTATGCATATTTAATTATGACGTCAAGGTGGAGCTCCACCGGCTCCACCGGCTCCACCGTGGGTCGAACGGGTACATAGATATACTACTTACCAGAAGAAAGAAAGGAAACACAACTTAAACTGAGAAAAATTTGGTATTCTCGCAATATAAGTGTAACGTGAAAGGATATTTTCTAGATTATTTACTTTACTTATAAACTGAGAAATGTTTCTTGAATTCTTTTGCTAGCTTGTCTGTTTCAAAGTTGAAGTTGGTTACGTTGAAATAAAATCTATTTCCTACGCTGACGTGTTAAAACATTAGTTGTAACGTAGATTCAATGCTCAGTGATTTACTTAACTTTTATTTACGTAGTTGTTACACTTTAGCTTTGCTTAATAAGGTTTTCTTTTTTTTTTATAGAGAGTTGTATGTACATTGCTTGAAGTCCACCTTGATATCGATTGGCTGGATGAGTTGACAAAAAATAAACAACCAAGATTTTCATCATTTTTTGCTAGTGTAAAATGTTATATTGTTTTATTTTCATGATAATGTACTCTGTTCCACATATCAGCACACTTCATGAATTTGGAATTTAATGTATTTTGTCGTACACACTCTTGGGCCTATACTTTATCAATGAATACATGCATATTTTTAATCCACTTTTTCATTCTTTGATAATGAGAACAATAACATTAAGATGACAAAGATAACACGACTCATTAGGGGTGTAGAACAGTCATTTTTTTCAACTCTATATGTAATGGTGCATTTATGGGCATATAGGCCTATGTTTCATTTTAGACCAAATTAATTTCAGCCCACCTATATGTTATGCACTTACGAAGCGTGGCGGTGTAGCCTTTTTTTTTTATGAGACATTTTAGATTTACTATTCTTCACATCCACTGCAAATATCGAGTGCATATGAACGAACCTATTATATTATACATGGTGTCCCGGCAGACAGAGTGCTACAAACTTGTCTCTTATTTAAAAAGATATGAGCGGCTGAATGAAATCGTTACATTACCCAATAGAAAGAACACCTCAAATTTTATTTGACACAATGATAATCAATCTTCGTGCAGGCGCTTTGATCTCCATGAAAATTTGTGATTTACAAAATCTGTAACTTTGGGCACTGATATCCTACTTGACTGAGCGATAGTGAAGCCGTAAAAACTGATAACGAATGCGTCAAAAATAGCTACTGAAAACCGATAAAATGAATGAATACAACTGAATGCATGTTTTTGTACCTTTTTGAGTGGCTCACAAACAGCAGTTATCAGCCTTTTTCATCGGGGTTTTTTTTTCAGGAGAAATGACTATAGAATCGAAACGTCTACACGAGAATTGATGATTGTTGTTTCAAAATAGGAAGTGTTCTTCTATCAACTAGGCCTATAGGTTTTCCCTGCCAATTTCGCACTTTTGTCAGTCGAATACCTTTTTGCTGCATTCAATTTAGCAAAATATACCATAGATGACATGTTCGGTAGTTCAATTTTATGATCTCTTCATTCAAATTCATTTTGGAGCATTCAAATTACGTTTAGCCTCGTTCTAATTAACACTTTTTCAATAATATTGAAATTCGTAAAATAAGCACCATTTGGTAATTCGTTCATTCAGTTTAGAATGATATAGTCACGTGATCACGGACATGCTGGTCTCGTTCATTCCAATTCATTTTTTGGCTTTATCAATCATCTTTTGCAGTCAATAGCACGAATATTTATGGTTTGCTTCTTTCTTTATTTTCTTGAAATAGTTATTGTTTTCCAATTGTCATTACATTTTATATTTTCGTACTAATTTCAGAGATTTTGGCAACATTTGTTTTCTCTCTTTAATGTGCTTAGTTACTCTTCAAGTCCGAAGATAGTGCAACATGTGAACAATGGTGAATGGCCACAACTTATCTCGCCGTTGAGCGCTTTATTCCGTGTGTCGGCCAGTTGTAGGAAGTCAAGGTTATGATCACCAAATATTCCTATAATTCTTTTTCTGTCCCCTTGAGAAATACGCCTGTATCTAACTTGTACCGTCATGACTGTAAGAAGATGAAGTTAAACTATAGTATTGGTACATGTAGGCCTAAAATATCATGTATGAAAGAAAAGGGGCGTTACAGAACAGCAAACTCGAGTTATATGATTATGGTAAAAAATACGATACTTTTACTGCTTAACAGTGCGTGGATGAAACAATAAGTCACATAGAAATACGCGTTTAAATGTTATCACCTTTTCAAAAAAGAAAAAACATGACGTTAATTTCAATGAACATGTTAGCAATTTGACTGCCCATACGCGAGATTGAATGACTGAAGTACCCCTTTCGCCAGTGCTGGCGAATTTGAATGACTGAAGAGCACGTGCCAAGTGCCAATTTGAATGCCCGTTTTACGAATTCGAAAGGCACATGTGCAAATTTCATTGACCGGAATGCTAAATTGAACGAACAACTTGCAATTTTGAATGACAGAACGTGCAGTGATGAGGATTTTCGCTAAATTGAATGAACCTTTTATCAAATGGACTGACAAAAGTGCAAAATTGGCCGGTAAAACCTATACTAAAGATAATCATTTCTGTCGTTCATTCATGCTTTTGCAATTGATAGTCAGTTTTATAGCACTCTTTTGGGCTACGCCGTATTCAAGCATAAATACTGAGTTGTCTCATATAACAAAACAAATACTGTAACCAATTCTTCTTTCACTCGATCACTGTACGAACCTGCCGACTTGTTCGATGCAAGATCTTACACAGATCGAGTCATGTCGAGCTGGTCTAAGAAGTCTAGTAGAAATCGAGTATTGACCGTGTAGCGATCGTGTATTGATTGTGTGTAGATCGGGATATTCGAGTAGAGATCTGTGTTGTTGTCGAGGAGAGATTCTGGAGATATCGAGAATGGTCGGATATAGATCGTAAAAAATCGAATAGCGGTCGGGAAGGGATCGTGTTGAAGAACGATCGAGCATTTGGTCGGGATTGCTCTGGTAAAAATAGGTGATCGGGATTAGCAGCTCTACTATGGACAACCCCAAAACCAGTCTATCTGTAAAGTGAAAATTTCCTGAGACTCATAGCAGGGCACACTCGATTGTCGTGTACAATGAGAGTGTGAACATGTTGCTGTTATCGTGTAACAATAATGCAATAAACAGTTTCTATGATCAGCATAGTGATCGGGGGATGAGGCCATTTCCCGCGACAGGAAATAATTGAAACTACATTGTAGTTCTTTAGCGGGTCTCATGACTAATATTCTTTTTAGTTTGTTTTGCTTGTTTGTCTGTTTGTTTGGGGTTTTGTCTGTATAATAATACTAATAACGATGATAATTATGACAACAATAATAATGATAACAATATTAATAATAATAATAAATTAATAACAATAATATAATTACTATTATATATTATTATTATTATTATTATTATAGTTGTTATGATCATCATTATTAGTATTATCATTATTATTGTTATTGTTATTATTATTATTATCATTATTATTATTATTATTATTATTATTATTATTATCATTATTATCATCATCATCATCATCATCACCATCATTATCATTATCAATTTTCCACTCGTGAAAACATCGTCTGTTAAGCATTTTCACAAAATGTTGACACCGTAATTTTCATTGTCTGGTCGAGTGCCGAATTAGTCCAAAACGACCTTATAGCTTGGTAATGTGGTGGAATTAGAATTGGAACAAATATAGTATGATGAGTATGTGTGGGTCACTGATGGGAGAGTGGTGGAGAAGAGAAGTTGTGAGGTACAGAAGCCGGACTCTGGGGGCACTTTCCACTGCTACACCGGTCTATAGGTCTAAGTCGTAGGTTCGAATTCTGCTCGAGTGTGTACGCCGTGATTCTTTTATCATGGCTACTGCTAAAACACTGATCAATTCAGTGCTTATAATTTACGTCGATGTAGGGCAATTTGTCAATCAGTTGCAATAATAAACAAGTTGAACAATATAAGAAACAATATCATAAAACAAATAACTCCCTTCCCTTATATACAATCAATTTCTCTCTGGGCACCACAGGCTCTCCTCGTACCCCTCCTTTGCTTCCTCCTACCCCCCCCCCCCCCCCCCCCCCAGGTCCTACTCTCTACTCCCTAGTACTGGGCCCCGGCCATTTCATAAAAAAGTTGATATGATAGCACCTCTTGCTGGAATGACAATAATTGTCATGGTAACGCCAAGAATTCAGCTTCTTGATTGGTTGTCATTCCAATAAGAGTTGTTGTCCCAACATCTTTCATGAAATGGGGCCCTGGTCTAATCCTGTATGTTTTCCCTTAACCCGCAAACACACACACCCTCCCTATGTACCCACCCACGCACAAGGGGCTCAGTGCATACACAATATAATAGTCACCGACATCATTTTCTTAATCTTCATTGAAGTCGAAAGGGGGAAATGTCACTGTCTATCTTTTAATGGATTTGCAGTAGTGCATATGGTTCAGTTGTGATATCAGGATCCACCTCATAGTGCATGCATTCCACAGAAAACACACAATGATAAAGTTGCCCGTTTACTACTCAAATTGAATAGAGCCAAAAAAAGAAAGAAAAGAAAGAAAAACCATGAATGAAAGCCAAATCAAGGCAATGTATTTCAGTGCTCTCCCACTTAAAAAAATCAATGTTTGTGTGACTGTAGCCGTTGCCTTTCCTCATCCATACTATCATTTGAACCATGTCCACGTGAGTAGGAAATTCACCGTGTGACCTTGACTTTAAAAAATAAGGTACATTGTACTTTGTCACAAAAAAAAAAAAAAAAAAATATATATATATATATATATATTGATAAGGTAGTCCACGTGTTGGCAAGATAAAAAGATAAGTAACAAAGCTGCAACAAAGTTCATGCTGTATTCACCAAGAAATAAACCGTTGACGAAATAAACCGTTGAAGAAATAAACCGTTGGTGAATACAGCATGAACTTTGTTGCAGCTTTGTTACTTTATATATATATATATATATATATATATATATATATATATATATATTGTATGACATAACTGGTACTCACTGGTCTGAAAGGTGCAAAGTTGCACCCACAAAGGTGCTTTGTGTCACACGTAAAAGTGCTAAGTTGAACCTATTTTTCTTAAGAGTGTATAGAATGCAAGCGATACCTGCTTATTACGCAAATAGTGCTTTTATTACAGTGTACATGTACTATATGCTCGTATCTATTTTGGTGAATTTTTTTACCACTTCTTGCGCTTGTTCTGTTGCAGCTGTCAGTCTGAAATCGGGATCTATTTCAGTGACAATATGAATGATGATTCCTCGAACCACGGCAGCCTTGGATATCACTGAGTAGAATTCCGTGCTCATTCACTTCCTTGCAAACTCAACAGTCCACATGGATGAAGGGATAACGGAGGAAGGGGAGAGAGCCGGCCTGGTATCCTTGGACTACCTCACACTGGGTGCATATTTCCTCGTCGTTATCTCCGCTGCAATTTACGTAAGAACTCAATAATTTGCACTCATGCATACACTACAATAACTATGTAAGTAATAATGCCTTCAGTTCCTGAACCTTGCTGAAATAGTTATACCTATTCTTTTGATCCACAGAATGCTTTGACCGTAACATTTTCCGATTTTACAATCATTGTCATCACAATTATAAATTTTTCTCAGCACTATCACAACCGTTATTATGCCGTCATCTATTTCTAAAGGGACTGTACAGTACTGGCTGAGGTGAGGATTCAGGTTTATAACATTCTTAAGTGAAATAATGAAAAACCTCTTATGAAATATGAAAGAGCATGCAATTTTAAGAAGGATTCAACGTTTATTTGATGAAAATTGGTTTTCGTGTCATGTTTGTGAGAGGAATGTTTCGTGGTTGATAAACAGAAAACATTCAGTATACAACAGTATTTCAATTATCAATATCGAGTACTGAGATGTTTGTAAAATGGCAAAAAGGGAAGTGAAATGAATTTGTTATCTGTTGTCAGTGCATTTAACTTCATATAGCAGACCCTGTTATGTAAAAAGAATAATTAAAAACTATCACAAAAATTTGATGAAAAAAAAGAGACTAGATGTGAAAGAACGCTGAACTCACACAATGGCTTTTATGGGCTCTGTAAGCTGAAATTTCATATCGCTTCGTTTCATTTCGTTTCATTTCATTTTATTTTATTTTATTTTATTTTATTTGATTTCATTTCATTTCAGTTCAGTTCAGTTCAGTTCAGTTCAGTTCAGTTCAATTCATTTCATTTTATTTTATTTTATTTCATTTCATTTTATTTCATTTCATTTCATTTCATTTCACTTCATTTCATCTCATTCCATTTCATTTGTGATAAATATAGAAGCCACAACATACGAGGATAACAATAGGTGATAACGTCGATCATAACCCCACCATTCTCCAATCGACACACAGGAAATTGTTATTCAATCTACCTTCTGGATACACAAACCAATCAGCTATAGTAATTGTAAACTGATGACATCATTACGTCTGCCATTCACATAATATTATGTTATTACAACCAATATCGCAACTTGATGCAAAACACAATATTAAACTTTACGATTCTGTTGGGTTTTAGTTTTGTTTTTCGACTTTGATAAATCCTCTACTACTCTGTTCATTCGATTTTATTCTTTTTTTATAAAAGACAACTTGAGAATGCAGTGGAAATGCACTTAAACTTGATGTAATCGTAAGCCTTTCTTTTCAGGCAAATGTCGTGACAAATCGAGGGACTGTCAGGGGCTACTTCCTCGCAGGGCAAAGTATGACATGGCTTCCGGTAAGTTAACAATCAATTCAATTTGAAACTCTAACTAACCGTATAACAAACAAAACAAAATATTATATAGATATGATAAACGCGGACTTTTGTTCGGATGATGCCATTTTTTGGAAAGAGAAAGAGAGAATGAGAGAGAAAGGAAATAAAAAGATGTCAAGGAGCATAGCGTCTTTGCAAAACATCAACCTGCTCAGTCCCTTTTCAAATTTCCTTAATGATTTTTATTTGATAAATGCCAGCATCCACAACTGTCAGTTATTCTTTCGCAGTACCGTTAGTGCAGTTTTTTGACACTTTAACTGCACAATTCCGTTTTCTGATGGACGTTCCATAATAATGCTCGTGAATTGCCACTTGGCCCACCCACATTATGGTTTTATAGTAGGAAATGTTTCTGGGATTTTCATAAGTGATATAAACGCTTGCTAGAAGTTGTATTCAGACATTAAGACATCCCAATTCAGCCACTCTATTGTACTGAAATCCTTTGATTTCCATTAACCTCTTGTCCCGCAGGTTGGCGCTTCCATTTTCGGCAGCAATATTGGCAGCGAACATTTCGTCGGCCTGGCCGGTGATGCAGCTGCCTTAGGAATATCAACAGGGGCCTTTGAGCTAAATGTGAGTCGAAACTATAGGAGCATATACCACCTCTGGTTTATATAAACAGACGCATCAAATTATTGATATGAGACCAACTGAAATGCTTAAACATGTCCAGCGTTATACATGACAATCTTGTTGATTTTTGTATGGTATAGTGCGTGATACATGAACGTAATATTATGGTAATCAGAAAGCATCACGTAAATAACTGCACAAACGCGAATGCAGTGTTCCAGATCCCACGCAAATGTGTGCATAATGGCTCCATAACATTTGCTCGTGCGACAATAGATTGCTCTGAAATGAAATATCTACACTCCAAGCCAAGCATAAATTCTACCCACAAACATAGCCCCAACTCTACAATCCTAATCCTCACATCAAACTAAACCTAAAACCCTATCACAACCACAGCCCCAAGTCCTTGGAGAAAATAAAACGGGAGCAATTGCTGCCGGAGCAAATGTCGTGTCACCGTGCATAATAGTCAGACCAATACCTTTTGATGGTATTGTCACCAGGTTGGAACCATTATTTCATTCATTCATGTGATCGTTACCTGGAACAAAAGAAGTGAAGAAAAAATGCCGCTTCTGTCAATAACAATACACTGATAGGAGGGGACATGAGGAGAGAATGGTCCTCACCTATTCATTTAATCCCTGATTTTCCGTACCGAGGTTATTTGTGGTAATGCGTGATTGATTTCCGTGAATACGACTTGATATCGTCCCATCCATTAGTAGAGAATGAATGAATAACAATGTTATTGAGAAAGAACCCACATGAGAGCGCATATGAGTCCGACACTAGGCAAACAAGACCCACGAGTCAGACACTGATTCAATATATATTCATTTTTCCCCTATGGTGTCGGACTTCTGCTCCTTTTTTGTTCTTTTTTTTTTTGAGTAGTGTCAGATTCATGGGCTATATGTGACTCGTGGGTTGTAGACTCTTGGACCTTTTTCAAATGTCGAGCTCGTGGGCCGCATGACTCGTGTCTGTCGGGCTTGTATGGGATGACCCCGCCGAGGGCCGTCACTATATTGACACTGTTCCTCCAAGAAATCAAAATTAATACAAAAATGTCTATAATATCAAATCATGATTTACAGGGGATCTGCCTACTGCAGCTGATGGGGTTCCTCTTCGTTCCAGTCTACATGGCGTCAGGAGTAAGTTTCGCCATTTTTTAAAGTCAACAAAGAGAGCTTAAATAAAGAGTTCGAACAACAGTCAAATTTTGAAATATCGCGAGTGAGTAATACACCACAAGAGGAAATCTCATTCACATGAAGCACTTCAAGATGTATCTAAATATTAGTATTACGCAGGCTGAAACAAGAGTATTACTCAGCGAATCAGCAAACCAGGATGTGTTTGATAGAATGTTAATCGATTAGGACTCCGTTCTCTTCTCTTTCTGCTGATTTATCCAAAAAAGAAAAAAATGGACCTTGGTTTGTCACTAATTTACGACACCTTGTGTAACGAGCAATGAAATTGTATTCTTTAACTGTGGATAAGAGACTTGATTGGTGGTTCAGATGAGAAACATCCATGCAGAAAGCAAAATGGTCTCCTTTTCGAAGACTTCAAGAATACAGTCAACTTAACAGGATTCCAAACTTTCTGCTAGACATTCTTTTGAGTCCCCAAACCCACAGTACAACAGCCATTAACATTTTAATTCTATATCGTTGCTGCTTTGTATGTAAAGTGACTTTTGTGTTTAGAATAAGTATTGAGACGGTTGAACGCATAATATTTCTTCCTGGTTTTTTTCCAACCAGGTTTGTACTCTACCAGAGTATATGATGAAACGTTTCGGCGGTAATCGGATTCGAGTCTACCTGGCCTGCATGTCCATTTTTGTCTACATTGTTGCGAGAATCTCGGTAAACACATTGACAACTTTTCTTTAAAAAAAAAATCTTTCTTTCAAAGATTCAATATGGTGTGCCAATGTAGTGGAAATATGCTAGCTATTGCCTCATTTCCTTGCTGTGGTGTTATTAGAAGGGAGTGGTCTTTAACGGTATTCTTGGCACCTGTTGATAGGCCCTATTGGTAATTTGGTATTTTCCAATTCGAGGTCTTGAACATGTGCCCATGTCTAAAAACATAGTTATTCCAGGGAGGTGAGGTCTCACCTCCCTGGTTATTCCGAGATGGTGATGACTTATCATTCGTGGAATGAATTAACATTATTACGCTTAAATACTTTCTTGTCAATTCATTTTTTTTTTACAAATTATTCAATATCTTTTACAGTTAAATACGAGGCCCAAAGCTCTTTGACCCTTTTGTATGTGTTTGTTTATGACACGCTCAATCTTAAGCATTAAATGGCATGGTATTATCATTATCATTATCATAATACCCACACGGCCTCATTTTGCCCTCCTGCAATCATTAAATTGCCTTCTCTCAATATAGAATGGTCTTTATGTAACGTTTTTGCTTCGAACGATATCTGATGAAAACTGTTTCCGTCTTATCGATGTTCTTGCTTCCCGTTAAGGCTGTGATTAACTTTTTCAGATGAAGTGCACTGCATTAGAGTTGCAGAGCTTTAGATCAAAATAAGAATGATCTTCTTTGTTATTATTGTTGTTTTGGGGTATTGCAAGGAAACGAAAGTATCTTTTGAGCTGATCTGTTTTTGTCCATAAGGTTGATCTCTATTCCGGCGCTCTGTTCATCCAACAAGCTCTGCAGTGGAACAAGTATGTTGCCATCATTGCTCTCCTGGTGTTCGTTGGACTCTTCACATTAACAGGTTACACAGCTATATTTTTCATTTCATTCCATTTATTTCCACATCCTGATAAAAAGTATACAAGGAATACAGGAACAAATACAGGAACATTTACAGGAACAAATACAGGAACATTTACAGGAAAATGTTCCACTTATAACAATTTCACACCAGACAAACACAACATAAAAGCAGTTATATCAGTTTGTGGGGGATCAACATGGACCGTTGGTCTTTCTATGGCTGATCCCAAGTATTACAGCTGAAATAGTTACATTAATGGAATACAAACAAGAAAACTATACTAAAGAAGGAACACAATACATATAAGAAGGCAAGAGTCTCCAAAGTTGCGTGCTTATACACGGAATAAAACTTGAGAGTTATAGTATATCTTTATGAACAAGAAAGAATTTGTAACTTCTTTTGAATATTGAAAGTCTATTAGACAACTTTATTACATTTGGAAAATCATTCCATAAAACAGGTCCCGTATATTTGAAAGTGTATCTTGAAACGCAGTATTTCAAATTTGGGATATACAATCTGTTCATCTGTCTAGTATTGTAATTATTCTTATTTATATCATAAACATCGTGAATACCACTCGATTACGATTATTATGAGGGTAAATTTTCACAGATTGTCTATTTGAGACCATCTGATGCGGCGAAATCACTTTACAAATACAAAATATTTGGTCCTGTCGTACAAGAGGTCCTTGTGAACGGACAGTAGTGACTTGTGTGCATGTCTTATGTATGGGGTGCCAAGTGTTGCATGGTCTCTTTCTTCACAAAATGACAATCTCGTCTACACAATGACAATCTCGTCGGCGAAGGTGTAATTTCGTAAAAGAAATGACCGATTTCGAAACGAAAGAGGCCATGCGACACTTGGCGTTTAATACGTCCTGACTATCTTATCTTCAAAGTCAGCTTATTCTAGAAGTTAAGAATCACTATCTGGTCATAACTTTTAAAGTGAAAAATATATAAAATGCATTTTATTGAGGGGATAATTTTCCTCTAATTTTGAATTCTGTTCTTTTACTTTTTTAAATCTATTCGTTCTTATCATTTTTCCCTTATTAGGTGGTCTCGCGGCTGTCATGTATACAGAGACCGTCCAAGTCTTTATCATGGTCACTGGCGGAGTTGTGCTGATGATTTTAAGTAAGTTGAAGCGCAAACGAAATACTAAGACTATACTGCAGATAATATTATGAAGATACGTGTAATTTTGAATGTTATCACACTGAATGAAAGACCACGAGATAGTAGGATAGACACGTAGACTTATTGCTTTTATGGCTATTAAACTTACCATGCACGTGTAAATTCACTTTGACGCAGACATAGCCTACCGACAACAATTTCATGTCTCATATTATAGTGAGATATAATCTCTGTATTTTGGCACTTTATACGGATAAAAGAAAATGATCATGGTTACGCAGATGTGAATATATATAGCCCTTATGACGAAAAGCGTATATCAATGTAAAATATTGGACTATAATTATAGCAATAACAAATATGAGGGCGGCAGTTGCCTCTCCTCCTTTTGCCAAATCGGGTGCAATCAGCGCCATGTTTACTCTTGACACTATCCCACTTTCTTCACTCACATTAGGTTACGTAAAGATAGGCGGATACGGTGGACTAAAAGAGCGCTATTTCCAGGCTATTCCAAATTACACGCTCTCCACGCCAAACTACACTTGCGGCTACCCACTTCCCAATGCCTTCAAGATGTTGCACGAAGCCAACCCTTTCACCTCCGACTTCCCATGGCTCGGGTTTATCATTGGGCAGTCAATGACGTCGATGACGTACTTCTGCGCCGATCAGGTATTGACAGATTTTGTGGACGATGACGTGTTGATCAGATTAATTCCTTAAAGGGTTCTTGGGCATTCACCCCTAGACAATTACCCAAGACCCTTCCGCTGACCCCTACCCTAATCCTAATCCTGAACATAATCCTATAACCTTAACCCAAACTCTAACACTAAACTTAATCCTAACCCTATCTCCAATCTTTACTCTAATCTTATCACAAACCAGTATTTAGCCGGGGGGGGGGGGGGGGGGGGGTAATTGCCCTGATACACTTTAAAGCAGAATGAAATTAGATTTTTATTAATTGAAGAAATTTAGCAATATCAATAGATCATTTAGCGACTCTTAACAAATGCCACAAACAAGTCAATTGAACGTAATTATTTTTTGATAAAGAGAATCATAGAAAACGTACTTTTGTTGAATTCTCTGTTTGTTTTCTTTATACCGTTTTCCAGTCGCGACGTCACTAAGGCCCGAATTCACGAAGGTGATATAATTGAAACCATGGTTTAAACCATGGTCAAATACCGTAGTCTTAGAAATAGACCATGCGACAATTGGCGCCCCGTAAAAAAAAAAAAAAAAACAAAAAAAAAACTACGGTCTTTGTCCAAGGTTTAAACCATGGTTTCAATGATACCAGCTTCGTGAATTCGGGCCTAGTGTTGACGTCTTCTCATCTAGCAATTGCTGCACCGAAAGTCTAATAATTCATAATTGTATATGGTTTATACGGAACCATGTTAAAAGCATTTTTTACATTTTACTCACAGGTGATGGTGCAGCGACCTCTGTCGGCGAAGAATCTGTCCCACGCCCAAGGAGGGTGTGTCCTAGCTGGTTTTCTCAAACTCTTACCTCTCTTTATGATCGTCCTCCCAGGGATGATTGCCAGGGCTCTCTTTCCAGGTCAGTTCTCCCTTCCCAGGTCAGTCCTCTGTTCCCAGGTCAAATCTCCCTTCCTAGGTCAGCCCTCTCTTCATATAGGTCAGTTCTCTCTTCCCAAGTCAGTCCTCTCTTCCCAGGTCAATCCTCCCTTCCCAGGTCAATCCTCCCTACCCAGGGCAGCCATCTCTTCACAGGTCAGTTCTCTCTTCCCAGGTCAGTCCTGTCTTCCCAGGTCAATCCTCCCTTCCCAGGTCAATCCTCCCTACCCAGGTCAGCCATCTCTTCACAGGTCAGTTCTCCCTTCCCAGGTCAGTCCTCTCGTCCCAGGACAGTTCTCCCTTCCCAGGTCAGTCCTCTCTTCACAGGTCAGTCCTCTCTTCCCATGCCAGTCCTCTGTTCCCAGGTCAATCCTCCCTTCCCAGGTCAATCCTCCCTACCCAGGGCAGCCATCTCTTCACAGGTCAGTTTTCAGTCCTTTCTTCCCAGGTCAATTCTCCCTTCCCAGGTCAATTCTCCCTACCAAGCTCAATCCTCCCTACCAAGCTCAGCCATCTCTTCACAGGTCAGTTCTCCCTTCCCAGGTCAGTCCTCTCTTCATAGGTCAGTTCTCCCTTCCCAAGTCAGTCCTCCCTTTCCTGATCAGTTCTTCATTCCGAGATCAGCTATCACATCCCAGTTTGGTTTTCCCCTCCCAGGCGGTTATTCCTTCCCAGGGCATTTCACCCGCATTGCATAATTTCTGTTCAATTTAGTCACTGTCTATATAAATATGATCCACATTCAAACTAAAAGGTCGTGGTCGCTGAGCACATGATATCGAAGCGATTCCTTCATTTTACATTAAATTCTCGTCAATGTTTCATTCAAATTCTATATTCTTTGATCAATCAAAGTAGACATTTATGTTTTGTTTGTTTATATCAAGATTTTATTTCTGTTTTGTTTTGTTGCGTGTGTTTACTTAACACGCGATTAAACAGTCCTTTTGTGACTGTTCTAGTAGGTATAACAAGTATTTTCGTGTTGTGTGCATGTATGTACTGAAAAAGACGTGTCTATAGAACAATGCTGACGGTAAAAATCTCGACAGCTAAAGTAGGTCACTCGGTCATGAATATAGAATTACAATACCATTTGACTGATTGAGAGAAGACGAAATTGATCCTCGATATTTCGCAGTTGCTGAGAGGCGGAGACGCATGCTCATGCCTTGACAAGTTGACTGCCGAATTACGAATTACAGTGAGAGTTGAGTAAATTGACACCCTGATTGAACCAAACATTTGCGCTCTTTTCGCTTCTCGGGACGATCGTATATTTGTTATCACTATCACTTATTTGATCTCATGAACAAAGTTTAAAATGGACAGGAAAACCATTAATCATCAGAATCATTACCATCATTGGACTATAATGATATTGAATGTGATCATCATCTTAATGAGATACCGTAGTAATATTTCGCAGTGGATCAAAGCTGAATTAGTTGTCTGGTATTGCTTGATGGGTATACTATCTCGTGTATAGATACCGTGGCCTGTGCCTCCGCCGAGACCTGCCTAGCAGCCTGCGGGAACCCCAATGGATGCACCAACACCGCCTTTCCAAGTCTCGTCCTTGGAGTCATGCCACCTGGTAAAGCGCTAACGCAATTTAAGACAAATTTGTCCATCAGTATGTAGACGCAACGTTATCTACTAGAATGCTAATTTCTTTTTTTTTTTTTTTTGGATACTGCATAGTATACTTGTCCGTTTTGTAATGTTTGTAAGATCATACAACTAGGAGTACACTGATATTGTAATAGTATTGATATCATAATCACTATCATCATAATTATCATCATTTCAATCCTCGGTATATTGTCTAGGGAACATCTTGCAATAGCAGAATTAGTGTAGCAATCAAGTGCCTAAACGGGCAATGAAAAGTATGGAAAAAAAAACCCAAATTGATATTGAAATTGAGATTGACATCAAAAATTACCAGCTTCCTGCCGCAATTGTGCAAGACCATGATAGAAGGAAAAGAGATAATGAAGGGAGAGAAAATGAAGATGAAATGAAATTCCTTTGATCTTACCGAAAAATGAATAATCATGTAGAAAATGAATGGATGAATGAACGAACCTTATTTCATTTTCGGAGCAACGAACCTTATCAGAGTTCGGAATAACGAACCTTCGGACTAACGAACTATATTTTGTTTTAGGATTAACGAACCTTACTTTGTTTGTCAGATTCAAGAACTTTCGGAATAACGAATCGTTATTCATTTTCGGATTAACAAACGTTCGGAAAAACTATCTGTAACCATTTTGTCTGTTTGTTCCTCTGTCCACGTGTCTGTATCTCTCGTCCGATAGGGCTCCGTGGATTAATGTTTGCCGTCATGCTTGCAGCAATTGTCTGCAGCCTGATGTCTTTCTTCAACAGCATCAGCACTCTCTTTACCGTCGACATCTGGGTCTACTTCCGACAGAAGTCTGGACATCAACCATCGGTCAAGGAACTCATGATTGTGGGCAGGTGTGTTTACTGGCAAAACTTCGACCTCTTAAACTTTAAAGATCGCCATTTTAAACTTCTCGATCTCTTTCCGGTCTGACCGCGGACTGACCGGGCCTACTGGGTGAGGTCACTTTCGAGTTTAAGGCCTCTATTTGTGCTATCTCAGCGGTAGCATCGAACTTGAAATCCACCCTTTCAGTAATCGCTATTACGTTCTGTTTTGTTTTATTCTTGTTTGTTTTCTGCTGATCATCTTTCATAGGATGGAAAATATGCTCATCAGCGGATGAAGACGACAAATTTGATTTCTCTAAGAAACTGATTCTAATTAAATTATTAGATTCATCACATAAATTATAACATGGTAAGGCTGTAGAGGGAGCATGCTATTAGGGGTTTTTGGTATATAGATGCAATGTACGCCTTGTTTACAATGAACTCCATCACTTGCTGTTGTGTCCAGGATTATAGTATCATAGGGTTAAGATCAGCCCGTGGCATTTCAAATCTAAATTGACAAACTGAGCTAAGCTGAAAAAAATAACTATACACAAAGTCTAAGTCCTGAGTGATTTACTTCTCCCTTTCCCAGAGTGATCGTTATTGTCATGGTTTTCGTCAGCATACTGTGGGTACCTGCAATCGAGCTTCTTCAGGGTGGTGACGGCTTGAACCGTTATTTCACCCGGATAGCCGGGCGGATCTTGCCAGGTTTATGCGCGGTTTACCTGCTCGCCATACTCTGGCCAAGAGCGAACGAAATGGTGAGTAGAGCGACTGTTAGAGAGATATCTTTCCTTTTAATTCCCGTTGCGTTTCCAAGATTTTCGAGTTTAGAGCGTGTTGTCGTCATAGTCTAAATGATTCAACATGCATTTGGATATAATATCGCAAACACATAAGGCCTATCGGAATCACGCGTCATCAGATTAACTTATGCGAGGAAAAAAAGGTTTGTTCTGCTGAGTAGAATTGGGGTAACATGTTGATTACTGCAGGCCTATTAATTGATTAATACTGTGCTCAAGTAGCCATGCGTGTGATGTACTTTGCCTACTGGAAATCTAACAACTAATAATAACTAATTAATTTGCCATTATCTTCGTCACAATATGTTCAGATTCAAAACATTTACGGTCTACATGCCACACAACGTTTAATGTAAAGCGTTCACGAATTTCGAGGAGGCTTCTGAAACTGTTTGTTTGTAGCTATGTCATGTCATTGCTGACCCAGTCACAGCCTATACATAATGAACACATCAGCAGCAGCAACAACAACATATACAACATCAGCAGCACATTTTACACTATTCTCATCCCAACTATAATGTTCCTCAATCACAGGGTACGTTCTGGGGACTGATCGCTGGCGCGCTTACCGGTTTCACCCGGATCATCCTTGACTTCATCTGGCCAGCGCCGGTTTGCTGGGAAGAGGATAACCGGCCTTACATCCTTACGATGCACTACTTCTATTTTAACATGATTCTCTTTACCGTCGTCTTCACCGTCGACATTGTCGTTAGTCTTCTAACCGAGCCTCCCCCTCCTGAAATGGTAAGTGTCCTCAGACATGTCAGAAAATGTGCTCAACATGCTTTTTTCTTTCCCGGTCTCGATTTCATTTCTACTCCAAACACTTGCATGGTAATGCAAGTTCAATATCGAAAACATGCTTTGAAATCAACTTCTGCGTTGTCTTGTGTCAGTTTTATAGAGAGAGTGAGAGAGGTTTGTATGTGTACTCGCGCGGTTCTATCTAGTTTGTCTTTGAAATTTATTCTTCTTTGTGTTTGCTGTTGTTCTTGTCTGAGGAGATCAAGTCATTTTTTTTCTTCTTCTTCTTTTAATGCATCCGCAAAGAAGTACCATCGGAGGAATTTTGTCTTTGGATTGTCCGATCTAATTGAGTAGCACTTGGGTACTAGTAAATATCAAATCGGACTGGCTAGATACGTAGTCACAACTGGCAATTCGAGTGTACACTCTTTGAAATTGACCTTCCATCCAATTAGTGCGCATGCAATCTAATGTACATATATACATGTATCTATCTATATCTATCTATACTGTATATCCATCTTGGAACTTTCCACGTGTTTGACTTCAAATGTTGTAATTATAAGAAGAACGAGTCTCAAATACGCCATGAATCCAACAAGACGGTTTTTTATTTAAAAAAATTAACTTTCTTGTTGGATCCATAGTGTATTCAAGATTCGTTCTTCTTCTTATATGTGTATACACTCAGCAAAAAAAGAAAGTAAACACTTTTTCAAGTTTATCTTTCTCATAGACTATCTAACTAAAAATGATGTTTTACATACCATGTTAAAGGTAATTTAATTAGCTATCAAGCTAGTAGGTTAATGAAAGTGTTAACTTTACGCATGAGTGAACACATTCGTTTTTTCTCTTCCAAGGCACAAAGTAAAAATTGCAAAATGGACAAGATGTTATTCAAGCGTATTTGCTCTTCCATATGATAATGACAACAACAAAAAAAGACAAATTCAACACAATAGAAATGCCAGTTGATTTGAAAACATCAACCTATGATCTCAATAATGTCTCTGCAACCCTCCAAATATAAAGAAAGGCAAAAAAATAATGAAGGAAAATGAAGAATCTTCTGTCAAATCCGCAGTGAAAAGACATAAGAGAAAAATTATGGTAACATAGAAAGTTAAATTTGAAACGTTATTCCAATTTAAGAAAATTTGAAATAATATTTGGTTCTTGAATTTGACTCGTGCATTCTTAAATTCCTTAATTAATAGGTAAAATGAAGAAATTCTGTCTATCTTATCACCTTTACGGCTTACTCCCTATGTCATTTAAAGTTTGAATTGATGGAAAATGCTTATGTTCCACCTTTAGTTTCCGCACTATGTTTTTGTTCTGAATACAAAAGGAAACAAGGGAACGGAAACTTATTTCTGCTGTTTCATTCATGTCTCTAATTGCGTTAAATTGGTCTTTTGTTATCATTGCTATCTTGGAGGGCATTTGCAAATGAATTTCAATATGTCCAATTCTGCAATTTTTACTTTTCTGCCTTGGAGGACAAAAACGAATGTGTTCACTCATGCGTAAAGTTTACCTTTGTATACACCTGCCAGGTTGATAGCCAATTAAATAATCTTTGATATGGTATATGACACATTAATTTTTAGCAAAATCTTCAATGAAAAATATTAACTGGAAAAAGTGTTTACTTTCTTTTTTTTGCTGAGTGTATATACATAAGAAGAAAGAGTCTCAAATACGCCATGGATCCAACGAGAAGTTAAAAAAAAATTCTCGTTGGATCCATGGCGTATTTGAGACTCTTTCTTCTTATAATTACAACATTCGAAGTCCAACACGTGGAAAGTTCCAAGATATATGTATATATATATATATATATATATATATAGTCATATACATAGTGAATTTGAAATTTATATTTATAAGTAAAAGTGTGTGTTGCTTTCATTTTAGCAATCTTGTTTTTGATTTGACATTATAATTAAGTTCTTTGTATCCTGACCGAGTCGTTAATTTTGCAGCTTATTCGAACGACGTATTGGGATCGATTTAGTCAGGCGAAGCGGTCGGACGAACGGCGATGTCGAGAAGACTACGACGAGCTGGTAGACGATGACGGGGAGGAAGATGACGAGCATCGACCACTTAATGTCAGGGAGAAATCGGAGACTACTCGAATCACTGAAAACTGTGAGTATGCTGCTTTTAGATTTTAGAAGTTGTGAATAATTACGTGTCCATTGATTGTCATCAATGCAATATCTTTATTCACTTTGAAAGAAGATTCCATGTCCACGTTCGTTGCTTCTGCCGTACTTTTTCATATTTTCTGAAGCTACAAACATATACGCATGCAAGCATGGACCTAATTACTATCTGTCAGAGCTAGATGTCGTAGATATACATGCAAATACTCTCAATTACTAGTATTCGTTAAAAAAAACCCCACCAAAACGATTTGGTCTTTACAATATATTATTGTGCTGTTGGTTTAATTGTTTTTCTCTGTCTTTCTGTCTTATACTTATTATACCTTACACCATCCTTCATCAAATAGGATAATTTGT
Organism: Diadema antillarum; assembly: GCF_040938485.1. Lineage (NCBI taxonomy): Eukaryota > Metazoa > Echinodermata > Echinoidea > Diadematoida > Diadematidae > Diadema > Diadema antillarum. The sequence goes on from NW_027271054.1 coordinate 1,206,324, forward strand.
TTGACTGGTCATGATTGTTTTTACTCCCATCTTGTTTCTATAGAAAAATAGTCGTCCCGTTCAAAAGTATCTGACCCATTTGGTAAAATATTTCCGTTTGTAATTAATATGTTGACATAAATATGTTGACGATGCGCGCGCACACATATACACTCACACACACCCTCAACCATACACACACGCTCACACACAGACAAACCTAAGAACGTCAAAGGAACGTTACACATTTGACCATTACATCTTTATCGTTTCGTTTTCTTTTGACCTTACCTGATCGCACGAACAGTGAATACGGACGCAGACGACAGGGGTGTCTTCCGACGTGCACTCCTGCGGTTCTGCGGCTGTGATGACTGGCGGAGCGGGGAAGACTCGCCACCGACCAGCGGCTTTCATGATGGCAAGAGCCTACCAGAGGTCATGGCGGCTATGGAGCAGACGCCGCGGGTGAAGATTTTCATCTACGTACTGATGACCCTCGCCATTTTCCTTGCCGCCTTTACTACCCTCTTCTTCACCGTATTGTGACGTATCGTGACGTATCGTGATGTAGCTCTTGTCAACAGCCGTGCTATGAATCAGGACACATCTCATAATAAAATGGGTTGATTATATAATGGTTGTGAGATTAACTTATCAATATTAGATTAGGTCAGATTGGTATGGTGTCATTCGTATTCATGTTTTATTTATTTAAAAAAATCACTTCTAAACCTACATGGAATAAAAGAATATAATTTATGTTAGACTCATTGCAATTTTCCATATTTTATCATGTTAGCTTTTCCATCACGATGGGAAAATGTTGTAAACGGCTCCCCAAACTAAATGTAGGCCTAAATTTTCACTATTGGAATCTATGAACAATGTAAGAAAGGTGTCGAAGGCTTGTAAATGCCTAATTCATGGCATTTGTAAAGTAAAAGGAATAAATAAGCCAAACACTGATTGTGATAAACAGATTGTGTGTTATTCCTTTTTATCAACATAAATTTTTGGTATTTTCAATTCAGAATCATACGCTACATTCTCGGAGTCGCATCCTACTTGAATGGGATTGCTATATCCAGTTCTATTGAACCTACGTTCGTTTTGATACAGTGACAGAATATGTTTCGAATTTATTTTGGGTATATCCAGTAATGTAACAATGCCTAGAGACCTTTAAAAAACATACCTTCTTTGATAAGTCAATTCTAAATTAATCAATACTAATTATCTATTTGGTACCTATTCAGTGAGCTCCGTACATTCATTTTTAAAGGACTACTTATTCTAAATACTACTTATCACCACTAGATGTACGAACAAACAGCACATCAGTGATTAAACTTATATGAAATCAAAGTTATACTTCATTCAAAAGAATCATAAAACTTTTACTTATTTCTTTTTTTTTTAAATAGGGACCTATCGATTTTGGTGAGTGTGGTGAGTGCGCCTAGCAGCTGCCTCCCACAGCTCTCTCTACTTTTGCTCTGCTTATCAGTTTCAGCTGGAATTTTTCTATAAGGCTGTTGCTAGTCTGATTGCACTAGTTTGCTGACACTGCTAGACAACTTTGGTGCCTGGATTTTGCATTTGAACGTGATATTTTGGATATCAACTTTTCTGGCTTCAGGCTGTATTGGTCACAGCACTGCAGGGACCTGGAGCCATTACTTCTGTGCAGTACATTGTTGTTCACTCAACTGTACACTCAAGACAGCAATGCCTTGCACCATTAGCCTCCTTTCACTGGTTCTTTTGTGTTTGTCCATCAACCTGAATGTGGACTATGCTTCTTCATCTATTCATGGCAGGACAGTGAATAGAAGCCATGACCATCACCGCCATCACTATGCAGGGAAAAGGATTCTATACTACAGCAACTCCACCAGCACATTTCGCACTGAGTTGACAAAAGCTGGTGATGTACATCCCAATCCGGGCCCTGGTGAAAACGCTAAGAATCATGGGCTTTCTTCAGCATTTTCTGCACAGGCCATTGTACCCAGGATACAGAGTCTGGATCGAAGAGTATCATACAGCCGATCTGAACTCTTTGACCTACACTGCATCCAACGAATTGACCTGGGTACTTGGGATACCATTAAAACACTAGGGATCTCAAGAAGACGCCCTACCCATAGAGGCTGTAAAGGGGGCAGACACAAACGTCAGCATGCTGAAACTACCAACAAGCTTTCCCAGGATCCAAAGGTCCCACCACCAGGCTGCGGACGTTGTCAGATGGTTCTCTGGAATGCCAGATCTCTTAATAACAAGATGCATATGGTGTCAGACATGGTAATCTCGCATAATGTGGATATCTTGGCACTCACCGAGACATGGCTCACAGGAGACGCACGTGATGATCGAGCCCTGTCTGATTTTTCTACTGACCTCCCTTCTCATCAGTTTATTCACTCACCCCGAAAGGAGAGATCAGGTGGTGGTGTCGGTATATGCCTTCATCGAAGCTACACTATTCTCGGAAGAGATGTGGGTACACTTCAATCTTTTGAATACATCAATGTTTTGATCTCTGCCAAACGTCAAAAGCCTCTTCGTCTGGTTGTAGTTTACAGGCCACAGAGAACAAAGAACCGAAGATCAACTTCATCCATCTTTTTGGATGAATTTGCAGTATTTCTTGAACAACTGGCATCTGAATCCAACCATCTTGTAATCTGTGGTGATTTTAATTTTCACGTCAATGATGATAAAGATCGAGAAGCTCTTCTGTTTCTGGACTTGATATCATCAGCTAATTTTACACAGCACGTTGACTTTCCTACCCATCAAAAGGGCCATACGTTGGACTTAATTCTTACCAGAGCCTCTGATGATGTCATTTCCCAAGTTCAATCATCGCAGTTTCTTCCATCTGACCACTCATCTGTCAGCTGTTATGTTAACATCAAGAAGCCGGATCCATCGAAAATTGATATTAGTTTTCGAAAACTTAAACATATTGACATCCAGGCTTTCCGGGCAGATATTCTTGAGTCTGAACTTTATGAGTCACCCGCCTCAGATCTTGATCAGCTTGTTCTCCAGTACAACAGGGTACTTCAAGCTCTTCTAGAGAATCATGCCCCTATGATCACTAGACGTATAACTGCAAGACCGCATTCCCCTTGGTTCAGTGATGATCTTCGCCATATTAAGCAGAGGGTAAGACAACTGGAGAGAAGATATCGTCACTCCCGAACTGAAATCAATCGCCAGATCCTTAAGAATGAATGTCATTTCTACAGCAAGCAACTTGCCAAGGCAAAGCAAGAGTTCTACTCCGAGCAGCTTGACGACTGTGACGTTCATCAACTCTTCCAGAGGGTTGATCGTCTGACTTCAGCCAGTGCCAAAAAGGTCCTCCCATCTGATAACGACCCAAACGAATCTCTAATTGCCGATCGGTTTTCTGATTTCTTCACCGACAAGATCGATGACCTCGTCAAGTCATTTCAGAAATTACCCTCGGATAATCTATCTCACATCAGTTTTCAAAGCACTCAGCACTGTTTTCATGCTTTTTCACCGATAGTGCGGAGCCAAGTTCAGAAAGTTATTAGAGAGTCTCGATCAACCTCCAGTCGACTTGATCCAATTCCTACTTGGCTGCTGAAGAACTGTGTCAATGAATTAACTCCGGTTATTACATCCATTGTCAACGCTTCCCTCAAGGATGGTCATTTCCCTGATTCTCTGAAGCATGCTCATATAACTCCGATCCTGAAGTCATCTAAACTTAGTCCGGATGAACTTAAGAGCTATAGACCGGTCTCTAATCTTCCGTTCCTCGGAAAGATTATTGAAAGACTCGTGTTGTCTCAATTTCAAGATCACCTGTCTGAGCACAATCTTTACTCTGAGATGCAGTCAGGCTACCGGCCACACCACAGTTGTGAAACTGCCCTGCTAAAAGTCACAAACGATATTCTTCTCTCTCTGGACAAGGGTGAGGAGGCAGTTCTGCTGCTATTGGATTATTCGGCTGCCTTTGACACCGTGAGTCATGATGCCCTGCTTAGCCGTTTGCATGATAGATTTGGACTTAGTGACACTGCCCTAGAATGGTTCCATTCCTACCTTACTAATAGAACCCAGTCTGTCGTCGTTGGTGGTTCTGAGTCACAAGTCACCTCCTCCAACTTCGGAGTTCCCCAAGGGTCTGTGATTGGCCCACTGGCCTTTACACTCTTCTCATCTCCATTAGAGGATGTCATCAAGCACCATGACATAAGGTGTATGACCTATGCAGATGATACTCAAATTTACCTTGTCTTCAAAAAGCAGCATCAGTCTACTTCTATACAAAGACTCAGTGCATGTGTCTCGGACATTAAGAGTTGGTCAATACGGAATGGTTTGAAGCTAAATGAAAGCAAAACAGAATGTATACATTTCACAAGCAGGCACAGGATTTCAAGCCCAATTAGTACAATTTCTTTAGATGATACTACTATACAATGCTGCACAGATGCAAGGAACTTGGGTGTCATATTTGATCACAATCTGTCTTTGAAAACTCATGTGAACAATGTGTGCAGATCAGCCTCATTTGCCCTACACAAAATTGGCAGCATCCGCCAATTTCTGACGAAAAAGACAACCCAGAGACTCGCTCAGGCACTAGTTATGTCTCGCATTGACTTTTGCAACAGTCTCTTGTATGGTTTGCCTGATGCGCAAATCAACAAACTGCAGAGAGTTCAAAATTCAACTGCCAGGCTTATTGCTAAACGTCGTTCACGTGAGTCGGTTACCCCACTACTGAGAGAACTCCATATGTTAAGAATCCGCGAACGAATTAACTTCAAGATTCTTTTGTTAACTTTTAAATGTTTGCGAAATATTGCACCGGTTTATCTTCAACAGTTGATAACTGAATACCTACCCTCCCGGAACTTGCGGTCTAACAACAAATCACTTTTAATACCTCCTCCTGTCAATACACAATCTTATGGTTCTAGAGCTTTTCAGTCAGCATCACCTCAACTCTGGAACAGTTTACCTGAATGCTTGAAACAAACAGACTCAGTAGACAAATTTAAATCCATGTTAAAAACGTATTTGTTTATTGAATAGTATTATGACTGTGTTTCATGTCTTATACCGTTACTGAAACTGTACCTTCTTCTTCTTTCTTTCTTTCTTTACTTTCCTCTTCTTCCCTTTCTATTGTTTTCTTGTTCCCATAGCGCTTAGAGACATTTTATGTAATAACGCGCTATATAAATGTTGTGAATTATTATTATTATTATCGGATATGAATATGGTTTGTTTAATTGTTATTGTCCTACTTTCATTACTTCACACTATCTGTATTGAATATGTGCGATGATTATCTTCTTGCCTTTGATTTGGGAAAAGTCGTATAAAATGTCAATTTGATAAATTGAATTACAGCTAGCAATCTATCAACAGATTACAGTGCTTCCTTTGTCTTTTGAAGTTCTACTAAAGTGTTTCCCAAAGAAACAAAAATAATATTATATATATATATATATATATATATATATATATACTAGTAATATATAATATAAAAGATGAAATCAAATAAAATCCAATACGTGTATTCTACACACATACACACCCAAGTGCACACACACACACACAGCCACACATTGTACATATCAAAACAAAATAATACATATTATATATTATATATTACATATAAATATATATATATGATATATAAGATGCTATCAAATAAAATCTAATACGTGTATTCTACACACATACACACCCAAGTTCCCGCACACACACACAGCCACACATTGTACATATCAAAGAGACTTTATAAAATCTCTTTGATGTATTTATAATACCATATGTATAATCGTTTTAGTGCATAACAAAAAGAACAGACAAAATCATGAGAAAGAACTAGCATTGATATATTTTCTTTCATCTTTTATTATCATTCAAAGGGTCACATGATCCACAAAAAATCCCCCACAAAAAACAATGAAATGAACAAATTGTTAAGACATCAATCCCTGCATATATCAGTGTTATGCTTTTCTGGTAATGTATTCATTTTCAGTATCATTTGTCACTTGATCAGACTCTTCCACACCATATCGAGATATTCACAGACCATTCCTTTGTGTAAGGGTGTAACCTCCCAAAGTTCAACACCTCGTACAAACGTGGTGATGTTACCATTGCATTTTCACGACATTAATAAAAAAAAAAACAGGAACAATGAAATAATGTATGATAATCACTATAATATTACTGCAGAGAGGACGACGATCTGACACGATTTGACAAAATATGGAGAAGAGGTGGTTTTGGTCATTGGCATTCGACAGAATCACAGCCAATCACAGCTGAAGAAAGACAACATTGTAACACTAGATAATTTCCATAGATGTGGATTATGGAAGTATATCTACATGGTGGTTAATAAACAAGTAGCAACCAATGGATCTATCCCGAGGAAGTCACCTATGACTTCAAATAACAAGAAAATTGCATGAATTTTCAATTCTGTTTGTTAAAAAAAAAAAAAAAAATTGCTGCCTGGGCCCAACAGGAATACACATGCTCTTCCCGGACTATAGGGATATGTTTGCATCAGTCACAAACACCAGCAACCTCTCTGTACACATGACATTTGGTGGTGGTGGTCTGTAATGGGCCAATCAAAGACTTGGTAAAGAATGCAACTTTGGATAGTTCCCATTACCATGGCAACTTGCTCTTGTATTCATACCGTTGTGATTGAGGAAATGCCAAAAGCAGTAATGGATGATGCGATACCCGTCTCGGGGTCTCTGATGAACTGGCGTATTGAAACTAATGACACATGTACATGTACTTCTCTGTTGAAATGGTGCAGTTTTAGAAAACCTCTGGAAAATATTGCAAATTTCATTTTGCTTTCATGATAGTTTGACAAACAGATGACAAAATAATAGCACATAATATGTGAACAGGAAAAAATCTTGATTGGAAACTGCTCAAGAAACATTTTTCATGACCATATAATTATATTTTTCTCCAAGAATAAATGTCATGTGAAATTTATAACCATATCACTGGGGCCCTTAATTACCTCTCACAGGACACGGTGAGTAATTCTGTCGTTTTAATTCATGAGCAGCTATATTCCTCAAAACAAACAGACAGACAGACAAACAAACAAAAAAACCCTCCCTACTGAAATATGGTGCTCACTTTTGTGATTTCATATTAATTTTACAGCAATCAAATATTGATAGTTTTTCTTAAAAATATTATTTTCTATAAATGTCAACAGAGCTCTTGAAACTCATACACAATTTTGTCCAGGAAAGAACTCTCATCTTTTTTTTTTTAATTATATAGTGTATGACAGACTGGGGTGAACACATTCTCAGAAGTTGGTATCATATGGGTGTGTTCACACAAAACTATGGGCTAGTATCATAAAATGTACCATCACTTGCATTTTACAGGAAGAATACACTGAGGAGTATTAAGGTTGACATTTAACACAAAATTTGATGTTACAAATTTTACAAATTTTATAATGGTACATTTGTATAAAGATCTTTGAAACGACTGGGACTTTATTCTATAAAGTTGTTGGGTGAATGCTCCGATGGAGACTAAGCATCACATATCAGTTTAATAAATCCCACAGAGTTTAATGTGTGGATTCTTGATTCATACAAACAGATATTATATACTATACACACACACATGCACACACACACACACACACACACACACACACACACTGAAGGATTCATTTCTCTCATTCTCTCTCTACCTCTCTCTCTCCCTATCACTTTCTCATTTTCATACACACACATAAGCCGTGTCTTTTTTCTCACCCAATCCAATCGCACGTAAATTCTACCAATATACACATTCTATAACTTTAACCACAATTAAATCTAAATAAACAATATGAAATCCTCTATACAATATGACCGTGTCAATAATCCTCATCTCTTCCACGTTTATAGCTCTGAAATAATAGCAAACTGTGAATGTTTCACTGTATCATTTTAAAAACAAAAACAAAAACGACAAAACTCAAATATATTCCAAAACTATCACAGGTACAACGTAACATATCGAGCTCATGTTCTCTCATCCTCCAACATAAGCTAGACTAAAAGTGTCGATTACCAGTTATTGTTTTCTCTTTTCGTAAAGACTTTTTGACACAAAGTGCTTTTCATATGTGTCCTCATGTCTTTCCCAGTTTTGTCACTTTGGTTCGAATTGCTTATACCGCTCATCTGTTGGTAACGGCGTCAGACGTCCGCCTGTTGTCTTTGCACAAAGTCTCACATTGGATGAAACGTATATAAACCATATGATTTCTCTCTTCTCCCCCTCCCTCTTGCAATATCAAAAGGAGAAAAGAGGATCTACTTATACACACGAATATCTTGTATTTCACACAAAACAAGTGAATATCAAAATCTTAATCATTGCAGTCATTAAATATTTTTCATTTTTCCTGCTGATGCTGTACTCTATCCATTTCTGAAATGGACTTTCAAAATCTGTATACAAAATATCAAACATAAGAAAGTTCAGATATGTTTGATTTTCCTTCGTCGTCTGTCATATGCAACTGTATCACTGCGAGGTAAATCTTTTAAAAATTAGTATATTACAACATGAGTTTCAAAGTACACATCACAAACATCGAAGTTAGTATCCACAGAAAATACATTACCTACTGGAAAAATGGAGGGGGGGGGGGGGTTCACAGTTACCTGGGTTTTTGCTACTTCTGTTACACTCATATAATTGCTGGCATGATGATTTTCGCCTTGTGTCACTTCACAGAATTATCTTTAAAATGTGCAAGGGGGGTCATGGAAATATGCAGACACAGTTCATCCACAACATGTAAACATAACTGACCTTGACGACACAAAATAGGTCAATCACACCCGACATTAACCCTAAAAAGACTGGGGGGGGGGGCCTAAAAGGCCCCCCCCCCCTCGACATTTCGCGCGATTACTCAGCAACACGCAATGCTCTCGCCGCGATGCTCTATGACTTTTTTCTTTCGAGTTTTCCGCACATTTTGACACCAAATTTGTGACGCCCAGGGGTACGGTTCTGAAGTTACATAACTTTTTGTACATGCACGTGAGACCGAAAATGGCTCAAAAATGTGATTTTGTGTACAAAGTCAATACAAATTGAGTTTTATCACATAGTTCATATAAATATGCTTATTTTTACTCTCAATGGCTAAAATCAATTTGTTTTAGTAGTATTATGCTTCAAAAAGGGCCTGCCACAAATTTTGCTGAAAAAAACAACAAAAACAAAAGGTCGAAAAAACAAAGAAATACATAAGAAATTCATAAAACAATAAAATAAATAAGAAATTAATTTTGATACCGAATTTTTTTTCAAGTACATTTGCTAAGAATGCTACAAAGAATATCTAGACCAAAAATGAACACTTTTGGAGCTTTATTTACTGATTTAGATAAAAAAGTCTGATTTCTCTCATAAATTAGCATAATTAATCAAAATAAAATAAAAGAAGACTATTTTGGAAAATTTAAATATACAATCTTGTAGATTACATCGCACACTACCATTGTGCAAATTTCCGCGGCGATCGCGCTATCCACGGCCGAGATCTTAAGGGGGGGCCCTTTAGGCCCCCCCCCCCCCCCAGTCTTTCGAGCTACCAAAATAGCCCAGTCTTTTTAGGGTTAAATCCTCATTTAAGTTTTGCTGACAGGGTTGATAATGTTGTTCCATATTGTTCCATATTAACAGCTTACAGGTAGAAACTAATACTTAGACGACTCGTTGATAACGCATTATGCTAAGCAACTGCTTCTCATGCCATTCTTACAAAAAAAAACACACATCACATTTTATCAATGTGATACATAGTGTGATTAACTCATAGAATATATATTCTTATCTCAAAAAATAAAAACAAAAATAACTTTCACTCAGTAGGGGAAATATATCATGGCTGTAACAGTAATAATATACAGCTACGTGACAATATTGTACATAATGAAATTATAAACTTTACACCGACATGTAGAGAGAGATCGAGAGAGTAAAATGGAGTCGTCTTGAGGTACATGATGCGAACACCTACCCCGTCTACTGGATAAGGGCAGTGCGTGTTTGTCTCTCTCGTTCTCCATCTATTTATTGCTTTCTACAAACTGCACCTTAATGCAGGTGGTTGCACACACAGGCGGTTACCACCATCATCAATTTTACTTTGCTTGAGACGAGGAAGTGTCTGCTTAACACACACTAGGGTTCAAAGTATCAACAAAATTATTTACAATTACAAACAGCTCTGCCGTATACGACAGGATTGCTGCTGACATATTTTTCTGGTCCCATTATTTTCTTGATTTTTTTGTCTTCCTTTTTTTTTGTTCAACGATTTGAGATTGCTTGATACGCTGAAATGGCCAAAAAAAAAAGACCAAAATTTTGAAAACAAATTCTGCCCCCCAAAAAAGTACAAAATGCTGTGCGCAAACAAGTTCATCTATGAATGATTGGGACACATACAGTTTACAATGCAACTGCGCCCTTTAAGGACAGAAAATTTGCAAATTTCCTTGTCACTTGATCAACTGGTCAGAAGATTTCCACCACAACTTGCAAACAGCCGACTGCTGCAAGGCGTTGCTGTGATGCCCAGTATAACAATCTTCCTTTCTTCGTTGGCGTGTTCCCAACCACAACACAACAGTGGTGTAAACTTTGGCTGATGAAGAACATTTGCACCACAACCTTGTAAACATTGATCATGGATTTCTGGCCAACTGATTTGCATGCAATTTGGCACAAACGCATTTTGAAAAGAAAAAATGCGACCAGAATAATATCCACTGGGATACATCAATTTTCTCTCCCTGTAAGTGTGACCAAGTGCTACTCAAGCAAGTATTATAAGTGTACATACAGCTACCTTTAGAAGTTTCTTGTTGTTCAACTCTTTACAAGTAAGGGAAAAATAAAAGAAGACCTCAACAAAATTTACATCGTATGAAACCATTAGCCTGTGTAAAGGAATGTTCCAAAAATCATACATACAATGTACATGTGTACAAATTCTGTCAACTACAAGAAATGCCTCACGATTCATCAATTTTTCCAATATTTTGCAAACAGGAATCAGGTCAATAATTACATAATCTGGCAGTTTTTGCTCTGAAATCCTGTCTTATCCTTTTTGCAAAGGCAAATGATAATGTCTAATGCAACTGAGTGCCAAATGCACCCCATAGAAATCACACTGGAGGAGAAATAATGCATAATATCAGTATTAAGGATAACATTAATACCACGTGCCAATGCCAGCAGTATTCGGGCTCATGTCCTCTTTAGAAGGAAACTTCTGCAATTTACAATATATTTCACATGAATTTGTACACGTAAACCTTCACTTACTATGCAGAGCTGTTGTGTAATAAAAATGCAATCGTCGGACGACAGTAGTGATCACAAAAACTGGCATACACTGATCTCTGACTCTGTTTGCAAGTGGCCCCACATAATTTATACACTTGAAGACTCATATACTCGGATCTCTGACTCTGTATTAAAGTGGTGCTAGATATACACTTGAAGACTCGTACACTTCAAGAACGATTTCACGTTCAACAGGTTTCCGGTTTCTGCAAAGAACCCAGTAGATCTAGTGTATAGATGCCTTCGTGACAACAACAAAAAAGCGAAATTTTTTCGATTATGTCAATTCACCTGTCCATCACCCTACTTGTTTTCAGTATTAAGTCATTGCCTCATTTCTCTCTGTTCGTATAAGAATTATTCACTTGAAATCAAAGAAAGATATCATTGAAGAAACTCACTGCTGAATGATTCACTTGGCTGTAAATCTACACATCAATATTCTCCTGAACTTACTCACTTTATGGACATGTATTAATTTGCAAAATCAATCTGTTTATTCACTCGAGCAGACGCTCCATTTGAGAAAACTTCTCTGGCCTGGCAGAATAGGATGCAAGACTGCAAGACAAGCCACCAAAGGCCAAGAGCAAGCTAGATGTAGTTGCCATGGCAACTACACTTCACTCATTTTACCATGCAGTAACTGTATAAAGTCTCCTTGCAAAATTAGATCCTGGATGAGCCAACAAACATTTCAAGTGTTGACAAGCTCTTAAATTGGCCAAATACGTTAATCATCACATACCACTTTTTTTTTTCTCCTTTTCTACACATTCTTACTTGTTTATGTTTTCAGGCTTTGTTTTTCTTTTTTCTTTTTTACAGTTGTCTACATGAAGGCAGGATGGACGGATGGACATCAATTCAGTAGAATCCGGGCTTTGCCTGATAGTTGTCAACTGAAAAAAAAAGACTTTCGGCTGATGCAAATATGAGCAGAAAAAAAAAAACAAGGACAAAAGGCCGAGGTAATATGGCCACAGTGATTTCTTAAAAACTACCTTTTACATAAAGATATGATCAGTGTACTCCTGTTGACTGCTATATGATGGAATTCTGCCAATATTTACCTTGGAAATTAATACTTGCATAAGTGAACTTATAATATAAGTATTACTTATACTTGTATAAGTGAACTTATAAGAATTCGAAATCCCCTTTTCCCTGATCCCTATCTCCTGATCTCTCTAACTCTAACTCTCTCTCTCTCTCTATCACTCTTTTGCATCTTTGTCTACTTTTGATATGAACATGACATGATTTGTGACCTGATTTCCAAACGTTTTAGAGAGGGCGCCCTCATGGCTTTAATAGGGAACAGTTTTACACAGATGCAGACATCTAGAGCCCCATGGTTCACAGTCATATTGATCTGTAGCTGGCTTCTGGTAGAAGAGAAGACAGAAAATGAAATGGATGGAAAAAAAAAAACCCATAAAAGTATCATCAAGTCTGGACGTTTCTGGAAACCCAGAAAAGAATCAACAGATCTGGATGTTTCTAGAAAGCTCTGGATGTTTCTAGAAAGCTCTGGATGTTTCTAGAAAGATCTGGATGTTTCTAGAAAGCTCTTCAGGGCTGGCATGGATGACGGGATTCCACAAAGCGATGCCTTCCCCCCTCAGACCCCGATGTGCACTCTTCCCTCCTGACTGGACTCTGCCATCTCATCATCATCTCAAAAAATGTATTCACATAGTTATATCTATAAATCTATGTATATATATTCATAAACTCATAATATCTGTGACGCCAGCGCGATTTTCTCCGATGTCGACGGTGGCGCTCATGGTCTCAGAGACTCCCCTGTGGGTGGGGCGATGCAAGAGAGAAGAGAAAATGGGGGGAAAAGATTAGGATGATTTTACTCTTTAGAAATGCTCTCTTCCTGACTATCTTGGTACAGGGAAACTCTGTTATACAAAGGTCACCATAACTGCCGATTTTACCTCATTGTAATCAGTACCTCTTCGTACAGCTGTTCAATCGTCATGTAATTAAAAGTGACCAGCTAAATACAGTGATGGAAATCGGGTCCGCCAAATTCACCTTGTTGAAAGTTTCACCTCGATGTACAGTGAGCTCGTTATAACAAGGTTTTTCTATGCTACATGTAAGTCATGATATGAAATAATGCATATTCCAATGAAGATCAAAATGGTTAGCTTAAAGTCTACACTATATATTTTGTTCTTGTTATTTAGCTTTTTTTAAATTTCCATAACATTTCATTAGCCAGAAGTATCAAACAATCACAAGAGTATACAATTTTAGAAGAAATGTAAGCAATTTTTTTCAACTGTGGTTCTTCGGATAAAAAATCTAATATTTCTTGATCTTTCTTTCAGTCACAGTGAGCCAAACAGACATCTCGCAATGCAACAACAACATCACAGATCTTGATATAAATGCTACGATATTAGAATTTGGTAATAAAATGTAATATGTTAGTCGTGTAAATCACATGCTCCAGTTTACTGAGTCTACAGCAGTTTGAAGGTAATCCCAATGTCGTGTAAAAGATAGTCAATAGTCTCTCAGGTTGTGGCCACATCTATTACCACCTACAGCTCGGCAACTTACGAATGGATCTGCGGGAGCTTGCGTCTGGGTGGGCGGCCTGGCCTGCTGGTACATTGGCTGACCCATTCCTACTGCCGCTGGCTGACCGTACATGCCTCCCATGGGGGCCATCCCCATGGGCCTTACACCCATACCCTGCACGGAGGAAAAGGGGTGGGGGTGGGGGTTGGGAGAGACAGGGGGGAAGGCGAGAGAGAAAAAAGGGGGAAAGAGAAAGAGGGAATGAGAAAGAAAGGAAGTAAAGAGAGTTGAAAGAGAGGGGGACGGATAACAAAGGAGAGAGAAAGAAGAAAGATGGAAAGATTAAAAGTTGTTAAGCAACCATAATTAAAAATTGTCTTCATTCGCATACTGTCACTTGCCTAGCAAGTTTACATCGTGCAAGCCCTAGGACCCTTCTGCCAGGCACACAACAAATTATCGTCCTTGGGTAGACAGATCTCGAATCTGAAGGTCAGTGATTTTTAGAAGAGCAAAAACTTTTTTATTTTAGCAACATTTTCACAAAGGAACATCAATGCTGACATCAAATTAGGGTTAAACATTGTTTGGGATTACATGGATAATTGTTCTGTATTAAAACCTAACAAACAATAATCCCAAAGTAATAACATTTCTGGGGTTTTTTTTCCGTAGTGTGAAAAATAATTTTGGCTACACATTATCATTCGCTTTAATATTCTTACTGTCAGACATTATAAAAATCATTTTAGTGTTTCTCTTATCTAACTCTAGACTGCAAATACCACACCTTCAATTGTCTTCACCTAATCCTTAAAGCATCCACACTCTTTGGTGGTATTTACCAAGCTATTTCACAGGCAGTAAGTCAATCCTTCCCAGTACAAATTTGTCTGGATGAGGTCAGATGAACCTACTTTGGTAAGACAATGCAAATCACACAAAGCCAATGTGATCCAAACACCTTGTATTCCCAATCCATTTAAACAGTTTAGGTTTATGACACCTGTGTCTGCTACCAGAGAATTAATACACAATGGTGGAGTTGCGATCATCACACTGAGAACAATACATGAGTACAGGCGACTCCTGTTATTACAAAGTCCTTGGGACTGGTAATTTTCATTTGTTCAATCAAATTTCATTGTAGCCAAACAAAAAAAGAAATTAACAAAGATGGATAGCTTATAAATTTGGGACCTGAATTTTACTTTGTTGAAACGAAATTATGTTACAACTGTGTTTGTAAGAACGGGAGTGGACTGTAAAATAATTTACTGTACGGTGAGTGAATGCAGGTTGAGTTTCACTGTGAGTCTTACCATCATTGGCTGACCACCACCCATCATATTGGGCTGACCACCAAACTGCCCTGAGAAAGCCTGCCCCCTCCAATCCGCTGACTGACCAACCTGAGGAGAGAGAAGACAAAGTCACACTTACTTGCCCGGTTTCTGAATTTTGCTTGACCAACACCCCACCCTGAGGGGAGGAAGGGGAGGTGATTGGGGGGGGGGGGGGGGGGGGGACCAATAAGAACTGTATCTTGACCCTGCAACAAGTTTTCATATAGACCATACAGGACTGGTGTGAAAAATGTCCCAGAGCCTTGCTACATTTCTGACTTCTCAACAAAAACAAAATAAACCTAATCAGCAAATTTGGTACAAGCACATTCATTGTTTTGTGGTGGTGTGGACTTCATTGAAAGATATGTCCACAAATGTCAAACAAGTACCATTCCATCAACACTCCCCACGTGAGTGTTTGGCTGAGGGGGGGGGGGGGGGGGTGTGAGGGGCATTGAGGCATAGAATGTACATGTTTACTACTCTTTGTCATGACTCCTTTACTATTCTTACAAAAAGAGCAAGGATGGGTTAAACGTCCATTCACACACATTTGACATACTGGTAATCAATTTTCTACACATGTGTAATGAGTGGTTTCCCCCCAAATGCTGGAATGGAATAGAACTAAAAGTAAAAATGGTAGTAAAGTGTGCATCTGAGAAAAGGCACACAGTACTTCTCTTTGTCCCTGTGCACTAAACAGATCTCATAAATCATTCAAATTCTATTAAAGCTACAATGGTATGATGTACTACATGTATGTGACCTTCTACGCCTTAATAATCTATGAGAAATGGAAGAAAAAATAAACAAATGTTAATGTTTACATGTGGTTTAAGAAGTTAGTTAAGAGAGGAAAAAGCAACGACTGTAACTTAGACAGATAAATAAACATGAGATAAACCTCCGTTTCTGGCACAATGGTTGAAGCCCGTAATTCACAAGCACATGTTAGCGACACATTGCAGGAGATTCCATTTGGTGGAGAGGGGTGTTTTCAGAACTCACCATGGATGTGTTTTGCGGAGGAGGAGGAGTTGGTGGTGTTGGTGCAGACTCAAGCTCCTTTGTTTTTGTAAATTTATTTTTTTTTTGTGGTCATTTTTTTTTTTTTTAATGGGACAGCATGAAGGACAAGTAAGTGAGAAACAAATCATTATTAGCAGAAAATGAGTAAAGTTACAAGTTAGACGAAGAACAAATGAAATGACACACTGAACATAAAAACATGGATCACATTCAAGGGTGCAACTAGAACAACTAAAACTTGATGATGGCTACATTAAACGACATTCCAAGGGTTTGTGGGTCTTATGAATGAAAGTGGCCAGGAAACTGAATTGTAATACTAACTCTGCCACCCGGGTACAAAGACAAACATACAAACAAACAAACAAAATCAAAATCAAGGCATGTAGTGATTGCTTTGGTGACTGGTATCAAAGATGATTTGAAGATTAGATGACTCAACCTTAAATGATACCTCACACATTTCTCCAGCATCTCTTACAGTGATTTCAAGACTCGTCTTTGCAAAGGAAAACTCACAGACTTTTGACAAAGTGGTATACATAGAACACATCATGCTTTTTATTTTATGTTTTTTTGATGTGAAGAATTGAGAGAAAACTTTTGATAAAAGACTTTTGATTACCTATCCTACAAGATGAGAAATGCACCATGAAATATATGCAAAGTATCTCTTTTGCGTATCAAAGTGAAAATGTCGTGGGTTTTGCTTGGCATGTTGCGAAGTGAGAAATCCGCTTATCAGATTACAAAACCCTTCATATGTTCTTGGAATCACTTTGTATCTGAAAGGAAGGATATTTCATCTGTTGATGTTTGTAAGTTTGCCAAAAGAAAATAAATGAGACAAAGTTAGTGTTAGGGGGAGGGAAGAGAGGGAAAGAAATCTGTGGCAGTGTATGAGAATAATAACCTCAAACATAAGCATCACAGCCATAAAATTCTAATAACTTCTAATCACTCGCAACGGTGACCATTACCACTCTTTCTCATTTAATTCCACATGATATGTCTAATTTTGCAGCTATGAAAAATACCAGTTTTCAAGCACAAAATATACAAACATTTTGATCCAGGTACACCTCTACAGAAATTATATACTACTGGCCAGTGACATTAAAATATATGTGTATGATTACAGCTGGAAGTTTCATGAGCATTGAGAGGAATAAACCAAAAAATCAATGTCCCTATCCCTGTCAATGCACAGATGCAAATAACGGAGAGTAAAATGCAAGCAAATGATATCCCATCACAGGTCTCAACAAGTGGGATTTATTTCGTCATTATCAGGAAAGATTTGTTTTTCTATATTAACCATTCATCCATGTTTTTTTTTTTCCAGCAAAAAGAGCCTTGGAACATGTAAATTTTATGACAGTATGCCCTTACATGGCATTAACATACATGTAATTTTGTAAGTGGTAACAGAAATTGAGGGCTAGTATAGTTTGATGGAGCACATAACCATTGAGGACAAAGCATATAGATATGGGACCACGTTTGGAATGAAAAAAAAAAAAGAAGCATATTAAAATAATCATGAAATCTCCAAGGTATGTACAATGAAGTCTGTCTTTACATGCAAAACAAAAATACCCCCCCCCCCCCCCCCCGCCACATAAACAAAAACAAAACAAATCCAACCGGGAATTATACTAATCTCTCCTAAATATGCCTTTGCATTAATCAGATCAAGAAATATGTGCTGAAGACGTGTCCATAAAAAAGTATGACTTTGTATAGAAGGGAAGGGTTGTATATTGGTATAGTACAGAAGTCACTACAACTGACAGACATATGACTGCAAAATAATGATAATAATAATAGTAATAATAATAATAATAATAACAATAATAACAATTAAATAACAATAATGATAATAATAATAATAATAATAATAATAATAATAATAATAATAATAATAATAATAATAATGAAATGTTCAGCAATGCATAACAAAACTTTATTAATGCACAGAGAAAAGAACAGAGCGAACACAGACAGAGCAACAAATGGGTGGGACTATAGGGGAATGTGACTATTGCAATCCTAAAGGTAGTAGTGCCTTGCAGGGCAGAAGAATTTTACCAGCTGCAGGAACATGTGCAGAAAGGGCTGGTGATTTTTTTTTTCCTTGTTCTGCACATCAAACAGTATGTTCTTCTATTCTCAGTATTATTTCGTACATTGATGTAGTGAAGAGTGAAGTCTTCTTTAATCAAGGAGAATGAATCTATATGTGTGAATTAAGGGAATGTAGCAATATTAATAAAACAAATTAGATATGAAGTTTGAGGAAAATCAGACAATCCACTCAAACGTTACAAATTTTCAAAGCTAGATGAGAAGACTACAACACATTGTGACATCGCATGTAAAGGAAAACGACTTTAAAAAACTTCACATATTTTTTTACTTTTCCTGGGTAATGAAACAGCACTTGATTTATCTCTTTCAGAAACCAAGGAGAATGAGATTTCACTTAACATTGTATGTCAGTAACAAGTCAAAGGAAGATGTTCTTTTCATTAAAAAAATGACATTTTGTGAAAATACATATGAGAGGTCACACACTAAAGTAGTCTCTTCATCCAGCATGGCTGTACCTACAATTTTACAAACTCATAACTTTTCAAAAGATTGTCCAATTTTCCTCAAAATTCACTGATGTGTGCTACTAAATAATATTGCTGCATCAACTCAATCCACATGTATATTTGGATTTCATTCCCCTTCATGGAAAGAGATCCCAACCTTCTGGTGAAAAGTGACCCCAAAAATCTGAACCTCTCTTGCACACTACAATCTCAGGGGGGAAAGTGAAGCTAGGAGCGACAATGACAATATCAACGATGGTGAGAATGACAAATGGGCAGTTCTATGATGTATTTTCTCTCACTATTTCTATTCTAGTCAACTAGATATACATCTTCTACACATTCACTGTCCTTTAAGAGATATCAAACCACATACCAGGACACCAATACCATCCCATTCCAAATCCCCATGACTATCGACCATTTTGACACCAAGAAATTCCTACTGACCGACTGACATACATACATACAACTCTATAGACTCTACACTCACAACCATGCCACATCCCCAGTAATTCTTTCAAAAAGTTGACCTTGTCCCCAGAAAAACAAACAATCAAACAGAGTTGACCTTGACATCCCAAATTACATGTACACTTATATGGCACTGCCCTGAACAACAAGCTGTCAGTTTTGAATGTCAATAATTCATGCGCTGTGGCATGATGTATTTTGCCACCACTATCATTCAATACACCGTCCGATAAAAAAATCTGACCAGTCAACTGCCCAATAATGCCATTAAATCTAAACATTCAATGAATTAACAAAAGCATGAATAAAAAAAGTAACCCAATACACCATTATACAAGATATTGTGCAAACAGAGGAGTAAAAGTAGTATATTTTCATCTTGACCTTTGACCTTTGACCCTTGCTCATCATTATTCATCACATGAAAGTTTAATGATTTGATCTCTGCCCAGTCATACTGTTTGAGTGTATAGTAAGTTTGATGGATTTATGCTAACAATGCCTCTTGTTCTACATCACTTTAACATTCATAGGGTACCCTTTAATATCTTGACCTTTTGACCTTTAACCTCCCAAGTTCCTCAAGCATCATCCCAAACCCAATCTGTTAAGACTCTGGTATACATACAGCCACATGACAATCTAGATGAAATCATGCCGAAGACTTCTCGGAGTACTGCCCAAAGAGTCAGACATCAAATTTCAGCCACTACTTTTTTGGGGTCACTTCATTATTTCAAGAGCATTGACAGATAAATGCCTGACAATATTTCTGAGTATAACCCACAGTATATGCATCAAGTTTGAAGAAATTCTGGTCGATACTTCTTCAAGAATCTTGAGTTTACGAAAATGTCTGCATCCAGATGGATAATCCAACATACAGACAAATGGACCGTCAACTAAGAGGATCTAACATCTGCATCGGAATATCTTGATTATTTGATTTCTCCTTAAGTTTGTAATACCCGATTCTTAACAACTGCTACCATGATCTCATCATTCCTTATGACATGCTGTAGAGTTGCGCATACATTGGCATCATGTAACCCTTTGAATTTGACTACCTGGTACTAAAAGTTCTGGGGTTAGGTCTTCCTTGCATTAAAGTTCTATGACTCCTCCAGACCTCTCTAGTCCATAAAGTTAATCCCTCTAACTCCAGATGTCACACTACATAGCAAAAACAAATTAGTTGTGTGTGTTTCATGATCATATGCAAGCAATCATGTACGTGAAAAAATGTATGCTTCTCCGAATATGTTCGCGCTGGTACACTTTAACTTGATTTCATGAAGAAATGTGAGTTTTGATGACTCAAGCAAAATGTGTGTATGTTTGAAGTGTAGGGAGTTTTGAACCATCACCGCAAGTTATCTTCCAACCAGCGGAACTTACCATGTAGCCACCCATGGGTGGAGCTCCACCCCAGGCGGGTGCTGGTGTGCCACTGGTAGTAACCTTCTGGGGTGACCATCCCGCCCCTCCCGTTCTTTGGGAGGGCTGGTTCTTGGTCCACTGGTGTTCGGTCCTACAAAAAGAGAAACGACAATGTGACAAGATGTTAGAGAGTGTCTCTGATGTTAAAATCAAGATAATGGTATTTCCAGCACAGATGACTTAAAAAGCTAGAAGAAAATAAAACAAAACAAACAAACAAACAAACAAACAAACAAACAAAAACTTGGGAAAATATCAAATACTCAACTGACTTTATACTGGCTGACCATCATTTCAATTCTCAATTGATTATATGTACATCTGAACTGGAACACAGAAAAGCAATATGAAGAGCTGCATTTTCATTCTTGCTTTAAACTTGGCAATTCTATGATGACTTACACAAATCAATATCACATATGACTACAGTGTAAAGTGGTTGAAAGAATATTGTTGCTGGATTGTAGTTCCTTTACAGAAAGTGAAAATTTTTAATGAAAATGACAACCTGAAATGATCCCCACCACACCTTTGTAGCTATACTTGCCTTTCTTTATAACTTCTGAAAAAAATAAAAATATATTCCCCTAAACACAAGCATAACAAATAGCTATAGTACATCAAATTACAAAACCTTGATGATCACAAAAAATAAAAATACCATATACCAATACAGCTAAAATTGCCTAAAACTAAACAAGGGAGTTATACACAAAGATACAAACAAAGTAATACATGTGTTATCTCTTTCTAAATTGAGGCAGACTGTCATTGTACATTTCTGTACAGCACCTTTTCACAACATACAAAGAACAGGTACCCTTAACTAGGGAAATCAAAGAGGAGATGTCAGATATTGCATTTCAAAACGAAAGCACATTTACAGAAAACATTACATTGATTGCTTACAAGTACAACCTTGAATTCTAATGAGAACAAGACTTGTTTGAAGATGTAAAAAAAATGTATGAAAAAAAATCGTGGTCATTAAAAAGACCAAGTCAATCAGGTTGGTATTTAGTTGTTTTTTTCCCCCGTGGGTTATATTCAAACAGATGATATTTGAGTTTCCTTTTAATAGTTTGAGCGTGAATCGTCAAGCTATGACTTAAACTACATGAAATTCTTGGTAAGATGTATGTAAAATACATCAATACATGTAGATGAGGAAAGTATGATCCATTACTGTCCTTGTCTAATTGTTTGGTCCTTAGGATGTTATGAACAAGACACATTTACACAAGAATAATCAAATCATATACAACACACAGTGACATTTCTGTTGATGACACAAATGAGCAGAAGTGAATCTTGGATCAAAGCGTGGTCTCTCCAACATGGTTCTCTTTCGAGCACATGCCCAGTAAAATAACAAGTGACTTAAAGAGTCTTGGAATCTAAGATGAGAAGGGGATCTCCATTAATATAATCTTGTTGCAAGTTCCATTTTACAACTGTAGTATTACCCCAAAACCAATGCACTCCCACCCCCTCTGTCTTGCTGACTATGGGGGCGGTATAACTACTCATAACTTGATGTAGTGGGGTTCATCTTGTGACAACATCACTAATAATATGATAAATGACAGGAATTTAACTGAGATCACCTTAAAGTAATTACTCTTCACTATCTTATTATTTTTAAAGCTAGTTACAGGACTGCCTACTGTACTTCTCCATGTCAACTCCCCCCACCCCACCCCCCCCCAAAAAAAAAAAAAATAGGCCTATATATACATATTCTGATGGCAGAAATCATATCTGGTAAAAAAAAAAAAACAAGGCAAGTGCCAAAATGTGTCTCGCCCATTTGCGTAGAAGAAATTAATATTTTACAACTCCCGGAAGTTCACTGACCCTGTGACCTTTGTTTGCGAACTCCCCCGGAAGTTCACTGACCCTGGGCCTATGACCCCTTTGACCTTGTGATGACCTTTCAACTCCCCAAGAGACATCTACCATCCAAGTTTGGTCACAAACGGACATAGGGACCAAAAGTTGGGAGCCATAATCGAAACGCGCCGTAAAAACTTAACATTGGGCCCTAAAGTTCATCGACCCCTGCCTGTGACCTTTGACCTTGAGGTGTACTTCATGTTTGGTAAAATGTGTAACTGTGCATAACCACTCTTCCCTCCAAGTTTGATTGAAATTGAAGTCGTCAGTAGAGAGTTATTCAAGTTTTTGTAGCGTTACAGATGGACGACGGACGGACGGACAGACAGACACCGTAGGTAATCCCTTAGTCTCCCCGCACCTCCGGTGGGCTCGACAAAAACTAAAAAAAAAAAAAACAACCTATAATATTCAGCATACATAATCTAATTTCAGGGGGTAAAAAAGACTCACTTCTCTTGTTGTTACAAAATCTTTATTGCCATTTTTGATGAAATAAAAAATATACTACTTGATATAAAGACATACTAGTTGGCAACACTCTTCAAAGACCATACACTGTGGTACATAACCAGAATGCACGAATACCAATCTATTACATACATGTATATTTCATTAAGATCTTTAAGTACCATAATCTAATAATTGTGCACAAATATCACCACATCTACAATGTATATAGTAAGCTGACTTTGGGTAAAAAAGTATCTCCATAAGTTCACAAAAATTTGCGCAGTCACACAAATTCATAAACATTTCAATTTTATATATTTCTTTTGATTACGGTTTCTCCCCTCCATCCCACCCCCCTAAAAAAAAAAAAAAAAAAAAAAATCTGTATATCATTTCACTAGTATCAATGCAGAGCAGCATTCCATACATTAAATCAAAGGGGGCCTTAGCATTCCATAGAACCAAGATATTCTTTGTTTGCATGCAGCAACACCAACAAATGTGTACAAAAAGGAGAGACATTCCATACCAAGTAAGAAAAGACAACAGTCCCAATCATAATAGAAGTTTTGTCATGCACTTGCAAATTTATGCAACATTCCACGGGACAGATCTGAGCATTCCAACTAGCATTTTCCTTCAGAAAAAAAAAAATCCATAAAAAGATGATTGCATTTACAGATCGAAATTCATATTTGTTTCTAGACTTGAGCAGTATGTACACTTTCATTAAGTTAGACACTATGCATGTGTATATAATGTCTGTGAAGTGAAAACTCAGCAATTTTTTCCCTAGTTCTTCTTCTTCGTCATCAGTGTATTCTTTCTTCCTTCCTTCTTTTTGTTCTTCATTGTCATCTTCTTTCTTTTCTTCTACCTCGAATTCTTCTTTTCCTTCTATTTCACTTCCTACTCTTCTTTTATCTTTGTCTTATATTATGGAAGATACTAAATAAATGACACCTTCTATACGGAGGATGGAACAATTGTTCACAAAAAAGACAACATAAAATCTTGGCCTACTTACAAGTACCTAAAAGACAAACTTACATAATATTACACTTCTCTGTATAGATTCCATGTGTAAAAAGGACCATTTAAAGAGGGATTTACTTCCAAAGAAAAAGGACCTGCTAGAAAGATGGTGACCATCAGTACAAATATGAAGAAAGTCACTAGGAATCTTATGACATACTTCCCATCCCACTACCAGGTAGCTGGTGGGGGGGGGGGGGGGGGATGTTTTGAGAGACCATGTAAGATATTCTAGCCAATTAGGCAGTAAGTACACCTGTGTTAGTCTAGCTGACAAGCTCCAAAATGGTACAGAACACCTAACATTGTTAGTAGTTAGTTCAGGTTATGAATGTTAGATTATTTAGACAGGCATGTCAGATTTGTATTCCAAGGCTTGATAATGAATTAGTTGTTAGTTAGAGCAAAAATCAAACGAAAACGAAAATAATGCTATTAAATAGATCGTGAACCACAAGGCCCAACTAGAGCACAAGCACTCGTCACTACTCTTGATGTGTTGTTTGCCACTGAGCACCTACTTCAAACGGCCCATTCCATGAAGGTCAAAATCAAGTGCACCACTGCCACTCCCTGTTCCAGCCGTTCTGCATTAGTGGTAGGGTGAGTAAGAGCAATGACAGCACAGCAGCAAAACGGGGGCAGGTGGTAGGGGGAGGGGGCGGGGCAGGGATACCGGTTTGGGATGCCATGGAAGATGGGTGAGAAATTTAGGGAGGGGAAAGGGGATGAGATGGGTAGATGATTTTTGTACGTTGACATGGCAGAGAACAAAGCGAGAAGGGATGGGAGATAAGGTCAAAGGTTGGGAGATGGGGTCAAAGGTTGGGAGATGGAGAAGAGGAACATGAAGGGGAAATGGTGCAAAATTGGGAGAGTGATCACACGACAACATTAAAAAAAAAATAGAAAAAAAAATCATTTAAGGAATGGAAGCAAGATAAAAGGAATAAAAGAGATCAAAAAATGATAATGCAGGTGTTTTGAGTAGAAAAGTACACATAGATGAAAGAGGGAGTTTTTAAACAGGAAAGGTGCAAAGACGTAAAGGGAAAAGACAGATTAGGCACAAGGTTAAAGAGAAAGAATAACACGTAAGCCAAAAGCGATAATTCAATTGACAGATGTAGAGGGAAGTAGAGATTGAGATGGAGAACAAGACAGATAGATAGAAGATGGGAACAAGGTCGTATTGTTATGAATTTGTGATTGGAATAAAAGCAAAACAGCATAAAAAACAAGATGAAAAGATAGAGAGGTGTAAAGGTGACAAACAAAGGGCAGAAGGACGTGAAGAATAAGAGGAAGGAGATATAAGGTAAACCAAAAATGACAAAACATTCATGAGGAGGTGATGGATGTGAAGCAAAGTGAAGGAATGGAACAGAATATAGACACAGAGAGAAGATAGGATGGGATATGCAAAATATATGACAAGAACAAGCATAAAGACAGTGATAATGATGATGATGAACAGTGGTGATGACGATGATGATGAAGATCATGGTGAAGATGATGGTGGTGGTGACAATGGTGGTGGTGGATGTGGTAATGATGATGGTGGTGGTGGATGTGGTAATGATGATGGTGGTGGTGGATGTGGTGATGGTGGTGATAGTGGTGATGGTGGTGGTGAATGTGGTGATGATGGTGGTGATAGTGGTGGTGGTGGTGGTGGTGATGGATGTGGTGACAATGGTGGTGGTGGTGGCGGATGTGGTGATGATGGTGGTGGGGGTGGATGTGGTGATGATGATGGTGGTAATAATGATCATGTTAAAGGTAATTGGAATGAAGGGAATTTTTTTTTCCCCAAAAAATGTACACAAAATGACATTTGAAATTTGATGGAAACGAGAAATATGATGGCACAATGCCAAATATGGAAACCATGGAGATGAAAAATGTTGTAGAGGAGATGGGTGAAATGAATGTGCCAATGGAAATGAAAGGAAAAAAAAAAGAAGAGAACATTGCCAGTAAAACAGAAGCCAAACATATTACACCAAGCACAAATATATGCCAACAAATGAAAGGTGACGTGAATAAGGAAAGACAGAGAGAAATGAAAGGATTATGTTGGTGATTCTGGATGAAAATTTGAAGCATTTCAATGCCAATTAATATGCAAAACAGTAAACACACACAAAAAAAAAAAAACAAAGTAAACAAAACAAAAAATAGTGTGATGCCAGTCTGGAAAATCCCCATAACTTTGCAAAATTCATGGAAAGTTAATAGTGACAGTAAACCGACTATGCGCTACAGTACCCACAGGGATTAAAACCAAGAGAGATAAACATGTCATGTACAACCCAAGCTGGAAAATGAGAGTTAAAAAAAAAAAAATCAGGAAGTGAATTCATGTGAAAAGTATATTTCTAAGCTAGCAAAATGTGCAAATGATGACAAAATGGAAATCGGGGCTTTGTTATGGAGTCTGGCAGAATCTACATATGATGATGAACCATTTTTTTTTTTGTGCTAGATACTTAAGTTGTCATAAACAAAGTCAATTATTATTGGGTGTCCAAGTAAGTTCTACTGACAGAGCACATGCAAGATGTCTCTGACTGGACCGCAATGAAAGCAGTGAGGGGGCGATAGCGAAACAAAAGACAATCTCAAGAACAGAGTTCCTTCGCTTTGACTCTACTGTTGGGAGACCAAACCACATCATGGGAGCTACAAAAAACGAAAATGCAACCATGCTATCCACTTTAGCCTTGTGGCATTTGATTAAGTCAAATTTTATGAGACAATACAGAATCTTCAATTTTAAATCATTTGCGCAGTTCAAAATTTAGCACAACTAAGTTTGTAGTCAGAAGGTAAACTGTGATCTACTTTTTTTTTTTTTTAAATAGCAAATATTCACAAAAATAGTGAGTGCTATATCTCATGATGTCTGCAGTTGTAGTGGTCTGGGTTTCAGAAATAAGTTTCTACTTAGTGTTTTGTGGTAAACAATTGCAGCACATTCAGACTGCATTCACAATCTCTGTATAGAGATATTCTTTTTATTCTATCAACCACTTATACAAAACTCAATCACATGACACATACAGTCTGGTCTGACATTTAAGTCAAAACAAACAGTAGAGATAGACAATAAGACAATGTGGACTCAAAACGGGAAACATTCCTGAGAATATTAAACATCTACAAGAATGCATGGAAAAATCATCAGTTTCATTCAGGATGATATAAGAAAATATATAAGAAAATATATATAAAAATTGATGCACTGCTTTAAAAACACGCATAAATATGTGAAAGCCATAAAATATCTTCATTTTTTTTTTCCACAACATGCATGCAGGAGGATAGATAAACTTCAATACTACAGCCAAACATTGTCTGCAAACTTCAATTTGAGTCCAAAAAGTAGAAATATAACACCAATGCTCACTGCATCACACAATTGCATATATTGAAGGAATAAAAAGGCACATAAACAAATCATGCCATTTCCAGCTTAAAATGAATATAATAGCAGTCATCAATGTTTCCTACAAGTTACTTGCAGAAGGTTACAGCATCATTGAGGTTAGTGTATGTGGTGTACTCATAACATGATTTGTGATTGGTTGAACTTCCATCATGTGACAGTCAATAATTTCATTATAGTGCACGGGTGGGCACTAAACCCATCAAATATGTGCATGGGGAGTGAATGTTATGAATACACTTCATTTAATTTAACTATCCACACACACTCTCTCACACACATCAGCCTAGACTACATAAACTCCAGATGCATTTCAGCCCTCATGCGCATCTACTTCACCTAATATGCTTTCTACCTACAGTTGCAGCTGCACGCAATGCTTCGGTGCATCAATGGAATCAATAAAAGAAGACGCGAATGTTTGGAACGGACACCATATTGACAGACAAAGCAGCAAAAAGGCAGCCACATTTTTTTCCTGATATTTGTAGCTGTTTTTTGAGGCTCAAAGATCCATCACATCCATCACTGCACATGCTCAATAGTTTAATACTTAAATGACATTGATACTACATATTTTCAACAAGATGTGCACTGCAAGTGAACTTTATTTTTGCCCTCAAAATAACTGATTCGATTTACTGCATTTTTTTCATTTTTTAATTCTCTCATTCTCTAACCTCTGCTTTCAAGTTACGGGATCTCAAACATCTGAGTCTTACTTTTTGGGTGATGCTGAACCCTTGATGTCCAGATTTGTCGCCAATTTGACGAGCGTGGAGTTCAGGTCGTTGCTGCCGTTGGACGCCATGACCTCCCTCTGCGACGGGGGCGGGGCTTGCGTGTTCATGGGCTGGAGAATATCCCCAAGACCCGCAGCATTGGGCTGGGGTACTGGGGACATGCCTGCAAAGAGATACAAGAGAGATATGGTAGAGGGTGCGGCTACGGAACATGAACACTGCTAGGATGTACAAAATATTGGCAGGGCTGCTAACGCTGGAAACTAGTTGAGAGTGAGACTCCCATAGGCCAATGCTATAATTTAGGAGTCAAAATGAGTGAGATCAATAGAAATGCATGCAAATGAAATAAAGTTTTAGAGTGAGAAAGGACCAAAATACGTGAGAGTTGGCAGCCCTGTATTGGGTATGACATCATGGCAAACAATGGAATTTTTTTGGTAGGAATTAAGGGAGAGGCTGAGTAGTAGCATATTGAGATACTCGTAGAAACATTGGCTGAGAGAAAGAAAAAGTGAAAGTGGTAGATTGATGAGATATTGGTAAAGGTATCAATTCAGATGAGGAGAAAGAGAGAAACTGCTGCAGCATTTAGTCATTGGGGAATATTTGCCACATCCACATTAAAGGGACTTTACAGTACTGGTTGAGGTGGGAATTCATGTTTTGAACATACCTAAGTGAGATAATGAGAAACTTCTTATGAAATATGAAAGAGCATGTAATTTTAAGAAGGATTCAACGTTTATTTGATGAAAATTGGTTTTCAAATGGCTGAGATGTCCAAAAAAGTGATAATAATAAAAGACTACATGCCACAACTTTATTAGGATCTCTTTGTTTTACCTTGTTTTTGGATATCTCGGCCACTTCAAAACCGATTTTCATCGAATAAACTTTTGATATCCCTTAGAATTGCATGCTCTTCGACATCTCATGGAGTGGTTTCTGAATATCTCGCAAAATGTTAAAAGCTAAATCCTCACCTCGACCAGAACTGTACACACCCTTTAAACACAAAGCGATATGCTCAAGAGAACATTTGAAAGAAATATTGGTGGAGATTTTAGGACAGAGAAACTGGGAGACAACTTAACATATGGGTAGAATCACCGATGGACATTACATAATTTAAGATCAGGAGACCAGAGATATTGGTAGAGTATGAATATAAAGCATTGGCAGTATTGAGACTTGTAAGTACAGATATCGAGTTCAGTTAAAGGCACATAGACCCGGTGGTTGCGGGGGCGCTGTTGGATGATACTGCCGATCACCGTTAGCATGATACAAAGATTGCCAAAGTTGAGCTGTCATCAAGAGTAAAGCGTGTAGGTGTTGCTACATGTATAACGTTGCCTTCGTTGTCTTCTGCGCGTCACGCAGTCTGTAGTGATGCCAGGGTGCGCGCTTCTTAGTATGACGTCACAGAAGAAGTTTGCTAAAGCTGTCATCATAAGCCGAATCATGAGCCGAACTGTGATCGGACCACTGACTACAGTGGATCTGACTTCTTCGGACTCGTGGAAATGGGTCACAGCATAAGCGCTAAAGAGGAGTCGATAGGATAGGTCTCTGTAGGAAACTTGCGCCGTGCACATTCGACTAAACCACCGGGTCTGTGTGCCTTTAATGAAAATACACACTCACATTCACATGCATACACAAACACACACTGTCATGCAATTCAAACTGTGTGGATGACTTGAGCAAAATTCTTTCTTCTTTGTTCTGGTTGCATTTTGAGTTATACTTTTCACAAGAGCACTGATGAAAGTGAGTGAGAATGTGGGAAATTTTGACTTCACAATGTAAAGGCATATGTGGCATCAACATGATGAGGTTCCCTTTAGGGCCCAAATTAAAAAGAGAACAACACACAATAAGATTGAGAGATACCACAACAAATTACAATGAATGAAATAATTTGAAGAAACGGTGGCAAATGCAAACAAGATGTTGGCAAAATTCATTCCTATATGCCATTAACTTTTTGTTTTCTTCTTTCATTAAAAGCCCATTGCTAACCCCTCAAACACACACACACACACATAAAGATAAAAAAACACAAAAAGAGGCAATAAACAGGAGGAAGAACAAAAAAAACCCCAACAACAAAGAAGAAAGAAATTACTATTTGCATAACAGCATGCAACCACGCCCAATTTTGGGTGTTTACCTGCTGGCTGCATGCCACCTCCGATGCCACTCCCGAACGCCTTGTCAAAGTTTGCACCGATATCGTTATTATTTGCAAAGCCTGTGAGATGGGGGATGAGATGCAGGGGAAATAATGAATGGCATGAGATGAGGCGAGACGGAAACTTGGGGGATTCCCCAACTTGGGCAAATGGGGGGAAACCCCTTTCACTTGCCATGGCTCACTCTCAAACCTTTTACACAGGAGCGATCATGTCAAGATGACTTTGATGAAGTACCATTGTCGTATCAACCCATCCAAAACTTTTCCTCCCTGTCGTCACGACTGTACATGTCCGAAACTTACTTACCAGACATCGTTTTAAATCCATTCAAGCCATCCGAAGTTCTACATGGAGCAGATTTGTGTTATCTACACAGAATGTAAATCTATTTGAAAGCAATGTTGGTATATTTTCTGGCATATAAAAGACTTTGCTTCAATCCTTCAATCTGATTATTGTGGCACAATTATACATAACAGACAGCTTTTCCTTCAGCCCCATATTTCACACATATTTTGTTAGTTAGTCAGTTAGTTTTTTTGTTTGTTTCTTTTGCATGAAAGTAGTCTTCAGTGATTTTCAAATCTCATCAGGAAAAGACTCGCTGATGAGGTCCAAAGGGTCTCAGATATTTTGCAGGCACACACTGGCTTTTTTAGGAGAAACCTGAAGTGAAGGAGCCCTTCGAACACATGAACAAGATGTAGAAGCGCATACAATACATTATACATCGTACATTTCATAGCACACAAATACTGGCTGGTGAAAAAACAGAAAAGAAAAAACCCAAAATACACCAATAGGGAAACACATGTTAACAGTTGACATACGATAGGTGCGGTAATTGAAGGCATCTCTGCCATGAAGTGTCATGAATGAGAACTCAACATTGAGGGCGCTGCTTAAATTCTCATTTACGTATCACAGCATGTGTTTATTTATTTGCTTGTTTGTTTGTCAGGATGTTCCTATAAATCAATTCTTCATCGCTTATGTAAATAAAATTGCAACAGGAGAATATCAAATATTATATATATATATATATATATATATATATATATATACACATATATATATTTTTTTTATTTGTTTTTTTTTGGGGGGGGGGGGGGGGGACATTCATTTTTATCACAAGACTAATGGGGGGGGGGGGGGAGAAGAAAAGCTATGAATACCAGGGGGAGAAATATTATCTATGAATATGCATGGACATAACATAGCATAGCATAGATATAAAGTCAAATATTTACTAAGATATGGAACAAGGGCTTACAAAAGGGATTGAGAAAAGTTCACTAGAATCACAATAATCAGTGTCATACAATGAAGAAAATAAATGAACAAATAAAAACCTTAACACAGTAGAGGTAGAGTACAGCAACTGTACTATGTAACATCAATAACAATTGGACACCAGAAATACACACAGCGAAGTCTGCTGCATTCTAACGATTAAAAAGAAGGAAAAAAAAAAAGAAGGGGGAAAATATGCATCACAAGAACCTGTGAGAGCAGCTACAAAGAGGAACCTGTCACTGTAGTATTCCATAAACACCCCACAAACTAAAGCTGTCTACTCGAAGTCTAATCAATGCCAGTAAATGATGTACAAGGGATACAGTGGTAATTACAGATACGGACACAAGCAATTACTTCCACCACAGCTGGTCTCATGAGTCAGAGCTTCTCAACACTATGTTAAGACAAAGACCTGAGATACATTCTAGGCTAATGACGATGTATCAACATGATAGCGGCGTGGATGGCCATCACGAAGTAAGGAATGAAGAGTGGCCCTTCAATGATTAAACCCTTTGAGGACAAGGAGCTGATTTTGCTATGATATGCATTTCCCATCTAGATACCTGCACAAGTATACTCAGGACTAGTCTTCATTGGGTTAATATTTCCCTGTACCTCGAGGTTTCAACTATTACACATGACACAGTTCTGTATGATTCAATGGTGAACATGAGAGCCCAGTGGAAACAGCAAAGCGCCCTCTAAAGTTTCTAGTCCCTTCAAATGCAAGATATCCACCAACTATATGTGATCTCACTGGTTTATTAGTCCAATAATGTGAAATGGAGAGCCAACACTAGCTACAGAGCACAGTGGTCTTTTTCAGTCCTTGAAAGTAAACCATTTTAGCAATTATGCAATGGACCAGCTCCAATTATTTGACCTATATGATTTGGAAAAAAAAAAAAAATCTCTCTTTCACTGCCTCTATAACACAAGATAAATAATGTCCAGAACAATTTCCTTTCAAATCAATGTTTCTTTTGTTGTTGTTGTTTTTTTTTTGATAGCTTCTCTGGATGTTTCCTTTTTGACCAGCAGCAAACCGCTTGATTAGCCTAATTTGAGTCTCTGCTATGCAGGGACACCTGAATTAAGCTTTTGTGTGCTGTTGCACAATATATACAAAACCATGAGCTACGAAAGCGATGTATGTTCACAGGGGCTGATGCTATGTTGTTAAAGTTGCCGCTGTCTATGGTAGTTACAGATATCTTGGAAGAACTGGTTAACCACAATGGCTTGCAGTTTTGTATAAGCTTCATAAGGTGGGGCAAGTATTTGAGGCTGCCAGTTCTGTCTGTATGTGGCTCGTTGACCTGGTAATACACAAGGGTGATTTTATCATTTGTAACTGGTGAGGATCAGTTGTGAGCTTTGGGAAGATTGAATGGATCAGAACATGAGAAAAGAGTATGAATAAGGGCTAGAAATGAATAGGCATACTTTAAAAGCATTTTCACAATTGCACTATAAATGAGTATTGCCCCCCCCCCCCCCCCCCCCCAACATGGGTGAAAAAAATGGATACCCGATTACACCTTTGGGGTGGAATAGGAATGGGAAGGTTCATGGGCAGTTGAATGGGGGGAAATAAGTGGATTGGGGGAAAAGCAGATATCCTTGCAAATGTGTAGGTACATAAGGATATCAAATACAAACAATTCAAGAAAAAAACTTTACCATGGCAATCAAACTTTTAACAGAGTGTAAATTATCTATTGATGTTGTCACCTAGACTAATGCTAAAAAAAAAAAATTAACTTAAGTTTGTAATCTGTTTTTATGCACAATGTCAGCAGCCAGTGTAAAACTACATAAAGTATGTACATACCCATAATAGAAAAGAATTCCTGTGATATTACTAACGCCACACAAGAAAGTAAAGGATTCATAGAGGTCCAAGCTACTAAAAACTGACTCAATGCTGTACTCAACCTTTCTTGATCGGATGAACTACTTACACGACTGAAAGTCAGAAAGTTTCAAACAAATTTTGCTGCTTTGTCTTATCCTGATTTATGTCCTATTTGAAATTAATTTCAGCTCATACATTACGCTTTGAGCATTGTTTTCAACAGCCTATTGTAACTCACATCCATTTCTGATCTTACACTACGTCTGAACCCACCTATCTTTGTCCCTAAAGTCCTAGTTCCCTATCTCTTGGTTGTGTCAGAAGATGAAATAAAGAAATACATCAAACGCCTGTAGGAAAAGGACTGTCAGTTCAGAAACTTTGAATTAGATTAATGCATTGTACCCATTAATCAATCGTGCCCATAATCAATTCATTGCATCGTCAGTTCAGAAACTTGAATTAGATTAATGCATTGTACCTATTAATTAATTGTGCCCATAATCAATTTATTGCATCATAAATATTTACACTGTAAATATATTAATCATTTACATTCATATGTCCGAAATGAAAGAGTCTAACAACTAGTTACACACAATACACTGAAGATTTACATGAAAAGTGTCTCCTTATATAAGGAAAATCCTTTCATTAAGGTGCAAAATCCAAGGAAAATGACTGAAATCTCTACCTGGAATAAGCTGAACATCTCTGCAAGCTGCAGAGTGCAAAACATGCCACATTCATGCCACAAATCAAACCGTTTCCACAGTGATCAAAAGACAATGATTTCTAAGTTTTTTGAGTACTTTATAGCTAGTTCAGCTGCATTTGAAAATCAATCCTCCTAGTTGTGACGCATTCATACTTATGCTACTTAGTTTCACGATGAACGTTTCAAGATGATTATTCACAATCGAACAAACTGATGTATTACAGAGTTCATGATTGTGATGGATACGCAGAGCAGTAACCATGACTATTCTGACACAAACTATACAGATACCACAACTAAGCTTTGTTGCTACCAAGTTCTAACCTACATGTAGTGTTTCAGACTACTCTATTGTACTTTTTTCTGGGCGTCCCTTGTGCAAAACTTGTACAAGGTACTGAACAACATGGAAACCGCATCCAATAGAGGGAAATTAAATAACCCACCAAACAGTAGCTTTGTATAATTCATCAGGAGAGAATGATAAGGGGTATATAAAGTTGCCACTAAACCCATAGTGTTCAAGGCAACTTAACGCCCTTCTCATTCTCAACCAACGAATAATGTCAATAATAGTTCCCAATAAGCAAGTCCCTGTAATGTACATGCTCTTATAAAAGGATTAAAAATTAAATCATAAAAACTTATCATACCACTTGTTGCTGACTCCGTAACTATTCAAAATATTCAAATATAACTGAGGTTAAGTTTATATGTCTGGGTTTTTTTTTTTTTGGGAGGGGGAGGGGAGTAGGAAGTTTTTTTCTTTTTTGTTAACGTTAAAACTTTCATTTGTACAGATACTAAAAGAAAAAAAAATGATATGAAGCCAGCAACTTTTCTTATAACATTATACTTTCCAGTATTCGATATATAGTACAATACAAACCATTCAAACATAACAGTCCCAATGATACAGCTGTACATTAAAAGTGCCTACACAAGTTCTCTACATGATTAGCACCAAAACAGACAGGTGTCATAAGAACAACAAGGGTAACATGGTAAGCTGTCAAAGGATCTCAAGTCAATGAGCTTTGCAATTTCAAATTTGTAATCAGCTTGAGTACTGTTCTCTGATTGGTCAGTGGGGAAGGAGGGGGAAGTTATGTGTGTGCTTGCGTGTGTGTGCATGTGTGTGTGTGTGTTTGTGGATTGTGTGTGCATGTGTGTGTGTGTGGATTGTGTGTGTGTGTGTGTGTATTCTCTTCATTCTGATACTAGCCATAGATTAGTCCATAGTAGCATCCATAGTGAAAACTATTGCCAAGTTTGTGTTCATCCTCCAAGGACCGCCAAGCACCAGCCAATCAGTGATTGGTGTCATATACACGCCCACTACTGGAACTAGCCAATCAAATCAGAGACAGATTTACATGCATGGCATGCATCACATTTTCATGGCTTCTTATTAGGAAGCGGGTGAGGTAGTAATAAGCTCAAAGTAATGATAGATCTATTGCAGGGTTGAAGGCAATGATAGATCAATTGCAAAGCTCACTGAGAAACTTTGACCCTGTACTGATTGTCAAATGATGGTGGTGGTGGTGGTGGTGGGGGGGGGGGGGGGGGGGGGTATAAGGAGGAAGAGAAAGGAAAGAAAGGGCAAATGAAACACTTAACACCGACTAGCATCATGAAAGCAACACTCGGGCAGAGCACACCACGCCCACAAAGGTACCTGGTGATGAAATCATAGACGATAGAATTGGCTGAGCGTGGGCTGTGAGAGATTGGATAGATGGGTCAGCAAGGCTTTTAATCATGAGGTCCATCACTTCTCTGCGTCTTTCCACAAAGAGGTAGCGGCATTGCGTTTCCATGGTGATAGGGACATCCCTTTGAAGTATACCTGATCAATTTGGCATACTTTTCCAAACTTTTGACACATTAGTATACAGAACAAAACTTTGATATGAAAAGCAGATGGTTGCCGACTCCAAAGACTTTCTCTCCAAGTTCTCTTAGCTTCAAACATGCAAAATGCATTTGTTTGTAGCAAGAAACTTATTTGAAAAACTAAATTGACATTGATTTCTGCTCAAAGCTGCTTGGTTTGCATTTCATTACTTCATTATGTCCCAGTAATGACATGTAGTATATTCTTCAGGCACCTGGAAATTTTATTAACTCATTTCATGTGACTCTGAAAAAATGGATACTTCTAAGTCAAGTAATCCATCATTACATCTTTATCTTGGTGAGAAGCTATTCTCATGATCGTTCCAAGACTTTGGTTCTTTGTCACTGAAAAAATTTTTGCCATCACTCTTTGCAGCAATTTTTTCTGCATTCTTTATTTTAAAATGCAGTATCACTTTTTCGTAAAGCGATACACATGGTATATTATTTGCATCTTCTGCGTGCTACCACTGAAACATCACCATGGAAATGCTCTGCTACAGTACAAATGTTAGTACAGTGTGAGGGCAGTAAGAAAAATGAAACCAACTCATAATCAATGAAATGCAAAAATATGCCAGTCACTGAGGAAAACTTTGAAGAACATTCACAGGAAAAGGCTTTAGAAGATCAAAGGACATATCAGACCAGTGTAAAAACTATGGTAAGAAAATGTCACATATATTTTAACAACATATACGGGCATGGCTGAACTAATTGCTTTGGTATAAATGTACAGAAATATGGACAATGTCATAATTTGAAGATATGAGCACAAGTGGTGACCAGAATGACAACGGTATAGTTACTAACTGGTAGTAAAATACTGATAGCTGAGGAAATGGGACCACTAGAGGAAAACAAGGGTTTCACTGTCTTTGAAAACAAAATGCAAAGACAAGTACATTGTACATAAAAGTTTCAAGATAAATCATCATAGTTTGAAAGTGTCTGCAAAGAAATATGAATTCTATAACTCTTTGACATAGTGTCTTGCTCCTGTTTATTTTGATATACATTTGTAAGGGCAAAAATCAACTTTTTTAGATATTTGTAATTATTCAAATACTGTATACGCTATATATTTCGCGGGGGTTTTATGTTCGCGAATTTCGCGAGTCGGGAGCTATTCGCGAAATTAACAACACGCGAAAATATTACCTTCCAAAATGAATCCCTTGCCTTGATGATACGAACATTTCAGTACTAGTATACCATGTCACGGCTTACCGAACAGACCATACTGGCTAAGCTTGTTTACGCACGTCCACGTCTACTTACGAATACTGTAGAGAGCCAATCCATTATCGCAAACCACTCGTTCTAGCGCGATGGACTTAACCACTTCAAAAATGTTGAATTCTAACTTACTAGTTCGCAGAGTTTGGTAAGTTTTTTTCATGCAGTGTATAACTAGTATCATTCGTATTTGCTAGTAAGTTGAAAATTCACACTTTCGACTTCGTATTTTCTCTGGTCCCCCAATCGCGAATTTAACCACTCGCGAAAAAGTGTCATGCGAAAAATGTACGCGTATAGCGTATACAGATGCCATCTTGATCAAAGCTTTTTGATTAATTTTGCCTGTGACAATACGATGTCTTCATAAAAGTATTTGTCTACAAAAAATTTTGCCTGGTATGTCCGTCTACAAAAAAAAAAACTTTGTTTATGGCTGCGACATAACAAATCTTTCAGACCAACGCAACTATTGTACCCACTTTAAACTACCATATATCTTTTAGTCATGTCCAAGGGAGAACCCAACACACAGGATAGAAATCAGAACAATGCATTACGCTCACTGACTGATCACTACATCTTTTGGCAAGGTGTACTTAACAAATGAACATGGAAAGATTAAAATGATTAATAACTATTCTTGGAATCTGCACGGATACTGAACACTGGGAGAGTAAGAAATAAACACAGAATGGCACAGTGGGGGAACCAGTCCAATACTGGTAACTTGGAATTATATTACAGTACATACTTCAGACAAACCACCGAAAGAATAGCTAGTCAGAGTTTGATTAAGATTGAAGTATTCAGTTTTTAATGAGGACTCCAAATAAGAACAGAGTGATGTGGTACACCACTGAAACAATTTTTCTTCATTTTTCTGTACCACTTAAGTATTTCAGAATATATTGAAACCTTACTGACATGTTTTTTTCTGTCATTTTGTGTAAGTTCAGTGCAAATCAAATTTGACTGTAGATGCTTTAGAAATCCCTTATCTAAAAAAAAAAGAAAAAATGCAAAAGTGATAACGGAAATTCTATCTGATACACTGGTATCTTGAATTAAAAAAGCCAAAAATCTGTTGGCTGCATTTCTATTCTATTGCCCCTGTGTGACCCCTAACACATACTCTGACTATTAACACCATGGCAAAATATGGGCACCACGTTATATACCATGAGAGATAAAAGCTGCTACTTTGCACACATTTCACGGACTGACAATACAGTAACAGGGACACTAACTTGTTAGGAGAAAATACTCCAACACTGAGAGTATAAAATTTACGACTACAAGAAATATTTTGGACAAGAGGGCCTGAAGGGGGATAATATCTCATCTGATCTTATGATGGAGAGTTTGGGGGATCCACATTTATAGACATCTACATGACTACAAGGACTAAGCACAAATCTGTGAATTACTTTCAGTGCCTTGAGCCTGCGCTCTCGCCTGGGTATTGAGCGAGAGAGTTGGGGTCATGGGGCGCGCTCCAAAGATGGACTCGATCTCCGCAGACTTGTCGAGGTCCCAGGGGCGTTCGAGGCCCGTCTCCTCTGCAGCATGGGTGGGGGCAAAGTTGGAGTTAATCACGAGGGGTGACTGGTGGGCACTCTGATGACGAGGAGGCTGTGGGGAGGAGGGGTGGGTGTGTGGGGTGGGAGCCACGGCGCCATGGGAGGGGGAGTAAGTGGGGCTAACGGAACCCGGGGAGGGACACCAGGGGGAGGTGGAGTCCAAGGCGGGGGACAGGCCGGGACTGGCATGGCTGACAGACTGGGAGTAGGTTTGGGTCACGGAGCCACGAGTTGGGGAGCGCTGGAGGGCTGCATCCAGGGCGGAGGGAAAGCTGGGGCTAACCGATCCCACAGTCTGGGGGTAACTCGGGCTAACAGGGCGGCATGGTTGGGTCATGGGGTCAAGTGTGGAGGACAAGCTTGGGTCAAGTGACAGGGTGTAGTTGGGAGCTTGGGACTGACCGGTCAGGAGATGGGTATTAGCATCATGGATGGCTGGAGACATAGGGTCCAACTGATTAGGAGTCAATTTCTTGGGAGCACAGGAAGGGGAGAGGGGTGCCCCCTGCTCTCCCTGTCTACCGGTAGAACTACCACCGGAAACAATAGACAGCAGGTGCTGCTTATCCCCAATGCCTGCAAACGGATCAGCCTTCTTAGCCACAGTGCTCTCTGGGGGCATATTGTCAGCTTTACTGCCGGCATTTTCGGGGTGTGCGTCAAACGAAGCAACAAACAAGGGTTGGGTACCATCGAGAGGGGCTTGGTTGGTGGGTTGGGTGGTGGCAAATGGGTTCAATGGTTCAGGGAAGTCTGAGACATCTACTTGGAATAACCATTAAAATCACAGAGAAAAAAAAGAAAGGAGTACAGAATATAAAACCAATGGTTTAATCATATTAATGACAACATATAGTAAGTGGGCTCAAAGAGGGATATGCATCGTTTGGAAAATGTATTTGGAGCATATTTCACGAAAAAAAAAAAGGGAAAATCAATTCCACAAATGTCAGTGTTTTGATATGTGATAAGTGGACAAGGAATAAAAGAGAACAGGAAGAAAGAGAAAAGTGGTAAGTTCATTAGAAGTGGAAAGACATAAGGTGTTGTTTTGTCTTGTGTTTTCTGTGTATTACACCTTAAAACTAGATTGCCTAGGTAATTACTTAACAAGCATTTAATTACATGATTTTTTTAACCTTTTGTGTAATTCATAACATACATTTGATGACTGCAAGAAATATAGCTTGTGTTATAGTCCCAGATACGGGTAAAGAATTTTTAGAATTGAGTATAAGTCATGAATATACAACACAAACTTTTTCAATGTGACAACTGTTCAGATCTACAGTATTTGGAAAATAAGATACAATTACCCAGGTGGCTGTCAACTTAAACAAGCAGAAAAACAGCAACGGTACTCTAATTGTTCCTTCATTACAACATCACTTACAGTAAACTCCTTGGAATCAGCAGTCACACTGACATATTTCATTAAATCCTTTGTGTACTTTCACAAAAACCTCATAGCATTGTACACACTGTCCACAGTCCCTAGCAGACAAAGGGTTAAACTGTGATTGAAATCTGGAATTGATCCTAATGAAGAGGGTTGCATCATTTTGCACATCACTTTACATATCTAGCCCCCTCCCCACAATCCCCAACAAACTAGGTTCACAATTGGACATTTGTGCCGATGCATACTGATGTAGAACTTGAGTTGCTTTGTTCCCTGTCTTGCAGTGAGACAGGATAATGCTACTCCAGACATTTGGCATCACTTCACTCCACAGAGTTGTAAGGAACTGGAGATATCTGTAAACTTCACTCAAGCCACCGGGAAGATTCTAATTACTAATCATGTACGTACAGGAAGGCATGGCGCGTTGGAAGACAACATCTTCTTCACCAATAGAATGAAAAAGGATGAAACTCGTTCTCACAATTCACTGCTTCACAATGAGCATTCCTTGGAAGGGGGTAGAAGCCTCATCATTCATCCAAGCAGGGGACAGGAAATACACCGAGGAGGCTGGAAAGGAGTCTAATTAACACCTCAGGAAAGGCAGGCATGGAAACACCAACATAACACATACACAGAGTACAAATATACACTACACTTAGGGTGTATACCACCATCCATTTGGATAAAGGTAAGAAGTTGGAGAAAGCAATCAGGCAAATTGCATTACTTTGATGACAATTCATAGAAACTGGCAGATGGTATATAATGGGATATTGGAGTCCATACTACACCAATCACACAACCCTACACTTTGAACATGGTGTCATTATGGAAATTTATGGACATTGGGATATATTGAACTGCCATGCTTTGGTTCTGTGTATTTTTTTTTTTTTTTTTTTCATGGGGGAGGGATGAGGTTTCTCCTTCTTTTGAATCAAGACCACTGGAGAACTGAAACAAAATGGTAACGTTTGTCTGATAGCACCTGCACAAAAGAATACCAATCACCACTCTACAAGGAAGAATAAAAGGGTAACTCTAGACCGTAAGACCAACACCAATCTCTATGCATGGGACACAATTCTTAGGCAGCAACCCAACACAGATCTCTACAAGCGGGACTACGCAACACAGCAAACTTTTTGTCACAGCAAGCAACGATGAGAATGCAGTACTGGCTGGTAGTGCTGCCGGAGCAAGGGGCTGGAAAGAGTCGACGAAACTGGCTGGGGCCGAACGGCTGGCCTCCACGGCTGGAGCGGGGATGTCGATGGACACTGGTTTACGCATGACTGCTAGGACGGTCGTAATTGGCGTGGTGGTCAGAAGGACAAGAGGAAGAAGTCATTTGGAGGCAAGGTCTCTTCCAGCCATGCACGGTCACTATGTGATGGAACTCAGCTTATCTTACATCATGATACACTATATACCTCAACTAATAAACACAAAGGGAAAATTGTCTCTCAAGTTATCATTGT
Organism: Diadema antillarum; assembly: GCF_040938485.1. Taxonomy (NCBI): domain Eukaryota; kingdom Metazoa; phylum Echinodermata; class Echinoidea; order Diadematoida; family Diadematidae; genus Diadema; species Diadema antillarum. The sequence goes on from NW_027271054.1 coordinate 1,248,460, forward strand.
TATTCTTGATGTATCTTTTTCATAACACAAGCCATTCGCCTCCATTTTTCCCGCCTTTTAAAGTAAGCATTCTATAGTTCTCTGCCACAACAAAATAATGCATTTTAAACAACTACTGCCATTAAACCTTCTTTGCCTTGCATAATATGCTTGACATATATGCTAATCATCAATTCTATCATAAATTCCACTTCTCATTTTTTTTATGCTAAATGCTTGACAGAAGAAATAAAATTCCTCCGAAACTGCATGATCCCATTTCATTGTACAAAGTAAAATGAACTTTGCACAAAAAAGGAAAACTGAGGTATAATTACCAAATCCAATCAATCATCAAATACTTTGCGATATTGAACTGATGAGCAAGATGAGCTAATACATCATAAAAAAAAAAAACGCTGTACAGGTATGTCATAGAATCAAAGGTCCATGTAAACTAAAATCCCCGCTCCGCTGAAGACACCAGTTAAACTGGCTCGAAGCCAATTTAACTGGTGTCTAAAATGAATAATGCCTAAGAATAGATTTGCGTCTTACCAGACACACAGTCTTCTATTGGCGAATTAGTCTTAAATGAAGATTGCAAAAATTCTAGCTGTTATGCAGACATTCTTCCTCCTATGAAATTTTTTTGTAAGATATTTTATATCCTCATTAATATTCCATCCATTTATTTGCTGACCGAATAAGACCATGCATCACTAAAGTCCAGGGGGAGACTTCTCAGAAGGCCTGAAAATATGCATTCCACGTCAGCTCTGCAAGTTTTAGGTTAGTTTCCTGACAAAACTGACCATTTATTTTATCTAAATTAGATCTTAGATCTATATTTTCCAGTTTTCACAGATTATTTTTTTTCTCCCTCTTTCTCTCTCTCAATCAAAGTGATTCTTCTGTTTTCAGCCTATACAGTACAAAGTATGTGCAAGTAAATATAAAAAAGAAAAAAAACTGACAGAAACTTTGAAAAACAGTTAGCAGAAGCCTCCACTCTACAGCATTCTTGTAAAAAGAATTTTGTTGCTACTTTTTAGATCAATCCAATAATCCATTCACATTAGTTACCATGGAATTCTAAATCTCAACAGCCAATCAGGAAGCTGGATTCTTTTCATTACCATGACATCTGCCACTCCACAAGAGTTGCTATCATATTAACTTTTTATGAAATGGGGCTCAGGACTGTCTTTTCATTTTTCTGAAAGCTCCTTCCCCTTGCTCGTCTATGATTATAAGACAATTTTTTCCTTTTATTTCTTCTTTTTTTTGGGCAAACAATATGTCAAGGTAAACAAGAGGATAATGTTGAGAAATATTTGCCACATGTACGCCTCACTGACTTCACTCAAGATCTTCATAATAAAGACAGATTTGGTAGTACTTGACCAAGCAGTTCATAGTAGTAGACAATAATCATACACCGGAATGTGCATTGATGACAATCAATTGTAAGAGGAAAATAAACAGTAACTAATCCTAGTACAGCTCAGGACACCTATAAAAGCTGAAGTGACATCAAAACAACTTCAGTTACCAGTTACGGTGTGAATATGTTTCCTGTTACTGTTTCATATCTGCCAAAGGCAGGAGGTATGATAACACCGACAGTCATCAATCTTTCATGCCTTGATAACGATATAAATACAGCCATAGTATGACAAGAATGTACACATGATTTCCCCATTCCTTTTCCAGCTAGCATGGTTCCCTAGGAACCTACACATCCACTGACACATTGTTCAAATGCTATGGCTGCTGTTTTTAATGAAGAAATAGCATGATAATCATGATCACACAGAATGATTCAGTCATGGATTGTGTACAGTATACACTCTCCCTTGAGGAGCTTTTAGTGGGCTATTCAATGTTAAAGTTCTTGCTTGATACAGAACATTGACGTATCTATAATCCATTTTAGCACACTTTATTTATTGCTACGACAAGCAAGCCTCCAGCGAGTGCAAGTCTTCTGGTTGTCAAGTATAATTCCTGTAATCAAGGTAAGCAAGTGATTTAGGTGTCTGCAATGCGGTATATTCTGATATGATAATCACACAGTGTGGTTCGTATGTATGATAAATGAGATAGCAAATGTCATTCTAGTAAATAATTCTGTCATGCTTATCAGATAATGCAGAATTCACGCTGCAAGGATAAATTTGCCGTCACTGTCATGATTTTGAGGCAGAGATTATGGCGGACGTTTACATTCAGTGTGTGGGGCGTGACGGGCAATGATGATAACAGTAGTCATTACTCTGTGGTCTGTCATGAGATAAACAAACGAGGGCGCTGCAGCACATGAATGTAAACATGAATCCATATCAATAAGGAGACAAACCCAGACACGAGTGTAGCGGTTTGTATACAATGTCTGGCCGTGACTGTTATAATCATCTCGGTCGTATATCAATGTATTGTTGAGCAGGATGTGTGTCAAATGTATCACAGTGGAATGCAAATGTGCTTACGATTACTGGAACAACTGGCGAGTTTGATCGCAAGAAGAGTTAAATCTGTTCTTGTCAATTTAAGATATCTGCAATTAAACTTGCTAAAAAACATGGGAAATAATAAAAAAATATGGGATATTGTTTATCATAACTTGAAGAATATTCCTTGTTATGCAGCAAGTAAGATATCATTGGAAAGGTTTTATTTTGCATCATCCGATGATGGGCTTAGCCAAAAATGATCAAAAATGGTGCTTAACTCATTTTGCAGTCAAATTCTCCAATCACATGAGGCGCTAGACAATACAAAGCAAGGAACAACATTGAAAAAGGCAAAAAAATAATATGAGAAATAGCAAAGCTGGTCCTTTCAGAGCTTTCTCACCATTTGGAGAGCCCCATGAGGCTGGAGGTGGGGTGGTCATTGTTTGGCTGGCCATCTGGGCCTGAAGGATAGCGGTCATCGGGTTGGTGTTCAGACCAATCAGATCCTGGGATGGCTTCCCAGCGGGCTGGTTGTTGTTGACTGGATACAGGGGAGCAGTGAGGGAGAGAAAGAAAGGAGGGGGGGGGAATGAGAGGGACATGGGATGGTGGGGAGAGGGGGAAATGAGATGGATATGGGGGGGGGGGGGGGAAATGAGGTGGATAGGATGAGTCAATGAGAGGGACATATACAACAGAGTCATGGAGCAAGAAGTCGTGACATTGTCAATACAAAGAGGCAGAGGAGATAAAAAGAGATAAGAAAAGATCAAAAGATGCAGATGAAATGAGAGAGACAGAGATAGTAGGGGATGGAGAAAGACATGGCAATGAATAGTGACAAAAACAAAGAACAAAACACAAAGACTCGAGGGGTAGGTTTTTGCCTGAAGATATAGACAACATTCATCACTCTGTCCTACAGAACAACAATGGAACTTGGCATGATGTAAGCATTTCACCTTGATACTCTAAAAGCTCTTACTTTGGCGTACAGATATTTTGCACAAATAAGGTCACAGACATTTTTGCGAAATGTTGTTTTCGCAACCTATCGAATGGCAACATTTTTGCGTTTTGTTAAATTCATGGTACAACAGTGATTCTCGAAATTTACGAAAATTAGACCCTCACAAAAATGACAGCTAATACAGTATTTGACCTTTTATTCACATTAAAGTCATGACTAACAATGCCTGTCAAAGCATATCTTCCCCCCTCTGCACTAATAATTTCTTTCTTTCATTCAATAAGCCCTGTCGATCTTGCGATATTGAACATAACAATGTCAAAATTTTGAAGCCTTGATATTTGTTCAAAGTTTATCATGTCAGTGCCGGCAACCAGAGATAGCTTGGTGGTAGTGTCGCTGCCCGGAAAGCTGTAGATGATAGGTTCAAGTCCCACTGGTTTCGTTTTTCTGTCAAGTTTCTTAATATTATATAAATGCCTGTATGCGATTACATGTACGTTTGTGATCTTGAAAAGTACACAGGGTGACGATTGTACTAATCCATTACAGCCATGCAAGATCCTTGTTTAAATTGAAAGGACGTGGGTGGGAAGAGGGAGAGGGGAGAGGAATCACTGTGAATGGCTTACCGGCTGCTGGAGATGAGAAGAGATCCTGACCAGACGAGGAGGCGGGTACCGCGGCGACCGCTGGTGCCGGTGCAAAGAAGCTCGGTGGGGAGGTGGCTGCTACCGGCGCTGGGGCTGGCACCGGGGCGGGTGGCGGTGTGCTGTGGGCGACAGGTGCCGGAGCAGCGGTGATTGTCTCCTGGGAATCTCGCAGTCTCTGCTCCTGCAAAGGGGGAGGAGGGGGAGGGGGATCAGATTAATAAGACCAACGTAAATGAAGAGCCTTCTTGTCAATTTCCTGTGACATCTTCCTTACTCTCAACCTTTATTCTATACTTCAACTTTATTTTCTTTATTCAGTATCATTATTCAGTCTGATCTTAACTTTTTTTCATGAATAAATCCGCTCTCCTTGTCCCTTAACCAACAATTATTAGAGGCTTACAGTTACACAAGCTGCTTTCTTTATCGGTCCTGTCATATCCCTCTACCATTATTACATCCTGTAAAGTAATTTTGATAGTAACTAATTACCATTACATGACTATTATGTGTACAGATGTACATATATGGTGTACGTATTTATTGTTGTTGTTGGTCTGTTTACAAGTGAGAAAGTACAAAAATTTCTGCTCACATTATTTACAATGTAACCAATTATGAGAAATACTTGATTAACCGAATCGACTTGAATGGACTAGAAGGATCCATGGAAGTTTTTCACAGAGTGCATAATATACAATGGTATATACAGGCACAGATGACCAACGGTCACTGCCATCCATGGGAAACAGAAGTGACCACTCCGGCCTCGTGGCCTCCCTGATGTCCACAATGCCCATTTACATCAAATTGCTGCGAGTAAATTCAATTCCACCGCAATCATACGGAGGAAGTCCCTTCAGCAGGTTTTATACACGACTAATACGTCGGTAAATTCTCTGATTCCTCATTTTGGATTCAGCATGCTCCGACCTTTATTTCCTGGCTAGTATATCTGATCAAATCAACACAGGTCGATACACTCTCCACAGGTCTTCTTTCATTCCACTGCAAGTGCTAGAACCTTAAAGGGAAGCAGTCCTGAGATTTTCACTGTACTGATAATTAAGAAGAGTAAAAAATATAACCTTTCACCAATTTACACGCATGGACATCAAAAATTGTCTCCGTACGCGATTTTTAAAAAACAATTCCTGCAAGCGATCGTGTAAGAGCCTGCCAAAAGGTACAACGTCATTGATGCCCTACTCTCAAGTTGACAGCCGTGCCTCAGAAAACCAATTTAAGTGTTCAAAATGATCATATCTGATTTTTTCATAAAATGTGACAATATGTGGTTTCATTATTTCAAACAAAATATTTCAAGCTTATTTATATATACAATTAATATAAAAATAAATAGTAAACATGTATTTATAAATAACTAGGGATGACGAGCAGAACACCGCTGGAAAGAGTTGTGCATCGATGACGTATGACTCTCCGCCAAGACTTGCTCATTTGCAGAGTCACACTTTTTTAACCGAAATGTATGAGCTTATTTGGTGATTTGAAAGTTTGTTTTTGATGAAAGTAGTTCATTGGAGGTACCAACAACAACATATTTTTTTAAATTTCGTGAGGACTGCGTCCCTTTAAGACCGATCAGTTGTATGCAGTGACTAGGGTCTCATTTTAGAAAAGACATTATAGGGTAGAAATTCTTGCTAGAATAGCATATTCTTGTAGCAATAGCAAATCAGGAAGCAGGATTCTTGTGTTAAAACCATGATGCTCGTCATTGTAGCTAGACTTGTTATCACAGCAACTTTCTATCAAATGGACCCCTGTTGCATAAGCTGGCCACATAGTCCACACTGCACATTGCACACTACCAATCAATTCACTCTCTATATAATATCAAAACAACACAATTTGCTGATTGCCTTCTCATTAACCCCTTCACTTGATAACTTTGGTTGTTTGTTTGCTTGTTTGTTTGTTTTGTCACATTGTCATGTTATACGTGTCATACTATTGTCACATTTTTATGTATGCATGTTTTATTAAGTGAAAATAGATGAAATGAATGAATGAATGAATATTTGTATCAAACCTGTCAAAAACACCTGAAGTGGTCACTGTCACCATGACAACAAACGTTTCTACTAGATATAACCTAAAATATACTAACCCAAGATGTTCCAACACTTGGAGATATCTGCCAAAAGGTATCCTACCAGGTTGTACATATATGTCATCAACCTCATCAACTCAGCATGTAGTGAAGTGTAGTCGACTGATAACGATATGGATTGCTTCCTGTCACACCGATAATTGTCCCTCCAGTTTACTCATCCCTCTCTCTACCATTGCTATAACTGCGAAATCGTGCCTGAAATCACCGACATATAATCTTGATAGCTCATCGAAGATGATCTGCAGATATTGTGCCGGTAACAGATTGGATTACCCTTGTTTCAAATGCCATGGGACCTACAGTGTGTTTTACAATAAATGCCCACAAACAGTGAGCTGACATATATTTCACCTGTTTGGGCAAAAACTTGTGGCTCGTTCTGCAAAACCCAAGTGATTTGACAAGATTTGCACCACTGGCTGCACTGGTGTACTGTCCTATCTCATGGGAGACAGCTTTTTTGCATATACTGTATACCGCACCGATAGATTTACTTTTCCAAAGGCAGCAGCAGCAAAATATAAACTAATTGGTAATGAATAAATGAATAAACATAACTGATGATAATAGATTAACAAACAAGTCACAATGAGATAACTGGTTCCATACATCTACTTTGATGACAAACAAAAACCTGTTAACCATTCATGCCTTTTTTTTTTCCCCTGACAAAGCCATTTCAAGCCTATCAAAACTAAAATATTCTTATTCTAAAGTTCATGTGTCCCTTTTGCAAGCCTGAAAATTAGATTCCTTTCATAAGCTGGTATACTCAAGAGGTAGGTAATTCAGATGTTTTCTTGGAATAACAAAAGTGTAAAATTCTTTGTGATGGAGGGGGAATTAATACTATAGATTTCCAGTCAATTATTCAGCTCCCTAAAAAATGCCAACCGTTATTCTCGATGTAGGAGAGCCCACACTCGAGTGACATGGGGCTAGTTATTAATCTTTTTTTATAAGAAACTCTGAGGCGTATCACTGTAAGATTTCATACACAATGTTGGAAGACTTTACTCTTCAACCATTTGAAACAGTTGGTCACTTTTTTTAGGTGAAATCCATGCCATGCAAGAAAAATCAGAGCTCTACTGCACAACATACAGACTGTAACAGGAAAGAATTGACTGTCACTGCTGCACTGTCACTGCCATAGATATTTTCTCCTTGAAATGACAAATTCTTTCTCTGCCTGGGTTTCCATGACATTTGTTCCTGCGACAATTGCTCCCATGAAATATAGACTGCATGCTAAGCCAAACATAAATTCTAACCACAAACATAGCCATAACCCTAATCCTAATCCCCACATCAAACTAAACCTAAAACCTATCACAACCCTAACCCTCACCCTAAGTCCTTGGAAAATATAAAAATGGAACAAATGTCCCAGCAGCAAATGCTGTGTTACCCTTTGATAACATTAACAAGAATTTTTTATCAGAAGTCTAATATTAAATGTTCATCCCTTTTTCGACTCTGTTGGACCGATGACATACTTCTGTCAATGAGGATAAAACCTCTTGACACCGACGTACATTAAGAAGCAATTTCCTTCCACAGACACTTTTAAATGCACCATACCTGATTCCAAATTGTTCTTGCTAATGTCAACATATTAAAATCTGCCACAGCTGGAATGCACATTACACAAAAGGGTCGACATCTACAGGAGAAATGGTGCCTTGTGTTGCAATATCAAACTAGAAAAGCACTCTGAGAGCGCAGACCTCTGCCAAGCATGCAGCTCATTTCCACCACTGATCTTGTTCTTCCATAGAGATATCAGTGATTTCCATCCATACGTACTTATAGCATTGTGTGCTGAAAGTTGCCCGATTTCCCAATATAGAAGCCTTTGTTACGTCATAAACCCCCAGCTGCACGGTGCGCCTCGCCCTAGCAGACACTAGAGCATGCACTTTAGTGCGCGCATGCAAATCTCAAATACGCGCAGCCTGAACTCCCAAGTTCATTGACCCTACCTGCCAAAATATAAAAAATCCTTCATAAATTCCCCCCCAAATTGTCGGATCACTACCAAAATTTAATCATTTGTTGCTTGTATCATTCTAAACCTTTCCTGCAAGTTTCTTTCAAATCCATTAACTACTTTTTGAGTTATTTTGCACACGGACAAACTAACTAACGAACAAACGCACAAACCAACGGTAACGAAAACATAACCTCCTCCCTTGGCGGAGGTAACAAAGGGCTGAACTCCACATGCTCAGTAACTCCAAGAGGGGTAGCCAGTGGACAAAATCAAAGCATAACTGATATACAGACTTTGTTGGATGTTCTGTATATTTTCCTCATCATTACAAACATTTGTCTGCGGCATATAACAGGGTACATGCACAAGGGGTAAAAATGCTATTAGTGCAGGGAGGTGGTGGTGATAGGAGGACGCAGTTCCACATTTGGCTTCAGTTCCAATTTTCAGCTGGGATAAGGGAACACTAAAACATGCTCTCTAGGGTTGTAACTCATGCTGTCAGTTGAGGTGTTATCAAACGGGAGAAATCAATGGAGAGATTTAGACAACAAATCATAACAATACCACTAACACATTTACCAGTTATCTATGAAATTCTCACATTGCAGTAAAAGAAATAAAAATAGACATCAGCTGCATCAAAAGTGAAACACATCAGATATGATAAAACTTCTGATATTTGAAGAAATATCTGTCTCCTCTGGGAGTGTCATGAAAGCCTTTCTGGTACATAATTGCTCATAAGGAAGAAGTTACAGGTACTACAGTATACTTATTCTTCCTCAAATAATCATCAATCAGTTAATTCTATCTAGTATCTCACAGAGAAGATGTACCTAAAGAGCATCATACTTTCAATGACACTGCAGTGCCAGGCTGGTTTACTAGCATACATTTTAATCAATGAATATCCCAAAACCTAATTACAAATTACTCAGTAAACTTGCTGCTATTGAATTCATTTTCATACCAAGAATCCATTCCCTTGTTGGTATTACTACTTTACTTTTACTTGTTGCTATGTCAGGCAAGCCTAATTAGAGCTCTACAGTTGTCAGCAACAGCCCTTGTCACAAAAGTATGTATATGAGCGTTAACAACACTGGTCAGCTCTGTTTTTTCCACATGTTAAACTTATCAATTCATCCTCCCCATCTGACCCCCCCCCCCTACACACACACACACACACACACACACACACACACACACACACACATATACACAGATAACACAGTTCTCATTCATTATTAGTCTATCTATCCAATTTGTGATCTCTTACAGTGTTCCTGAATCTAAATGTGGGTCAGACTGCAAACGGCTGAATTTGATGATATTCTCTGTTCCTCTGTCCATGAACTGACCCTGTTCAATTGAGGACAGTCATTGGTCTAAACAGTCACTATCCATGAACTGACCTCAAGAAGTGGATTGCTATTCAAGTACGCTACGTGACTGGTCAAGAAAGAGTATGCATAGGACTATCCGTAATACTGACAAATATACTGCAGATTTCTTTGGAGGAATACAGCAGGGAATTACACATATATCTAATTTCATGAACTGACAGAATATTGAATGTGTTTTATGGAATTAATAATCACACCAAGTTTAAAGTCAATGTTTCTTTGCGCAGTTTTGTGTTTTCAAAGTAGATATATTGCTGTTTGCTTGTATTCTGTCGTAATTCTGTGAGCGGGCTGAGTCTATTTTGAAAAGGCATCATTGAAATATTGGTTATTATTATTATCATTGTTATTATTATGTTATCAAATAAAGATCATAAAAGAAGGATAATTACTGTCCAAGGTGTCAACAGATGAAGGCAACTTCATTGGATACATTTACAAAAAGATACTAGTTATTAGAGTATCACAGTGCAGATGACCATTTGGATACTTAACATATTAAGATCTGAGATACCCTTTGAATATGAATTATGCATGATAATTTGTTTATTTTTTTTTCTTACCTGTAACTTTCTATTCCTATTGTTTTAGAGGGGTGATTAATGTATATGCCAAATATTTTGCGAGGTTTTTATTTTCGCAAATATTGCAAGTAAGGTGCTGTTCACAAATTTAGAGACATGCCAAAAATATTGACTCTGATCCCGATATGAATGTGACGTGCATGCATACATTCCTCCATTCAGTATGCTGAACTCCATGACTGCAAATTTAACCACTCGCAAAATTGTCAGGAAGTCCCTACTTGACAAATATTTAAACTCGCTATTAAAGGTCCTGTTTACCTTTGGGAACAGTGATTTAAAAAATGTTCAAGATATCACATTTGATGCCTATGTGCAGGTCTGTTGTATCACAAAACAATCCACTGCATAAAATTTTCGCACTAAAGCCTAAAATATAAGGAGATATCAGTATTTTTCTCATTAAACCATAGCTGCAGACGGTTTAGTCTGGTGACATTTTTATTATAACTATTGCTCACATTTTGTCTATTTAACAACACTTAACATTTATAACACGGATTCAAATTTTTACAGTGGTTGTTTCTATCCCAAGCTCACATTTTGCGACTATTTTAAAGCACTAATGCTGGGTTTTTGTTTCATCTGCAAACGGTAAATTATGCCTTTAATATATGGTGTATAAAGTATGTTAAAAGGCGAAGAGCGGGAGGGGAGGAAAGGGGCTGGAACTACGAAAGCAAATGGAAATAATATTCATGCCTTGATCGCTGCTAGTCTTGCCTTCTCGTCCTCCAACGCCTTCTTCTTCTCGTCATTGTCCACGGCGGCCAGCGACGTCGAGAATGCGTTGACGGCTGTCTGGACTGTGTTTGCCCTGCAAGACAGAAGCAATTGTCCAATGGTGGCTTGAGAATGTGTCATCAAACATTAAAACTTTCTTCGTCTTCTTCTCTCCCTTCTTTTTTTTTTTTTACCGTTCTACTTGTATTGATGTGTATAAAAGATTCAAAGAAAAACTGTTCAAGCTGTTCACAGGCATTCAAAGAATGCTAAAAACAAACAAATAAGGCCAACTCTGAAATTTTCCAAGCTACATGTATGATACTAAAAACAACTGATTTTGTGTAGAATACATCTTATTTTGCTTCTTAGTTAGTGTTTAATCCAAATTCACATCACAAAATTAAAGGAGGTGTACAGAGAATGTAAATACATATCTTTGCATGAAGTCGCCGGCAATCATCCAAAGTAAGTCGCATTAATGAAAGGTTATAAAAAATAATGAGTTCACTAAATATCAAATGAAATTTGATATTTCAATATCAAAAAGCAAACTCAGCACGTTGATGAACAAACTTACTTATTCCAATTTGATTTCTTGCTGCTTTCGATGGATGCCAGGTGCTGCTCCAGAGCCTCCAACAGACTGCTTGGGGCCTGGAAATCAAGGAAAGACAACAAAATAAAAAACACAACATTTACTAATATTGCCCACGGCAACACAAAACCATAATGAAACTGCTAATTAATCATGAAAGCTGCTCTCCAGAGCATCAATAAAGGGTATTCACATAAAGAACCCTGCATATCAAGGTGATTGCAAGATCACATTTGTGCACTGCAGTTGTTGTTTTTTTCCTAGGTTTTGCTTCTTTCAACCTCAAGAGTTTCATACCAGTGTGAGAATATGGAATATACAGGGTTGTACATGTATTTCATCACTGCTGCACTTTGAAACTGGTCACTTTACTTCTCCAGTGATAAATTTACACCAATCTTATCCCTTTAAATTATGTGAATTACTTCACAGCGAACTCCTGCTACATGAAAACTGTTATATCATTCTGCCCTCTCAAGTCAACAATCTAACAATCTGTACACTGCACAGCAAATAATTTAATGCATGTTAGTATGCTCAATGTGCACACGCTATAAATAATAACAATAATAAGAAAAATCCAGATTTTTCACTCTGAAGCTTCAAAAGTATGTGATAGAAATAGTAAAGAACAGAATGAGCATGTGCATTATGTCTTTGTTCCGTGGCAACAGCATGTACAATGCTGAGCAAATTCTTATGCTTAAAGTATCCTAACATTTATGTAACTAGGCAACTCTACTCTCTTCAAACAAACATGCGGGATTAAAAGAATGTATTTGGAGTAATGGCATAGACATCACAATCCAATTGTTTTGTTCTTCCACCATCATCAATCAAATATCAACCACTTGAAATTGCTGAGAATTCCTCTCAAAACGCGTATGCAGAAGAATCTCTTCCACCTTTTCAAAATAAGCTGGCATCGTCCACACAGCCGTTTGATGTTGCCTTTTTAATAAAATGATAGATGGTCTGTGAATTTTATGCCTCACAACTGTTTTCTAAAGATGATATACAAATGTACATATTACTCTTGTATAACTTGAAAATTTGAAGACTCCATGAATAGGGTAAAATGTGATGGTACAAGCACGGCTGATGTAGTAAACACATGGTATTATTCAATTGAATAGTTTCATATGATTGATAGCCAAATTTGTCTGGAAAACATAAAGAACATAACGAGCACAGATTGTAATGATGGCATGCAACTGTAGAGAAAATTTGTTTGAAAGTACATCTGCCTGAAAAAGATGAATCAAAATTACATAACGGCAAACACATTAAATGAGGAGTACACCATCGCAATGATTACATTATTGATGATTCCTGATCTATTCACGCGTGAGCACTATCAGCCAACAGATTACTCCTATGTACAGTATGTCCTTGAAAAAATTACAATCAGATTTTGGCATTGCTAACTTCCAATATCATTAAACTGCCTGAATGCTATTTCAGGGTCTAAAAATATAACATCTTTACCTATATTTTGCAGAAAACCCTATTCAATTTGGTTAAGTGGTCACAGAAAAATTTGAATCGTTGTGAAGCATGTCGTGGATGTGATTCTTCCAAGTTTAGCACTTGGATGTTCTTGGAATTGCATATTAATGTGTGAACACAATGGACAGAACTTGGAGGGAAGGGATTCCTGACATGCTCTACAAAAATCCTCTTATCTCTTTGACCACTGAAGCAAATTGGATGGGTTTTTCCCACAAGACGTGGGTAATAAGCTATAGTTTCATACCCTGAAATTGTATTTGGATTGATTCACTATTTTTTAAGTTATAATTGCGGAGGGTCCCGTTGTAATTTTTTTGGGGGACATATGGTATCAAAATGTGTTTGCATATCTAAAGAACCAAAATTAATCAAACCAACAAATCTCATCAAAATATATTTGCCTACTTGTCTGCCATGGACCATTTGTTTTTCTTATCACATACTTGTACCCTTAATCACTGGCATCTGTATCCAACTGTAAGCTCCTTCAATCATTTAATTCATAACCTGTCTATAAAAATGAATTGATTTACTAGGTACTATTAAAGCTGAGTAAACAGGAAATGTATTTTGCTATTGCATAACTTGCTCATGTTGATGGAAGAATAAAAAGCTGAATGAAGGTCAGATCATGGAATGAGTACATATATGTAACTATTTTCTGTGTTAATCTGAAGCTTTAACCAACATGCTGTCAAAAAGCAAGCAAAGCTTGAAATGCTTTAAGCTCCTCAGCTGATAGCAAGTGTGTCAATACTCAATAGCCGTATGATTTATTTCTGTGAGTATAAATGAGAAAGGAATATCAGTTAATGTGATGAGCGATGCACAGGATTATGCAGATATTATGCAGTTAGCCATTAAACAAAGTAAAAAATATGTCATGGCATAATGTCCTTAATTTAGGCAAACACACCCATGACGCCATGTGACAAAAGCAATTCCATCTGCAAAACGAGCCTAAAGTGCATCTACAAATGTTAAAATGGGCCAGTTTACATTTTAAAAAATAAATTTGATGTGTTTTTTGGACAAAGGCTCCAAGGATGATTAATGGATGATGATATACCTTGCCTGAGGCTTGCAAAACCAAGTAGCAGGACTGCACATTTTATAATGTATTCAACTGGAACAGTAGAATAGTATGGCCTGTTTCTCGGCACTCAGGGATAACATTCTTGATATTCATAAATTCGAATGTAACTGTCACATGGCCTGCTATCGGTACTTTCAATTGCAGGTAATCATTCAGCAGAGGGTGGAAAGTGTGTACCAAAACATGTCAAAAAATCACTCATAATAGATGTCAAGATTTCACTATGCAATTGGGGGGGGGGGGGGGAAGGGACAAATGCCACCCCAGCCCTTCAAGCACCTAACTGGTTTGTATGTCTGTAAACATTCAAATGAACATTTGCAAGGAGGGTGTGCAGCGCTATTATGTCCATTGGTGGTACCAACGATTTTGAAAAAAACGATCATGTACATCCTTCGTCTACTCTCATGACTGTAGTCTAACTCTTTTTTTTTTTTTTGCTGGATGGATGAGGATGCATAAGAGGTGAATGATAGTAAGGACAGACATCTTCATGGATTTGCCCTCTAGTAGCCCCAAACCACCTACGCCTATCCCCTTTGAAAAAAAAACCCACGATCACCCTTGCATGTCTGTCTGTAAGCACAATGATATGGAGTGTAAAAATATCTTCCTCTGCCTAGTCCCTGTATCATCCCCACATCACCCTCCTCTGCCAAAATTCATTTTTCCATACATGCACATTTGATTTTTTTTCCAGGCCCATGTTTGGTTGCATAAAATGCCCCTCTTTCTTCCCCTGGCTACACATTTTTACGACAATTCTGCGCGGTGACATAGATGGCGGCAAAAGTGGATGAAGACATGGGAAGATGTATTAATGTAGCGCAGAGCTTAAGAGCACTTCCTTTTCAGAGGAAGCCTGGACATAGGTTAGGATTGAAAGGGTAATACATAACATCATTTGCTCCTGTTTCAAAGTAAGAACCAAAATGGAAAGGATTTGTCTGTTTCACAGAGGGTAATGTTGGCACTGCATTACCCGATTTCTTGGGCAGCATTAACTTGTGCTTCCTACTTTTAAGGCTTAAGGCTAACATCAAGAAATCATGGACGTTTATCTGCAAGTCTGGACATAATTTCTGCTGTTATTCTATCCTTTCTTACAGAATAGAGTCTATTGCCAGATACTACCAGTATACCGAATGGGGATAAGAATATATCTATGTAGAGCAGTGTAGGCCTATCTTTTCTTGCCATGCAAGTTTAGTGTTTTCTTGTTCAGGGCTACCAATATCTTACAAAATTGAATACATTGGCAGATACTGTCGGTACACTGAATGGGGATAGAAATATGCCTATCTTTTATTACCATGCAAGTTCACCGTTTCAGTGTTTTATTGTTCAGGGCTCCCAATATGGATACATCGACATCAGGGAGGTTCCAAAGAGCAACCAGGGGACACTTGTGTGCTACATGTATCCCAATAGGCAATATTGACTCCCAAATCAGAGAAGATTGAATGCTGTACTTTCTCCTGTCAGTATTTGGAGAGATATTGAAGTTTTCAGGGAACTTCCAATAGAACCAGAGAGACTCTGTTGCTCTGTTATATTTTCTTCTTTGCAGAGAAATTGGAACATTAGAATTAAAACACAAAAACACAAACAAACAAACAAACATCGGTACACAGTAGCTTCTAATCTGCACATTATTGCTGGAAGTTTAATAAGCTTGTCCTGATATGAACATTTTTTGAGCACGACAAAGGCCTTGCAAGTATTGGCTACAATATGATGCTGGCATATGAAATTTCAAATTCCTTTGTGTCACAGTGAATGGGAGATATCTTCAGAATCATAACATTTGAAGAAAATGTTTTTGTTTTTCATTGCCAAACCAGGACAGACTATCATATCTAGACTTTTTCAACATGATTCTCACACCAACCGTCACACAAAGATCATACTTCTTGACAAGTATGTACAATGTAAAAGAGATAGCAACGGCACCTGCATCTCTCTCAGCAAACAGTGATTAACTTTTGTTTTGTTGTTGTTTCTTTTTTTTTGCGGGGGGGGGGGGGGGGGGGCTAAATTTTGCTTTCAAAAAATTGGGAGTATATCACTTTCTTGCACTTTGTTTCTATCAAATGCCTTACAGACCAAGAGTATATGGGTTGAAAATCCTTTTAAACTATTCCAAGAAAAACTGAGAATCAATGCAAATATTAATCAGACAGTTTTAGCTTATCAATTGACGACTGAGGATGTGAGTAAAAGCGAGTGCAGACACAGCAGTTCTACATGTCAAAATCAATGAAATGTGTATGTTGCTTCATCTTCCAATAACTAAATTCTTCTAGAGCATGCTGATTAGATGCTTTTCTGGTGCACTGCTCTTGATATCTGTGATGACAGCATGTCAGTTATTTCGAAATTTCCAAAGATGCATGCTTTTTTACCCTTCCGCCTTCACTCTGACCCTACACACACAGTTCAGCAGACACAGACAAAGAACAAGAAGAAATCACAGACAGATGAGAAAGGAAATTGTTTTCGTTTTTTTCTCCCAAGACTTGTTTCCCAAAGCTTTTCAATAAATCATAACATTGTTCCAAACAAAATCGACTAAAACTGAAAATGATGCAAGGTCCATTATTGTTTAAAGCCACTACAGTACATTGGGAGCTGTGATTTAAAAAAAGATAATGAATTATCACATTTGATGCATATATATGTATAGATGGTTCAGATGAATCACATCACACCTTAACATACAACAATTTGACAATAAAGCCACAAATATATGGAGATATCACTCATTTTCTCAACAAGCCATCATGGTCACTGTTAATTCTAGAATCGGTTTTGAATAAAACTACTGTTCACATTTTGTATATTTAACCATACTTAACATTGATTATACTGACGAACATTTTCATGTTGGATATTTTCATCCCTAACTCACATTTTAGAACTATTCTGAAGCACTGAAGCTGTTTTGTTTTGTTTTGTTTTGTGTTGTTTTGTTTTGTTTTTCATTTGCAAATGTTAGCAAGGGGCTTTAAGATGTGGCATATAAATGTAATTGTTAATTATCAGGGAAAGGCAAGAACTGGATCTAAATCTAAATGAAAATGTTAATAAATATATGAGAACCCAAAATTAGCTGCCAGATCCCACTAGCTTGAATTATGGAGGGAATTCTAAGAACTACTGGGAATAGCATGGATGCTAAAAAAGAACAGTCTTGATGAGTTAGGGGACACAAATTAAAGTGTAGCACAGCACACACCCAGTTACTGAATGCTGAAATGTTTCCATTCCCTCAGATGACAAATTTATTCTCACAGGTAAATGTGTATCAAATTTTGTTACATCCATCACTGATAATGATAAAAGAATTCAACAATTCTCTTTTTCATGCAATACTGCGCAGATGAGTTTCCTTTTGTAGGCATCTCTATAAATCAATTTAAAATTTGCTGTAAAACTATTATAGTTTAATTAACACTTTTTAATGTTAAAACAGGTTTAGCACCTTCCTACTATGCTTCCAGAAAATACTGTGATATGAATTATTGATGCATCAAAGTGAAATTAAAGCCATGAGAGTATAATTGTTAGGGGGAAAATATGTGTGGTTACTGTGTATAGAAATATATGGCAGAAAGGTATACAACATCGCGAAAATGAAAGGAAAAGACTGTTGGCAACATGCTGGCAATTATGGAAATGGGAAGTACTTCCACAAATTTGGAAATCAAACAACTGTATCATTAAAAAAAGTATATCAATGAATGGAAAATGAACTTCCAAAAACCAATCCTGAACTTTCAAATTGTCACCAGAGCATGCAGAGTTTCTGTTCAAAAGTCCATCAGCTTATCTTTACATGTCCCAACCCATGTCCAAGGCTACCCCCATGATAACACATCAAACGTGTGTTTCAAAGCACAGCAACTCAAAACAACAAAAAAGAAGTAAAAAATGTAATATAATGGCAGGTGAATAAGAGATACTCATAAAAGCTGCCGTATGATGGATGTTAGTTTTCTCTTCAGGTCCTGAGGGTGGAGTGTTAGTTATTATCGTTGATGGGGATTTTTATTTTCTCTTGTCTAGAATTGGAGCTCACTCTGTGAGAGAAAGAAACTGGACATGCGTAACTCACTTTCTTGTATTCAGGGGGAACATCACCAAACTGCAAGTTGTCACATGCAAACAAGTCAAACGGTATTAAGACTCGTTAGAGTTAGTGGCACATTCCTATAACTGATGCACTGCGCCCTTTAACTGAACAAAAATCTCAAGTTTCTTGCAAGGTCTAGTGGGGAAAAAATTGAACAAGAATTACAGTGTGTTGTGCCCCACTAGGTAAAAATTCTAATCTGGACTGTGAATCCCAGCCATGGGGTTTCTTGCCAATTTCCTCACTGAATTTCCATTTCATGATGGTTCTTGTAATTCAAAATGTATTTAATCCAATACAAACAACACTTGTTAAGATATATAAAACCTGTTATGAAATATACCGTAAATGTATTCTTTATTTCTTTTCCTCTTTATTGCAATTGACATATTGGTTGGTCCTTTGTGAACAAAAACATGAATGTTAATCAGTCTGCCGCTTGAGAAATGCTCTCTAAAAATCTGCTTTGTTGACCTGGACTGTTTTTTTAATATCCTCTGATGTCTCTCGATTTAATTTGTCATTGCCTTGGAACAAGACTAGCTGCCCATCACCGACAGCATGCAATGTAATCTATACACTGCAAATACTTCACATCCTACTCCTCGCCTGCTTTATGAACCAACCACAAGAAGCCCGTTCCACGTCACTGTCAAAACATTGACATACAAACACATGCATACATAGGTTTAGCCGAACGGGAAGAATGCACTCTTGAAAAATCCCATCTGGTATAGCCAGATGAGACATGAGAGCATGAATTTCATCTCTACATTCCCATCTTCTTGTGTGGCTGAAAACTTCCTAGTTTGAATTTAAATTTTGTGTTTTGAAAATAACATTAAGCAGAACAGCTGGACTTGCATTTCAGTTCAGACTGTGCATATCTAGGGTGCTCAGAATTCAGGAATGATTCTTATTTCTAAATTTCTTCTGACGAAAAAATTCTACAAGTACATTGTACTTTAAATGAATTTTTGACTTGCTCTTGGTGTGGAACACTAGGGTCTAGTTGGTAGGGTGACGTGAGTTGATAACCACATACTGTACTGAATGTTATAATATGTCCCCTATATAAGTTATCAGTCTAGGCTACTACAACACACCCAGCTCTTACTGAGATCACAAGGTGTCTTGGGGCCTCATGATAATGGCTAAAATACCCTACAAAAAGCAAAAAACAAAAAACTCTGAGCGTACATGATCTGAAAAATTAGATCACCAAAACTCCAGATTGAGAAGATGTAAATCAAATACTTAAAAGATAGTATGTTCATATGCCATATCTTACATAAAATATATATGAGTATCTTTATACTATCATTATAATATCTTACAATGTATGTCACTTGCTAGCTACCTGCATACATTAATCATGATACAATACTGTTTTGTTGTACCAATACTTGTGCTTTAGGGCTTTATTGATAGCTGATATAGTTCATCTAATGTTCCATTGGACACAGGTCACATATATAGACAATTTGAAGAAATCTCAGTCTTGTTTCAAAACTGCCTTGTTTCTATGAAAAATGTCCATATTTCCATTACAGCATGATCCACATTCATAGTGATGCAAACTGTTCTCTCTATTACAGGGTTCGCTCTAGGAATAATGTCATATGCAGGTGGTATCCAAAAGTTGAATGATTAATCAATCTATGTTACCCATTCATTCATTTATTCATTTATTCATTTATTCATTCATTCATTCATCCATCCATCCATCCATCCATCCATCCATTCATTCATTCATTCACTCACTCATTCACTCACTCCCTCATTCATCGTTACCCATTCATTCATTCATTTACTCAATCATTCATTCACTCACTCACCCACTCACTGATTCATTCATTCAATCCCTCATTCATTGTCATCCATTCACTCACTCATTCACTCATTCATTCATTCATTCATTCATTCATTCATTCAATCAGTCACTCATTCATTCACTCACTCATTGATTCATTCATTCACTAATACTCATTCAATCATCATTCATAACTTGAGCAAGGCAGCATTTGTTAGTCTCTGTGTCACAGACAGACAATATGGTACCCATGCATGACAGACTTTTGAACTGAAACCTGCAGTGCAATCCACCACTTCGAAGACAGCTTGTAGGAGATCTCTCCACTAGCATGCCACAAATTTGACTCATTTTTAGGATATTCATTTTTCTCCAATACTTGCTGCAACCATAATAAATACCGACAAGATGTCTCAAGTAAAAAGAATGAAAACACACAAAACAGGATGAGAGTAGCCTCAATGCTTACCTTGGCTAAATCTGGAATTTCACCCTTGTCGATTCCCACTTGCTGCAAAGGAAAGAAACAAAAATGAAAGATGAGAGATGGCTTGGTAAAATTTGTTCCATCATTCACCATAAGTTCAATAGACTTAAAGATTCCTTGCATTTAACACTACATGTAATTCCTGCATAAAAGTGAAGAAATGATGATATCTGATAAAGTATGACTCAAAATGCTATACATTAGACACCCTCCCCTCTCCCCAGCAATCCTATCAACTAGCCTTGGTACAAGTTTAACCACCTGGAGATATTTAGGCAAGTTCCTGTGAGGCATTTTGCACGAAGGCAGGGTTCTGAGAAGGAAAGGGTTAACTTAGAATGCCGAATGCTCCTTTGAGGCACCGGGATCTGCATTTCAGTTTACGTATGCTAGGCGGCTGTAATCGCCCCTATCCCCCGCTCTCACACCGACGAGGAATACGTAATGTGCCGCTAGCTGCAGGGCCTGTGAAATGAATCCGCATCTCCCTGCGATCTATAACTGCAATCGCTCTAACACCTCGGGAGGATGCTTTTTTAACGTATGTGAGTGGGGAAGGGATGGGGATGATATGACTGATATCTAGGGAAGAGGTAAGGAAGGAAAATATGAAAACACACACACACACACACACACACATGAATTGACACAAACATTGAAAGAGAACAAAACCCAAGTGATAAGATGCTTGAGATATAAAGCTCTAGATAAACAATACAAAAACAAGAAAAAAGAAGTGTGGTAGATTGCAGATATTTTGAAGAAAACGTGACTAGAATAATAAATCACAATGAATTCATTCAGAAAAAGAAAGGAGACTTGCCCCTACTTTGTATGTATACATATATATTTGTGTTTGTATGTACACGTATAATATATATTACAGAGAGATAGAGAGCTAAACATGGCTAATATGCCACTATTTAACAACAGTCCCTGATACTTGCGCATATGTTCATATAAAGCAAAGAAAATTTACTACATTTTTCTTCTCTTTCTATGCCCATTCCTCCACATGTTACAGCTTTCCCTCATGCCTGTATTAACCACCAACATATACAAGCATGCTATACTTTTTTTTTTTTTACACATGAACACTCTTATCACACAAAAAGGCATGGGAATTTTTTCGCTTTATCAACCAAGAGCAATTTGATGCGAGAAAGACTTTTTAGCTGCAGAGTCAAAATGCTGGCCCAATTCTGCCATTCATGTGGTAATGTCTTATACAGCTTTCCTACCTTAATGCTCATGGCAAAATCATTACCTTAGGCTATACCTTGGGCCAAGTACAGCCGTCTCGCAAGGGCAAAATTTGCATTAAATGCAGGATGATGTTTCTATTCACTACTCAATCATAACTATATTATGGGCTAGGTACCACGAGAATTCATTGAACCATTTTTTTTTTTTTTCAGCACAATACTGAGATGCGAAGCAGACAGAAGTATCCCAAAATCATAAAATGCTTCCACCATCCTTTAGGGGCTGAGGCATCAAAGCATTGTTGAAAACTTATTTATCTACTCAATCCTAATTTTTGTTGCTGTTCTTGTTGTTGTTATATCATATGTACATAATGCTGTACCTTACCTCAATTTTTTCCCCCAGATTAATGCACTTAGAAACAACAGTATTAAGTGCTATATAAGTGTTATTCATTATCATTATTATCATTTAAAGAATATGTCCGCTATATATGTCTTCCTATAAATATAGTGATACATTTTGTATCACACTGATGGGTGCACAAAGAAATCTACTGCATGAAATCCACAACCCAATCAGCTTGAAATCATCTCAGGATCATTTTCTAGAATACAGACACTTTCAGCGGTGAGAAAGGTTTAGAGTTTGGCACTATGGAGTCCAGTGCAACAATTAACTTCCTTAGGACGTTATCAACCCCTTTAAACACCCCTACCTCCCAGCCATATGTAAGTATACAACATATGAACATCTGGTATATTAGACTGAAGCCTTGCATTGGGCACATATATTTACATCAGTAAAAAAAATGAGCAAAAAAACAAAAACAACAAAAATAAAACAAAAATAACTACAAATATACCTCATACTGGATAGCCCTTATAATGACAGATGAAAATTGCTTTTTATTTAATTTAACCTTAAGTCAAGAACCTACTGAAGGCAGTAGAAGATGAAATAAAAGAAAATGCTCAAAGAGTTCATCAGGAGCCAATAATGCATGGACTCTATACAGTGAATGTCATCATCTGCCTCATTGCTTTCCTATTTTTCTGTTTTGCCATATACAACTAGAAAAGACTCATGATATTGGGCACAAAATATAAAAGTACAGAAAGAAAGCATGAGTTTGTTTTTTTTTCTCTTTTTTTAAAAAAAAATGAAACCACATCCACAAAGCAGCATGTATCGGTATACCAAAGCAATTTTTGAGAGAGATATTCCTAAGAGAATCTAGGAAATATAATATGCAAAAAGTATATAAAAAATGGAGTCATATTGTTCAATAAAGAATGGGACCACACACACACACAAAAAAAAATTGATCTGCAAGACTTTATGAAGCAAAGGTCCCCCATCCCCCTGCACTGGCATCAACCTTTCCACAAGACTATTATTTCACAGTGACACAGACATTCAGTTGCAAGTACAATACCTTTGCCAAAATAACTCAGTTGAAATTCTGTCTACTATACATTTCAGTCAGTTTTACAAGCTAAATTATTTTCTAAGAATTGAAGATTTTAATTTTTGTATAGAGCCCAGCATAAACCTAAAATTGCAAAATTTTCAAAAAATCCCATACATAGGATTACATATAAATCAAGCCCATGAGGCTACATGTTTTCGTTCATGTGAAAACTTTGACAAAAGGTATGGCAACTGTTTTAAATCACGCACGGGAAATTCACAGATAATCGAGCTAAAAGCCCATAGACGATGAAGTTGACCTTTTCAGCTGGGTAGGCCTACTAGATTCTCAGCTTTTCTTGTAATGGCATTTAGGATCTAACTGATTAACCCCCATACACTGTGGGTGTCTGAACACAGATTGGAAAGCATGATGTCTGATTAACAGTTCATATGAGCATTAGTCTACTAGTCTCTGTCTCAGACTCCAAGTATCCATTCGAAAGACCAGTCACTCACTGCACTAATCTCATCCTTCAACTTCCTATATCATATCTTCTTTTCTTTTACATTTGCTTTCTTTTTTATTTTTCATTTTTGGCTTCTTCCCTTCTTTCACCGACGAGTCACCTTAAGAGAGCTGACATACTTTTTGATATCACACTAAAGGTACTGTTTACCATTGGGAACAGTGATTGAAAAAATGTTCAAGTTATCATATTTGATGCATATGTGTACATGTATGTCAGTTGTATCACATAACATCTTACCACATAAGAATTTTGCAATAAAGCCTAAAATATAAGGAAATATCAAAATTTTCTCACTAAACCATAACTGTAGACAATTTATAAAGTCTAAAAACAATTCTATTATAACTATTGTTTACATTTTGTATATCTAACAATACTTAACACTGATTATACTGATTAACTTTTTTTAACTGGCTGTTTCTATCCCTAACTCACATTTTAGAACTATTTTGAAGCATTACAGCTGGGTTTTTGTTTCATCTGCAAATGGTATATAATGCCTTTAATTGATACTCTTCTCAGTCACTTTGGGAATACCTCATGCCTTTTGAAGAGTATATCATACTGACCAAAATGCAAGAAACTCCCAAACTTGTCTAAGCATTATATCTTGGTAGTCGCTATGAATATTTGAAATCTGACAAAAATCAGAACAAATAATTTAAGGAGATACTGCAAAAAACACTGATGAGTTTCAAACATCCATGCCTTGCATCTTTGATTCCTCATCTTGAATAAATATAACATATTCAACTGAACAGAAATTTCACCATCAAAGTTGTGTGCGAACAACAAAATGTCAAAGTAAACAACATCAAAGTGTTCGAGAGTACACAAAGTGTTTTAATATTGATGTTAAAGGGATGGTACAGTATTGGTGGAGATGAGAATTGGACTTTAAACTTTTTGCGAGATACCAAGAAAACAATTCTGATATAGTACAGAACATACCATTTTAAGAGGAATTCAAAGTTTATTTGAAGAGAATCGGGTTTGGAATGACTGAAACATCCAAAAACAAAGTAAAACAAAGCGATCGTAATAAAGTGTGGGTCCCACACTTCATTAGAATCAAATAAACGTTGAATTCCTCGTAGAATCACATGCTCTTTCATATTTCATGAGAGGTTTCTCATTATCTCACCAAATAATGTTAGAAACTTGAAATTAGGCCTCAACGAAAACTATACGATCCCTTTAATTTCACTTACTTGAGCGTCTTTTTGTATGAAAAAATTTGCTCTTTTTTTTCTCAATTCTCTTCAGTCTAGTTAAATCACAAGAGTGTTGGTTTTAGAATGAAGTACGAAGAAAGTAAAATGAGGAGATGGAGCAATAAATGAGCACAAAAGGAATTGAAGAGGCCCCACTCCAGCAAGAGCCTTGAAGGCATCATTTGTTGCCATGACAACCCACTGATGGGCACGTGTGCCACTTCCTCCTTACCTCTGCCACTTTCAGGAACTCGCCGATCCTCTCCATTCGAATCAAGAATTTCTTATAGATGTCCAATGCTGTGCGGCAGTCCTTCTTGTTCATGTCAAAGTACTTCTCTGCAGAGTGCAGGAAAAACAGCAAGAAAAGGGCTTCAGAATGACGAGAACAACAAAATAAAATCAAGAAAGAAGAAGTCCCTCTTCAAGAAAAAAAAAGAGGCAAAAAGTTGACCATACTATTTAGGCAGTACGAAGAAGAAATTGGGTAAGAAGAATTGTCTTCATTGTGCAGACAGAGTTTAAATTTGGGACACATAGATGTTGAGATGCCACGTGTACATTGTACATGATGCTATCTTTGGAGAAAATTGAAAAAAAAAATGGAAAGAGGTCCAGACTTTAAAAAAAGAAGAAGAAGGTAGACATCTTGTGTCAAATATGTTTGAATGAAGGTATACTACATATCTTCATTCAATCCATCTATCTATTACTGTAAAAGTGGAAATTTTCACGCATTTCGCGCAACCAAAAACTAGCGTGAAAATTAAATCATGCAAATATTTTTGCTTGCAATATGTTCCAGTAGTTGATCTCTTGATTCCGCGGAATTAAAAACACACGAAACTCTTCTTACCTCGCCGAGCGCGAAAAATTGGTCGCGCGAAAATATCCACTTTTACAGTAAATAACATCTATGTCAATGTATCTATCTTTTATCTATATCTATCTATCTATGACACACGATTTACATATGTATATAACACGAGAGAGAGAGATACATATTTATATACAATAACTATGATTTTACAAATCTACATAGATATTTAGAGATAGAAAAGAGAGAGAGAAGAGAGAAAGATATCTTCCTGCATGTTTTTATGTGTGCAAATGTGAACAGATTAATACCAAAAGCTATGAATAAAGAGAGGGATCAGAGGAGAATATATGGAAGGAAAATATATTTACACCTTAATCTCTTCCTCTGAGGGTCTAATGTTTTTAACCTCAACCCCATATATCCATCACAACAAACTAGTGTGCTGCGCTGCATTATTCATCACACATACAACTCAAAGGAATACTACGGTCCATCGCTGCACAACAAGACACACTATCAGTTTCGCAACAGACGGCACGAGATGCTATCTGCCACCAGACAATTTTCTTTTTCGCGCCGTGAGGTTTACAGCCCTATGCCTCTGGGCCGCCGCAGCACTCTGAACACAGTTCGTGACATTTTGCCAGAAAACAATCATTCCAGATAGAGGAGGGGGCATCGAAGTACGCAATCTCCGCACAACATCACATTAGATGACAACATGACATTTCACAGGAGATCTCATTTGACGCTTATCTGACATCGGGAGCACGCGACAAGTCTCAAATTTAGGACAAAATGGCATAAAGGAGGCACACATTACTGTAAGCTGCATATTAAAACGAAAAAAAAAACTATCTAAAATCATATACATCAAATTCTACCTCCAATGGCTTCAGAATGTTGTCTTTTTTCTTTCTTTTTTTCATGATGAAATGACAAATATGACAAATACTACACAGAAAACCAAGCTTTTGACATGATACACATTTCCTGGCACTACAGATTCATATAATGACCACATTTGTTCCTCCCCGGGATAACGAGATTTGCATCTCTGGGATGCTGCCCTCCATCTTGGTGGAGATCCCGTCCTAAGGACACGCACGTAATTCACCTGACATTCCAATGTCAGCCTGCTAAATGGCAGTGAATTGATTGATAAAATATTCATCAATCAGTCTTCGGTTACTACAACAACCTCTGGTATTTGTTTAATGGTGGTTCATTCAGTTAAATATCCATCTGAATTACACATCTCAAGAAAATTTATGCTTTGATTAGCTGGTAGTCAGGCAACATGGACATAATGAAAATAAGAAAATGCAACTCTCTTTTTTCCTTGTTAGTTCTGGTAAAAAATTATTCAGCTTTTATTACTTCAATGAAATTGAGATATAACATCAATGACTCTGTACATTCCAGACTGTGATATACATTGTAACAATATCCATTAATATTCATCCCTTCGTAGGCTGGACAACTGCAACAATTTCCTGATGAATGTGGGCCAGTAAATATGCTCGATATTTGTTCATTTTGCAAGAAGAAAGAAATGCAATTATCTGAAACATAATCATATTTTCTAAATTTTTAAAGATATCTTTCATTAAAGGCCTATCTCATGCAGAGGTCTGCATTACTATAAGCTGCAATCAAAACATATTTCAGGTATCGGCCGGAAAACAACGATGAGCATTGAGCACTGACGTTGTTGCTATGGATACTGCCATTATAACCAATCAGCGGTGAGCATTGAAGTTGTTGCTATGGATACTGCAGTTTTAACCAATCAGCAGTGAGCATTTTAAGCTGTTGCTATGAATGATAAATTTTCGGCACTGACAACTGCGAGCATGCTTCTGAATGTTTTTAATTTGAATAGCTTCCTGCTCCCTTGGATAAGCCAAGACAACTTATATCTTTTCAATGGGCCCTGTTTTATACAAGTTAAGATCAGACATAAGTCAGAAAATCACGCATAAGTCTTTGAATACTCAATCCTGATTGGCTGATACTTGACTTATCTTTGATTGCATCTTATTCTTTATTATTTTTTTCTTTTTTGCAACAGGGCCAAAGGGTCTCAATATTTTGAAGGTGGATGGGCTACAGAGGTAACTCAGTTAAAGGAATGGTACAGTATTGGTTGAGACAAGAATTGGGCTTTTAACCTTTTGCGAGATACCAAGAAAACACTTATGATATAGTACAGAGCATACCATTTAAAGAAGAATTCAACGTTTGTTTGATAAAAATCGAGTTTGGAATGACTGAAACATCCAAAAACAAAGTAAAACAAAGCGATGGCAATAAAGTGTGGGTCCCACACTTTATTAGAATCGCTCGGTTTTGGATATCTCAGCCATTTCAAAACCAATTTTCATCAAATAAACATTGAATTCCTCATAGAATTACATGCTCTTTCATATTTCATAAGAGGTTTCTCATGATTTCACCAAAAAATGTTAGAAACTCGAAATTAGGTTTCAACCCAAACTGTATGATCCCTTTAAACTAGAACTGATTTTGCAACAATTGAGAGACCTTGAGGATGCTACTCGAGGTCTTACCTAAGAGATTGATGATTCCATCGTTGTAGCAGGCAAAGAGTCGTATGCTGTCCTTGAAGAGAAGCATGAATGCGCTGTTTATTACACCGTTGGACAGATTGGTGGATGACACCTGTAAAAGGGCATAGATGGCACGGAGATAAGACAAGGCACGAGACGTTAACAAATGAACAGTCACATATACTGCTGTGAAAGGAAGTACAGAGATATCATCACATTGGAAAATCATTACTAATTCAATAATGCACCATGCCCACACAAATTATGTAAACAAAAACAATAAATATGTTGATATTGTTAACAAATATGATAAAGACAGGGCAAATATGAAAGAAATATAAACATATCAAACAAAGGCATAAGCTTCTGACTATTGTCGCCGCAAACATTTCATTTGTTACTGTGGGGTAGTTACAATGCCATAGGGCAATATTATTTCTTTTTCTTCTTCTTCTTCTTTTTTTTTTTGCCATATGCCCTATAAAGCTTTCAGACACAAAATGCAGAATTCCATAATGTATGGAAATATTGCCATTAAGGCATAAAAAAAGACAAGCACAAGAGTTGGAGCAATTTCATTCTTGAAGTCTCTGTTAATCCTGAGAAATCTTTATAAAAAAATGTAAGGCAATGCATCTTTACATTTGGACCCATACCTTCAAATACTGACTATTTTACCAACTATACAGTATGACAATCAAAGGGATCTAACTAAGGACAAATATATCTGCACAACTTTCAGAGCAATAGAGATGCAACATTTAAAAAAAAAATCTATCATTCCTTTCTTCAAAATTCTTATTCCAGCTCAAAAGATGGATGAATCCCAGGCCTGCACAGGTTACCTGGGAATGGATCAAATTGCATCCTCTATTAGATTAGGATGGCAATCAAGAATCATCCCTCTCTGCTTCCCTTTTTTTAAGAGGAAAGACTGTATTGATGATGAGAAAAAAGGGAAAGAAAAATGAGGGGAAAAAGGCATGACAGCTAGGTGAAGATGAGACCCACAATGACAGAGACTATGGCGACCCAAAAATGTGGGTTAGGCTGCGTTCACAGAAGTATTCGCTATTCGCTATTCGGGCACCGAGTACACCATCACCCGCACCGTCAACTCACCATCCCATGCAGTGAGGATTTCTTCCTCCTACATCCCAGCAAATCTTATTAACAATTTCTAAACTGCATCAGAATGTCAGTCTACATGCTTATTTTTGCTAAAGGGCAAATCCAATTGTCATTATTTCATAAACATTGTCATTATTTCATAAACAAGAGACGGTATACGCTGCAAGAAAATCGAACAAGCTCGATTCCCACTTTGCTATACTATTCGCAGCTATTCGGTACTTTCGAATAGTGCCCCCTTACGTGAACCGGTGTGAGGAAATCCTATCGTTTGATTCAAGCTATTCGCGTGCCCTCGAAAACGAGCCCTGAATACCCGAATAGTATACTTGTATGTGAACGCAGCCTTAGAGATGGGGTGAGGAAGTAAGAAGAAGTCATGTACACAAAGAACAAAAAAGTAACAAATAGTTGAGTGTAACACTCTACAATGGAAAGGGGAAGAGCACTAGAGTGTGACATGCACCTGTTTGCATTAACAGGTGTCTCCTCAGACAAGTTACCCTTATTTAACTCTCTCAGTGCCACTGGCAACATGTTCATAAACAATGTCAACAGCACTGTACAGTGGTGGTTGTCAAGGGGTCAAAGTACAGTGGCTGTCTCTCTCATACCACCATGGAACCTAGAGGGCATCATATCAATGAATGTGTCAATTTGTCTGCCCCCCCCCCCCCCCCCAAACCAATCACACTGACTTGCATTGCATACACATCAGTACATTCAACTCTTATGGGTCATCGTGCAACATGAAACATCGAAGACGGGGAAAATCAATCATGGTTTCCACTCAACAATGCTGAGAGGGGCACAGCCAAAGCCCTCGGCGAAAATGAGAAATACATCCCACAGCATTGCTTTGATCCTCACACTAAAACTGAGAGAGGAATTTGATCCCCTACGAAACAAACAAAAAAATGAGAATCTTACAGATACACACCGGCTATTCAGAGATGAAATTTCCTGGAAACTAGGGAGAGAGAGTTTACGGAGGGAAGCAATACCCTTAAGCGGGCATATCATCAGCTAACAATCAACGTAAATCTGGTCAGTGATTGTCTTGACGTCATTACACAAGTGGGGGGACGTTAGAAGAAAGAGTGAAGGAAAGATAGAGAGAGAGAGGGTAGAAAGCCTGAGGCCTGGCTCCCAGATCTGCTGGACTTTATTCAAGCCTCATCATCAAAACTGTGCTGTACTCCCCATGTCTGTCTCATTACAAAAAGGAGAAGGGGGGAAAAAAGAAGAAGGAAGAAGATGAAACGGTAAACCTGCTCTTCCCGTCTTTGCTCTGTTTATATACACCTCAAATCCGGGCTTCCTGTTTTTTACTCCCTGCTCTATGAGACTGTTTCTCAGTTTGGCATGACGTCACTACTGTTGCTCCTGGGTGTTATTCTAAAATTGTTTCAACTACCGCTTGGCAAACAGTTCTTCCATATTTTCATTCTCAACAATAAATGTGGTAAATGGTTCCCACCTCGTATCTAAACACGGGAAACACGATCTTGCGCCTTTACATCCCTTTGCTGCAAATTTTTGCCATGAAATGTGATATGAACACAATTGTAAAGGCAAGGCAAATCTATTTTTAGTATAGTTTTCATGTTTAATTTCTTTCTCCATATGTTATTTACAGTCATAACAACAGTTGGACAGATGAGCATGCATCAGCCATTCCAACATCCTTTCTTACTCTTAGCCATACATGGGATACCAAAATGATGTCAATTACACAGCCTTGCTGTATATGTTGCAAATAAATTGCACTGTGCAATAAATTCCCATCCCCTTCCCATTCTACCATTATATCGCATATTTTAAAGGGTAATGCCCGCTTTCATATTTCCTTTTGCACCTTACAGCTTCACATCGCCATGGATACGGGAGGACATGATGAGAGCCACGGGAGGAGTTTAATTGACATTACACTCTTCGCACGAACCACAAGCGAACCTTATCTGGGCTACATTAGCATATAATGCATGGAGGGGGGAACATTGCTCATAATATTGCCCACTTTTCCTCATTCCCTTACATTACATGCCCAATGTCATCATTTGCAAACTCTCATGTAGCACAGGGCTCTATTAATATGCAAGCACTTGTGCAAGGAGTACACGAGCCATTTCTGTTCCTTTCAAGCATTAATATCAACATTACTACCATTATTGTCATTAATAGTCACTATCATTACTATCAAGTAATCATGATAATTTTCTGTTATCATCATCAACATTTATAGTGACCTTTAAAATCACATCATCCTGTCACGGCCCCTCTCCCCACCCCCCAAAAAAGAAAACACCCAACCATCTTCCCCTGTTGCTAATGTGCCCCCTATCAAGGCTGTCTGGCTGTCTGGCACTTTGAGGCTTCAGGATCCATGCATACTGGGCACAGACACACTTCACATTTAGGAGCGAGTCAGCAGGTGAGATCTCACTTGCGTTTTTCTCTCGCCCGCCACTATGGAGGACTTTGGTCTGTCTGTTCTGGCTTCAAGACCCTCAAAGTGCCCAGACTCTGACCACCTTGTTTTCAAACAGGCCCCATCCTGCTCGACCTGTGGTCATCATGATTCACACATTGATTTTATTCCACTTCTAAAAAAAACCCACACATCACCATGAAGATAAAAGCAACAAGTGTCCCCCCTTCTAAAAACCCCAGACATCACAATAAAGATAAAAGCGAAAAGTGCCTCCCCCCCCCCTTTTAGTTTCATTCAACTCCCATAACCTGCCTTGTGTACAGTACCTATGCTGTGCTTTGTGATATTTTCAACTGCTTGGTTGTCCACTGCTAACTTGATTGCAGGCCCTGCACAGCTCTTCAGGGAAGAAATCTACAGGGCTGTGGACGAAACCACTCAAATAGTTCTCCATTTATCTTTTTTCTTTCTCATTTCTTCTAATCACAAAAGCTGCCGTTACCATTCATAACAATTTATTTTGGCACAATCTACAACCTGTGCGATGAGTGAGTACATCAAGCCATTATTCGGCCTGGCAGCATTGGCATTTACACACAATTCTCAATTTAGAATTCATCATTTTCACTGCCACAAGAGGAAGAGTAATGGGGAAGGAAGAGAGAAGAGAAAGAAAAAGGAAAGAAAGGAAGATGGAGATTAAAGGGATGGTACAGTATTGGTGGAGATGAGAATTGGGCTTTTAACTTCTTGCGAGATACCAAGAAAAAACTTATGAAATAGTACAGAGCATACCATTTTAAGAGGTATTCAAAGTTAATTTGATGAAAATCGGGTTTAAAAAGACTGAAACATCAAAAAACAAAGTAAAACAAAGCGATCGTAATAAAGTGTGGGTCCAACATTTTATTAGATTCGCTCTTTTTTGGATATCTCAGCCATTTCAAAACCAATTTTCATCAAATAAACGTTGAATTCCTTATTAAATAGAATTACATGCTCTTTCATATTTCATAAAGAGTTTCTCAGTATCTCACCCAAAAATGTTAGAAACCTGAAATTAGGTCTCAACCAAAGCTATACGATCCCTTTAAAGAGAGAAAGAGGAACTGACAGAAAGGAGAGGGGGAGAGATAACACCAAACTCATGTGAGAGAGAGAGAGAGAGAGAGAGAGAGAGAGAGAGAGAGAGAGAGAAGAGAATACATCTTTTTAACCCTTTCTGTACCAGGGACTTTGGACAGTGTATGCAATGCTATGGGGTTTTTCTGTGCCAATCTGCATTTGAAGCACATGAAGGGTTTATTAGACCAGGCCCTTTCTGTGCCTACACATGTACATGTATGCTACTGCCCAAGTGTCTGCACTAAACAGCAAAGGATTGAAAACGTGGATGATAGGAAAGCTGTCAATTTGCCGGAGACGCGGATCCAGTTTATCATCGCAGCTGGTTTCATCTGACCTTTTCCGAAAGGCAGCCATGGGGCTTTCCGAGCCCGGCCCTCATTCGTTACCCTCGGTGCAAGAAGCCTACGAGTTCAAGTAAAAACCTATTTCATGTTCAACTTAGGATAGAATGATTCTATTGAAAACAAGTCCCCTAAACATGGAATCTCAAAGTTTCCCACATTTTCCCAGACTGGTATTGACAGTAACAACAACATTATGCAAATTAGATGAAGCGATGCTGCCATAACCTCACAAACATGATTGAATATCAAAATCTATTTCTTTTCTGCAAGTAACAATAACTTCAAACTCCATTTCTTTTTTAGATTTCTAATAAACTTTTTTAATACTGGTCTGCCTGTGTCATATCAAAGTCAACTGGAACAAAGAGTACATATTCCCTTTAAGGAGGGATAGAAATAGACACGGGGAGGTGATGGGGACGCCACAGAGATAGCTGCGGGACGGCCCCCCACTTACCTACCTACCATCACTGACAGGAAGAGTTCGTGGGGACAAATGAAGCCCCCATTAATCTAGCGAGCAAGCAAACATTTTACGTGCCTATTCCCCAGCTCTTTGCTTTGTCGCTGATGCAAAACGTGTCCCTGAGTCACTTACCCGGTGAAATGGGTGCAGGGTAATAGAGAAGTAGACCATTAATGCACCCGTCAAATCTAGATCAACTGCACTGAAGGATACAGACCTCCCACTGGGGCAGTAATAACAGCAAAAAAGAATTGATAAATTAACCTCACAGTAATGTCTTCTCCACAGTCAAATTCATATGGTCAAATGCAATGACCTCTCCCCAAGAATGTTTATGATCATAATTTGAGGGAATATGAGCCTCTAAAGACTTCCTATTACTTGATTCGAGGATACAAAGTTTACCATTATTCGTGACTAATTACATCAAGCAAGTCACGACAACACAGCAAATGTATGCCGCTGCAAATGCAAAGTGCAGAAAGTAACAAATAAAAAAGAATACCAAATAGTTGCATATGACAGAATGAGAGACAGAGAGGTATAGCCAAGATTTTATTCATCTCAGCTCTACTTGAACTCTAAATCAATACACAATGGCCCGAATTCACGAAGGTGGTACGAATGAAACCATGGTTTAAACCACGGACAAAAACCATGGAGCACCAAGTGACGCATGGAATATTTCGTTACGAAATCAGTCATTCTGTCGATGAAATGATTATGTTGTAGCGAAATGACATTTTGTAACTAAATGAACATTTCGTCCACGAAATGATAATTTCGTTAACAAAACGGTCATTTTGTCGACGAAATGACCAATTTCGTAACGAAATATTCCGTGCGACACTTGGCGCTCCATGGTTTTTGTCCATGGTTTAAACCATGGTTTCATTTGTACCACCTTCGTGAATTCGGGCCAATGTGCTCAATGCAAACATTACTTCAGTCATGTTAATCAGTTTGACAACCTAGAATGCATCTAGTGAGGAGAATACTGTATACGCTAAATATTTCATGAAGTTTCTATTCCTGCAAATTTAAAAACACACAAAAATATTAACTCTCATCTCGACATGAATGTGACGTGCAAGCAACCATATCTCTGTTCAGTACCATACTCCACAATCTGGAATTTAGCCACTAGCGAAATTGTCGTGAAGTCCCAAATCACAAAAAAAAACAGACCTGCTAAATACATGGTGTATACAGTAGAAAAGGGGGAGAAGCATGGAAGAGCTGAGAGCTTTCATTGAACAAATTGATGTCATTACTTCAGTACATGCCAGTCATCATTAAACAATCATCATTGAAAAAATCTCATCATGATAGCATGTGATTTGCCTTTCAAAAAGAGCACAGACTCCACACAGGAAGAAGCAACCTCACACGACAAATGACCATGGAAAAGATCAGAGAAATGCAAATATCCCCCAAATAGATGCGAGCAGACTCAAGACAACTGGAGAAAAAAGCTCTAGCTTCTTGAATGCTGGTGATGCCACGGCTCCCATCGGGAATGATAAAAGAGATGTCTCAGATTCGTGAGTGTGACATCACTCGCAGGAGCCGCTTCCGAACTCTTTCTGAGTGATGAACTTCTGGCAGTGTGTACAACGCTACAGGGTATTCAGTGTCAGTTGGCACTCAAAGCACATGAACAGCTATTAAAACCCTGTGCATGGAAATGTTGCTGACTTCGCAATTCCCGACGGATAGACAATTTTCCATGATTTTGCTCCTTTTATACTGTATATCCCTCATTACATAAAGGCAAATGACTTGCGCGTTTTTGTTTTTTTTTGGTTTTTTTAACAGCAATTCTTCTAAACTCAGGTTTAAATACCTCTACTCACAAGTCAAATCAGGATTATGATGTAAGAGATATGGCAGTTCCATGACTACTAAGGCTATTTGGACTTCTGATTGATACTCAAGCAGTCACAATGTCATTAATCACATCATATAAATACCCACAGACCTGTCACTGCTTTGTTACTGCATATGTTTAAAGCTTCTTCTAGGAATTAAATATAACTTTTAGTAAATGGAATGAAGATGGCATAAACCTGCTCATATCCTCATTTCCCAAAACAACAGCTCAGAGCACTGAAAGCTCAGAAAGTCCAGCTCCAACGACGATGTACAGATTACATTTGCCAAACATTAGGGAGCTTTAGATTTTGACGCACGGACGTTTGAGACGAGTGCACTGGACGTTCTCCTCTCCCCTGCGTCGCGTTGAAAAGTAGCTTTAGATTACGCTGGGACGCAACGTATAAGCAATAAAATCACGCTCCCATATGATCGGTGCATGAAGTAGCTCTCTACGTTGCAAACTGTGCGGACGTAAAAACAGCCCAGTGCGCGTATTGAAAAACTCAGGCGACGCAAGCTAAATATAGATCGACTTGACGCGCGCTTCTGCGCACACTCAGAACATGTTTTTTTTCCTGTGAAGGTCCGCGCGTCTAAAATCTAAAGCTCCCTATTTAGTCCACGGGCCAAGACCCGAAAAATGGGTTATTGGTACCACCTGAGGTGGCAAAACCTTTTTGGTGTCATTTTGTTTGTCGGACATAGATATGCTTATCAAGCTATGATAGCATTTCCAAATGAGTAGCTTAGTCATAATAAATGAATTTTTAACCAATTTGGTCTCATTTTTATATCCCTATACTTCTGAATCGAAACTAAACCGCTATACAAAGAAGAGCACTGCCTTCTGTATGTCCACAGGTGTTCTGTTGTAAACGCGGTGCGCTTAGTCTTTATTCAAGGCAGCGAAGGGAATATCCAAAGGGTTATGATGTCCACAGCTGTCACGCGGTGTGCTTAGTCTTTATCTAGACCAATGTACCGTTATCATATCGAACGTTCCTAATAAAAGGGATTATCTATACTGTTTTTATACCACCCTCTCAACAAATACAGCAGTTTTAAACAAAAATGACTCTGTTCATTTATAACATAATTTATTATAATGTATTGCAGTGTACCGGTACATTGTTTTTGCATTATCTTTCATTGTTGGATGGAAATAAAGCGACATTGGCGTGGTATTAGCGTTTTCACCGTAGCGTTTTCACCGGAAAATGATAAATAATTGAAAAATACGGTAAAATTCATGAGGAATTGCTTTTTTGTTGTTTTTTTAGATAAAGGGATATACACTGTATTATAAGCTTTGGGTATTCCCTTCGCCGTCTTGAATATTAGACTAAGCGCTGTGGACATCATAACCCTCGGATATTCCCTTCGCTGCCTTGAATAAAGACTAAGCGCACCACGTTTACAACAGAACACCTGTGAACATACAGAAGACAGTGCTCTTCTTTGTATATCGGTTGGTCTCGATTCAGAAGTATAGGGATATAACAACGAGACCAAATTGGTTTAAAATTCATTTATTATGACTAAGCTACTCATTTGGAAATGCTATCATAGCTTGATAAGCATATCTATGCCCGACAAACAAAATGACACCAAAAAGGTATTGCCACCTCAGGTAGTACCAATATCTGGCCTGGCCCATGGACTAATTATGTCAGCCGGTGGAGCACACATATATCTGGACAGACAAATCAACAGTTAGAAGATGTATGGAGTGATGGATATGTGCTTGGATGGATAGATGGATGAAAAGCAGATGATGGATGAATGGATGATACATGAACAGACAGATAGCAGAAAGAAAAATAGATGGACAGACAACATAACAAAAAGAATGCAAAGGATCGTGAGTCTCTTACTAGGCTTTCACATATAAAAAACTTATGATAGACAAAAATAAACATGCAGTGAGCTATTTTACATCATTTAGAAAGTTGTCCAAATGAGAGCTATTGCTGTACCTTCCAGGGAACAATAGGCCATTATAGACAGAATCTTCAGATGCTATAAAAAGGGTTAAAGAACTTGTGAAAGTTGTATCCAATTCAAAGCTGAAGGTGCGTTCCCACACTCTCCTATTATAAGCGAGTGCTTGAAAGCTCCTGAAGTGTACCGTACCATACTGAACCGAGCCAAAAAGGGACCACTTCCCGATGTGCTCCAAAAGGGTGCCAAAAGCGTACCAAAAGTTCCCATGTGAAGAATACGCGTATCATGCACATTTGTCATAATGCAAAGAGTTCATTCTCTTTGTTCTGGACATCTGTAAGTAGTTTAAGCGCACCAGGTGAATAACCATTTTGCTACGAAATGTGTGACCCCCCTCTAAAAATAACTCATGAGATACGCTTTCTCAACAAAGAGTGCTCAAACGCTCCAAATCTGGCACAGTTCAGTACGGAACGCTTTAGTTCAGTTCGCTTTGGTTCGTTCTAGAGCGCCGGAATGCACCCTAAGAGTGATCATCTTACCTCAAAG
Source organism: Diadema antillarum (assembly GCF_040938485.1). Classification (NCBI taxonomy): domain Eukaryota; kingdom Metazoa; phylum Echinodermata; class Echinoidea; order Diadematoida; family Diadematidae; genus Diadema; species Diadema antillarum. Next base: position 1,286,647 of record NW_027271054.1, read on the forward strand.
TCTAAGAGTGCATCCATCTGATCCTGCAGACAGGGAATGGCCTTGAGGAGCTGTGGAAATATGAAGAAAAAGGGAGAGATCAGTCAGGGGATAAACATTATGTTTATTCTTTTCGTTACTGTTATTTTGGTCTTCCATTGTCCTTATGTTATTGTGTTTTCTAGTTATTTTGTATAAATAGCACCAGTGTGCTTTTAAAGTGTGTTTTAACACCCATATAAAGCACCATATAAATGCAATTATCATTATCATTTTTATTATAATTATCATCATTATCATTATCATTATCATTATTATCATTATCATTCTCATCATTATCATCATCGTTATCATTATCATTATTATTATTATCATCATCATTATTATTATCATTATTATTATTATTATTAAAAATACTTCACTTTCATTTCTGCTAAATGAATGAATCCATCACAATTCTTAGTTTGAAAAAAAGTGGAGTAAACACTGCCAGACTACTTGCAGTTTTATCTAATCTGAAACTTATATTTCAGACAACTATAGCCATTTCCAATTACAAATTACATCAGACTTCTGTTGTAATTTTGTTGACATAAGAATTATGTTCATGAGAACAATTACTATTTAAATTATCAAGGAATTTCTTCAAGATTGTAGAAAAAAAATAAGTAAAATTCAAACAGTTCTTCATCATAACGAATCATACATTCTCTTATCACGATTACTATCTAGATAATCAAGGAATATCTTCAAGATTGTAGGGGGGAAAAAAATTAGTAAAATTCCAAAAGTTCATCATATGAAATCATACATTCTCTTATTCCCATTGCATCACTCAGGAACAAAAAAAAAAAATACAAATAGCACCTAGAATTTGCGATGAAAGTATTACTAGATTTTGACATGCTCTGAATAAACAAGTGTGCGCTTGTGAGATCCTGCACGTGAGTGTGCGTATGCTTGTTTGTGTAATGGAATGACCAGATCCCATTTCCTGCTAATTGTCTTTCAGAGGTTACAGGTGTATCACCTGTAATACAAGCCTTCATAATGGAGGACAAATGACTCTACTGGGAATTCAGTTGCAGAACTTGATACTATATTTATTTATATTCAGTATGTAGCTTGTATACAAACACTGAGATCCTTTCTAGAAGAAAAAATAAAACTTGGGATTCCATTCCTGTCACATGTAGCTTGCATTGTGTGGTGATTGAATATCAAGTGGTGTTCTCTATTGGACTTTCAAGTAAGTTCTAAATTTCTATCACTGTTCTGCTTGCAAAAGGCATGCCTTTACAACACAGTAGTTATTGGTACTTTGAAAGAAAAATACTGTAAAACATGATATATTTGCGGTGTGAATTTTTCGCGAATTGGAGCCGACGGCCTTTTTTGCGGCATGAAATTTTCGCGAACTGCCACTGGCATTCAATGCATATACAATTGTAGTGTAGACAAGAACTTTCGCGTGCATTTCAATTTCGCGAATCTTGGCGCTCGCAAAATTCGCGAAATCAAAATGCACACGAAAATTCCTCGTTTTACAGTAATCATAGATTTGTCATAACATTATAACATCACAGAAAAGCTTGGCATTTTCTCTACAACTTTGCTCATTGCATGTGCAGCATAACAAAAACCTTTAAAAAGTTTATGGATCAGAAAAACAATGTGTTCTAAAGCATGCCTATGCTATAGTCTCAGAATAATGTAGCACACAGGGGATTTACATAGTGGCGATTTACATATGTAGTGGCGCTTAATTTAAGGAAAGAGTGCTGCTCTCTAAGGCGTAATGTTTTTTTCTCTCTCAGAAACATTGACACGCTATTCCTCCCTTTGGTCCACTCACCTTCTCAGCACACATTGTTCTTAAGACGCCTTCTTCTTTCCTGCATGGGTCAAACACAGAAGGAAAATATTTCATGAAATGTGAGATAGAGAATAGCGTCGCCTTGAAGCACTGCAACTTAACATATCACTAGAACATTGATATTGTCTCATCGAGTCACCCTACACTGTAAAGAGTGAGTAAGTGAATCCATTGCTTGTACTATCATTCATTGGCTTTCATGTTTGGATTCATTCTATGTGGCCACTATTTAAGGAATCACTTCAAATCGAGTGAGCGAGCGAGTTACAGCGGGACACCCATCTTTTAAGTCCCCTCCTAAGGACTAGGCAATGACGATGAAGTGTCTTTACTTGAGGTACAACTGCTACTGCTGAGGGGCTTGAACCCAGGGACCTTACAATGGAGAGTCTGTGGCCTTATCCACTGAACCACAACAGCTCCTCCTCATTTGTTTTGTTGAAATATTTTTTTTAATCATAATTGTCTTTACATTCAATAACTTTCTCTTCACATTTCAAGGTTGAAAATTCCCTTCTCTCATTCAAAAAAAATATCATAACATCAGTCATAGTTAGCTGTCCTTCTAGCATGATATAATGCACTCAATAACCATGTTTTCTTCACAACTCGTTTGACAAAGAATTGAGAGTCGAGATACTTTATCACTCTGTCGTACATACAGTCATTTCTGGTGTCTGGTTTCATCTTTATCAGAAATCGCCCACACGGACACAAATACAACTCTCAGGTCCTCATCACATATTTTAATGACCTTTGAAGGATGATCTTAAGGTAATCAAGTAGAAATGCACACCTACCGTTCGCTTTGCCGTTTGTCAATCAAATTTTGTGCAGCTATTGGAGATGCTAAATTGAACCATATCAGAGAGTTTTCATGGAATTAGAAAGCCGAAAAGGGAAGAAAAAATGAGAAAAATGAGAGTTGAAAAGTACGTCGGTCGCGAACATAGTCTCCGACGTAAAGTAGTGCACCGATTTCGCAGAGAACGATATCAACGATTATAATCGATTCTGGTAGTCTCTAGTTAGCCGCTTATTAACAATATCGAACTTGACTCGTGCAATATGTGTAGCCCCTACTTTCTTTTTCGTATTTTTTTCTTATTGTTAGCTCACCTGAGTCGAAGGCTCAAGTGAGCTATTGTGATAGTTCTTTGTTTTCATTGCCACTATCATGATTATCACTATTCAAATTATTGATACAGATTATTCATACCAGGATTTAGACATCGATCCTTTCTTTAAAAATTGTGGCAAGTATTGATTTTATCATGACAAAAGCTGATAATAATAATTTAATTTGAATAGTGTTGAAGGGAATAGAATGAGGTTGAAGGAAAAGTGGAAGAAAAAGGTTAGGCTATTAGGAGGGAGAGAGAAAGAGAGAGAAAAGAAGATAAGAAGGAAGTTGAATTCAAAGGGGATTTGTTTCTAGTAATCTACATAATTCATAGGCCTATAATTTAATAAATTAATGAGAATAGTATTACAAAAAGTGTGTTATATAATCATGTATTAATATTGTGGACTTCTCATAAAGTGCTCATTTTGCCTAAAAAGAAACAGAACATTGAAATTGAAATGGTAATATGTTTTTAATTGATAAGTTCAACATATAGTAGAAAGTAATTGTTTTTATGATAGTATTTATTTTTCCATTTCATTTTTTAGATTATGTATACAAAAACTGCAACCCCAGTATTTGCTTTTGTTTTGTAGTAAAAATCCATTTTATTGTGCAATATTCATGATGGATAATTCCCATTTGTTCATATATCTTTTACTGTTTTGTACACATATTATCCATCCATCATTTAGTCAGCAAAAAATGTTGACAGATATAAAATTTTGTACAGTCACACGCAGGAGAAAATTAACTAAAACGATAAAAAACAGACGCATCATGATCACTTTCTTTCTTCCACATTTTACTGTCGAGCTGACATAATTATTGTGGCTAAACACCAAACAAGCGGCTGCATCACAGACTACAACAATCGATTATCATCGTTATATCGCTCTTTCACATAATCGATCATCCATCATGCTACGCTCAATTGCGCTGACACAGCCGTCGATCGGCATACTTTTGAGTCAAAATTAGCTACTTTTCTTCTGTAATTGACTATGAAATTTCATGAAACCGTCAGATATGGTCCATCTTGACATTTCTGATAGCCACAAGATGTTTTCATTGACAAATAAAGGAAGGAAATGGTAGGTGTGCATGGTGTGCATTTCTACATGATTACCGATCTTAATGCTAAATTGGAATTCAAAATTCTTTTTTTAAGTCACAGATCTCCCATACATACAGTACATTTTGACTTGGAGGTCTTCCGCACTTGCTTTATCAACACTTGAAAGACTTCCAAACACGTCATTGAAATTCAGAATCTCGTCTGATAACTGAGAGTCTACGATTCAAGAAACATATTCATTATACACTGTTCCTGTGCATTTCAACATGTTTATCCAAAGTGTTGTTTGCTTCATTTGCAATGCACTTTTGAGCTTGCTGCTACGTTTGCTTCGCAGCCACATTCCGAGGAGTCTTCTGCTAAAAGCGTCATTTTGGTCTGCTCGAATTGCATCATTATGACGACAAGGACGTCATTCGCCCCCCCCCCCCCCCCTTCTCCAGGGGGATGACTTACCCTCTCTTGGCCCGACAGAAGTCAAACGCCATCTGTCTGAATGCCACGGCTTTGCAGTTGATATATTTGGCGTACCGCCTGATGTATGTGGACATGTCGTATCCTAAGCAATGAAAAAACATAGATACACGAGAGAATAACATGTTAAAGGATGATTCACTTTTTTTTTTACTGCATAAAGAGGACCAAACAACGCTAAGCAAATCCAGCAAGTGGCAAAGGATGACATTATAAAAGTACAGTAAGGCTGAGGATTTGAAGAATTTTGCTCTGTTGTCATGGGCAACCAAATTCAAAATTTGTGCCATGTTCTCACTGTAGGCAACCAAGATTTTCATGGCAAAATTTTCATCAGTTAAAAGAAAAATTATTTCATCAAAGAATATTGCAGAACACTTTTGAGAAGAATCAAAGAATTCAGTGTGATCTTTGTCCTTAACAAAGTCTACAAAAACTAAAATTGTCCAAAATCATACAAATGAGTGATCTCTGCTCAACCTGTCAATGTACCTAGGGTGGGACTGCCTCTTACTTCTTACGTTGAGACAACTATGGCTTTGGGACCTGTGATTTCAGTAACATTTATTCTTTGACTTTAGGACCAAAATCTTATCAGCTTCTTTTTCTTTTCTTTTTTTAAAAACTCATATACACGGTCATATCCCTCTGTATACTGATTATGCTGTTATTTTCGCGTACAGATATTTTCGCGAATGAGGAGGTCATGGACATTTTCACATGATATTGTTTTCGCGAATTGACGCCGACACTAACATAAATGCACTCTCACCCTAGCACGCGGAGGCATTTCGCATGTTGTTAAATTCGTGATCTAACTGTGATTCGCGAAATTCTCAAAAATTAAACCCTAGTGAAAATTATAGATTATACAGTACATACTGTACGTGGTCATATCTACCTGTATATAGTCACATACACGACACTTTTATCAAGATACGACCAGTTGCTTTCTAGTTGCCACTGAGACAACACATTTATAACCGAACCATAGACTGACAGACAAAATGAAGTTTATGATGACAAGAGTGATAAAGTGTAATAGACGCAAAGATGGTATAGATCATCACTTTTTGCTTCAAAGATAAACGCTAGCAGTTCCCAATAATAACAAATGAGCAAAGACGGTATAGATCATCACTTTTTGCTTCAAAGATAAACGCTAGCAGTTCCCAATAATAACAAATGACCAAATCATCCAGAACCGCTGATTCTAGTACCAGTTCTATGATCAATTGCACTTTCAATTTCTCTCAAGCAATCTAAACAGACCTTGATTTGCCTTATCATAACGTCTCTAAAACCATATGACCATGTAGTGGGACTTGATGTGAATGCTTTGAATAGTTCTCTGAGTGCTGGTTAAGGATTACTGCTATTTCATCTCCTGCCTATTCACAGAGGAATGAACTTGTTACCACACACTGCAATGCTTTATTAACCATTTCTGTGCCAGGGACTTTGTACACTGTGTACAATGCTATGTGGTTTTCTGTGCCAATAATAGGCACTCTAGGCACACATAGGGTTTAATGCCAAATACACTTGTCTCTCCAAAGTAGAAAGCAGTCAACATTCTTTTTTTTTTTCCCTTCAACTTTCCTTGAACTGTATCATGCATGGATATAACTGTACATTCATATATCTGGTGGTTTTGGAATGACTGTAAACAGCTGTGGACATTCTACTGGATCAGGTATTAAACACAGAGCAAGCTGTGTGTATGTTAGGAGAGCAGAAATGGGTCTGCCATGTGTAGACTACTAATGAGCCAAACTGTAGGGTTAATTATTATTCAAACATTGATCGTCTGTCACCCTTCTAATGTTGACTGTCTAGAAAGATAGCCACGGAGTAAAGGAAGAGAACAAAAAAATCAATGCTGCATAGTGTGTATACTGTCATACTATTTAGCCCTTCTGACACAGGTTGGATATGTTAATTGCTCCACAGTACACCATTTTAATACTGTTCTGGCATACGCTTTCAATCATTGAATACACAAGTCACTTTCACTTGGTATCCATCCAGGAAACTGGACTTCATCGCCATGGCGACGGAGGAAGGAGGAGTGGAAAGTGTCACACATCATTCCAACACACCTGCTCCTTTTCACAGATCATGATGATGGAATGCCCACACAATATCTACCTATCCTACTTGAATGAGCTGTTTAACTCTTTCAAGGGAAAATGAATTCCTCTGAAGGATACACATGAGGGGTACAAAAGTGTGGGGCAGGCAAGCGAAATTATCTTTCCACATTCAACAACCTCGTACATTTCTATCCCGGCAAGAGAGCAGAGTGCATTTTAAATATCTAGTCTTGGAATAAGACTACATGACTACATGACCTACAATGTCATGTACAGTACACTACCATCTATGTAGGCCCTGATATTAGATTAATAAAAACCAGGAAGGAAATATTCTGGATATCAAAGAGGGAATATAACATATCTAAAGGAGAAAAACGTCTGGAAACCAGATTCTGCAAGTGTAGAGAAGTTGCAGAGCAGGGAAGCACAAAAGTAGTACCCCGTAGGGGGAAAAAAATGACTGGATAAGAACATACAATGTAGAAGCCTACTTTTTATCTTTTGCCCTGGTAGCTTCAACATAAAGCACTGCTCGCCCATTGAGCCCTGCCATTGCCTGTCATATCCAAGAATGTACAGAAAAAAACCCAAAATAAAACAGAATACAGCTCTTGCTCAGGCCAGCTTGAATTGAGACTAGAGAAATCTTCACCATACCATAGTGACCTCACATATTATTTTCTCACTTAAAATCTTCATTAGCAGGTTGAACATGCATTTTCAAGGGACAGGAAAGCCAGAAAAGTATCCAGAAACAAGCACGTTCAAATATCAGCATGCTGCACACTACATTCTATTTCTGTTCTTCTCCAGAAAGTGCAGGTACATCAAACAATTTTGTAAAGTCTTGAGAAAGACTAGTGCATAAACATTTCATCAAATCAGCTGCTGTGACACAGGCCTAGGAAGACCTAACAGTGCCCTCACTTTCTCCTTGTGAAAAAAAAAAGAAAAAAGCAAAAAACTACATATTTGTAGGTGAACTTTCTGCATACTAAATTGAACACGTACACTGCATTTTCCTTTGCAGTTTACTACACTGTATGAGCAAAGCTGGATATTTGGAAGGAATACCTTGGTGAAGACTACACATTAGAAATGCAGCATTTGCACAATGTACTCACGAATGCAATTTATGCAACCTACAGTGTCGGCAGAATCAGCATGGCTATCACTTTGTCTTCCCGGCTGTCACATCCAAAAGGACTTAAAAGAGAATCTACCTACAAAAAGTGGGGGCTGCTTTCCTACATGTGAGCAGTAGCATAATGGCAGTAGAATCACACTTTGGTAAAGTGGCATGTTACAATAGATATTCAAAAAAAGTTATGACCATCTAACTGTCTGGTTTGTCTTGACATCTAAAAATAAATAAAATGTATCATATAACATATTTTTTAGATGACTGTCATGGAATCTAACTGGTGCATTGTTTTTGTAACATATTATCAAACTTAGGATTATTCTTGAATTTGCACAGGAGTAACTTCATTTGTATTTGATGATGCATCTAAATTTTTTTACAATTTACAATGTATCTTGCATAGAGTCACAAACACAGCAAGTCTTCAAAACAATTTGTGAAATCAAAGATATTCTGTCCATCGGGCAACTACTGTAGAAGCAAGCAATATTGCATGACAAAGCCTTTTTTTTTAAAGTAGCAACATACAGAATAAAAGCAGATTAGATTCACTACTAGCATTATTTCTACTAAACAGACATGAACATTCTGATACCAGTTTAATTGTGTTCAAATTTTAATTGATATGTTTTTTGTGCATCACCTAGTGTTATCTTTGTTTTGATAAAGGAAATAACAATTCTCAAAATAGTGAATGCAATTTCACTTTCAGCGATGATCTAAATCACATTACATACAAACTCTTTATGCTTGTGCCACAGAACACATGAATAATGACACTCATTAACAATTGAGAGTGAAATTACTAATCATTAAACATTCATTGGGTATATAAACCTTGAATAAATGCATCAAATATTAAAGGGAAAATTACCTCAATGCACAGGGGATTCAACTAATGGCAAAATATTACTACCACATGTCAGTGAAGTTTGAGGAAAATTGAACAATTTGTTCAAAAGCTCTGAATTTTTTAAGTTTGGATTACATCCACATGCCATCATCGCTGGATAATAATGCTATACAACAATTTGTTAAAGAAAATACAAAGCAAATTCAATGTCTTATTTTTTTCAAGCATAATGAGAAAGCACTGGACTAATACCGGTACCTGTCGGAATGTAGGGGGAACGATCTAACCCTTAATATAATTAGTAACAAATAAATGGAATGTGCACTTTAATCTTTTTTTTAATGAAAGTTTATGGAATTTCTAAAAATATTTCTTCACTATTGTCCCACTCTGACATAAAAAACTGATGCAGTCTTCTTAAAAAGCGATGGCTGCATCAAAACTGTAAAAATTCACAGCTTTTGAATCGATTGCTCAATATTCCTCATTGCTGCATTCACTCAATCCACACAGTGAGCGACCATGTGTCACAAAGCCAATAAAGATTTGCATGACTCACAATACCTAAAGTGGGTCAACCTACTCAATTTCTATTTTTTATTGTTTCTGAAAGACCAATACTACTAAAGTTTGGGACCATGAAATGAATGGGAAATTGTCTCCTTTTTTTTTTCTTCTATTGTAGTTTTTCTAGAACACTTTTTTTTCTCAAATTGTGTGATTAGGCATGTCTTAAAGGTCCCTTCTCATTTCTTAAAAACCCTTTATGCACTCTTCACTATCAATTCCCACAGCATTTGAAAGGATGATGTCATTGAATTGAAAGTTGGTTTTGCTCAATATTTCACTGTACATTGATGCTTTCATGTTTCATCAGTCAAATAATCCTTTTTAAGTTCCTTCTCTGTTTTTGTTTTTGTTTTATAGAGGAAAAAAACCCTTTGCATTCACATTAAAAATAATAGAACAAATACAGACGCAGAAAGCACACTAAAATATTGCTCAATATGGCTCAACAGCAAACCGCAGCAACAGCCAGCAATTACAAGGGAAGCAGTCTACAGCTCACTGCATTCATATCATTGTATTTAACCCTTTCCGTGCCAGGGACTTTGGACAGAGGGCACAACCCTATGGGATTTTCTGATCCAATCAGTACTCAATGCGCACAAAGGGTTAATGAATGAACGATAATCATGGGTGACTGATATGACCATGAAAATGTCCTCTGGGCGGGGAAACAAGGCAGGTGGGGACCATGGAAGAAAAATGGGAAGTAATTAGAAACAGAAGACAGTGACAGAAAAGAAAATGGTAGAACCACCACCCACAAACCAAAGTCCACGTGTACCTCCTTGAGTAGAATGGTAGGGTAGAATTGGCTAGGTTATTATTAACTCACTAACAAAGGCTTTGCTGTAGTCTTTTGGATACATAATCCCTGTATACTAACAATACATGCTGGAATTTTTCATCAAAAACAAGCATTCACTCATACTGCACATAATGCAAAACACTAGTGGTGATTCTACCTCCAAAACAGATACTGTAGCGATGAAATGTTCATTTGTTTGCTTTTCTGTTTTGACTTTTTTTTTCCAAACTACATATTGATGCCATAAGAATGTTACTATAATCAGTGTGATATCACTTCAACTATCATTGTTATTGCAATTGACACCCTTTATTTGTTTGGACTGTTTATGGTAGGGGCAAAGTTAGAGATTAGGAATGAGATATTGTAGGTACACGGTACAATGCAATATTATATATGAAATGAAATATCATATTTCTGCATGACAACCAAAACAAACAAAAACGTCAACAGGCCACAATGGCCATTTGAGCAAAAAACAGTAGGCAAGTGCTCCCCCAATCATCCACTTTGCTAACCCTGTTGAGCAGGCATGAAGGTTCACAGCACTCTGTGCTCGCAGATAGTGTATTTCTCTCTGCACCCTAAACATTCAGCTCAAAGGAGTTATTTCATTTTCAATTCTTACTGTTATTATTATCATTCATAACAGGCATTCACAACAGTAATCCTTATCATCATGTAATGATTTGTGTCAAATACTCACTAATGTGCCATTCTCAACACAGATGCAAATATTATATAAATTCTCTTCTTTTTTTTTTTGTAGACTGAAGCTCCTTTCAACCACAGTGGGTTTTCTGAGAAAATCAGAATAACCTGGACAGCTGGAGATCTGTCCTTTATCATCAGTCAGGACAGACAATGCATGATGAAATGCTATCCCACCCCACTCCCCCTTTCCTTCTTAGAGTGGTAAGCTGATCTGAAGTCAAACAGGCTCCCAAATAACCTTTTCATGCTGGGCAAGAAGCAGCGACTCAATAGGCCAAGTCCTTTGAGCGTTCTTAATCTCACAAAGTTGCTCTTCGTGTTTGCCGCTTGCATTACTGTGTGTGTTCACCGAGCCTAACGCAGTGATATGAATGGAGATATATTGCAGTCTTCTAAGAGACTGTCTGACAAAGGCTTAGCTGCTGGAGCTGGATATTTCACTCTGGTTGTGTGTCCTACCTATTGTGATGGCTGCCAAATGCAAGGTTCTTTCTCAACCCACCTCATCCTCACATATTCCATCTTGTTTTTCTCCTACCCTTATTCCATCCCTCCCCCCCCCCCCAATCTCACCTTTCTCCTAATCAACCTCACACCTACCCTACCCCCATCTTAGCTCTATCCCACCCCTCCATTTCCCCTACCCCACCTCTTCCCTATCCTTATCCATCAACTTTTTATCCATCCATAACCACACCTTCCCCCTTTCCTACCCCTATTTCACTTTTCTCCTACACTTTATATCACACTCCTCCCCTTCTCAACTTCTCTCCCTCCTCCCCTCTCCCTCCCCCTACCCCATCTCCCCTCTTCCCCTTCCCCCTCCTCCTCCTCCCCCTCCCCCTCCCCCATATCCTCTGCAGTAACTATAATAAAACAAAAGATCCTACCAGGGCAAAAAAAGGTTGTCTCATCAGCTGAGAAAGAAAAGGGCATTTACCCCACTGTACTTTGTTCAGCATTCATACAATTGTGGTTTTCAATAGGCAATGTGTACCTAAGATCCACTGAATTATAAAACCTGTAAGTCCAATCACCTGACTTGCCATGTAGCACGAGCAAGAAAATTCACTGAGAAGCAGTTTTTTTTTCTTCAAGAAGTTACAAATGCCACTCTTTACATAACTGTCACAGTCTTGAGAATGAATGTAACAAACTCATACAATGTCTCACAGCCATCCCTTGCTTGAAATATCTCTGGATGTTTGAGGCTTTACGCTGCATGTACCGCCAACAAACTAGCCCATCATCTAGTCCAATTCTGTATGATATCTTTGCAAATGTCAAGCAGATGTACAGATAATGTACATAGGGGGTAAAAATGGTCTTCACTCGGGCATAGCACAAGAATATGAACCCACACAAAGCTACAGTACCTACCCCAAACACCCCCACCCACCCCCCACACCCCCCGCGGAAAGTACAAGCACAAGTATCCTCTAGTGGAAGGGGGGCGGGGGGGGGGGGGGGGGGGGACTCCTTTATGAGGGTATAGTGGTACAGCGATCCATGGCACTGCACGTGTAAGGCTCAGTTAGTGATCTACCCTGTGCGGCTTATTGTAATGAAATAGAATGCATGCCTGAGAGATCTGTGCATCAGAATCCCTATTCATCGTGAAGGGAAGCCAAGGCAAAAGCTTCAATTGGCAGAGCGTTATCATATAGGTGACTGGTAAGAAAGGGAACATATAAAATGTTTCATTTGATGGGCCTGAAATATGCTATTGAGAGAGCTAAAAGTTTGTGTGTCCCTTTTACTAAGACTCTGAAAATGAGATCCCTTTCATAAAGCTGATGCATGTATTGAAGTGGCAGATAATTCAGACCTTTCTCCAGAATAAAACTGGAAACTTCTTTATAATCAATGGGGGGGGGGGGAGGACAATATTACAGATTTCCAGTGTATCTAGATTTGAACCCCCCCCCCCCCCAAAAAAAAAAAAAAAAAAAAAAAAAAATCCAACCGTTGTTCTTGGCTCAAAAGGGAGTGTATTTTCGAGTGACATGAGGTTAGTTTTTCAGCTCCATCTTTAAAAATCTCTGAGGTGTATTACCGTAAGTTTTCATACACGATGTTGGGAAACATAATTCTTCAACCATGCAAAATTTCATGACGATTGCAAAAGGGATATACAACATATGACCTTTAATAAACGAGTCGAAACAAACATCTCATGCGTGATCTGCGAAACTAATTTCATTAAAAAGTGCTTCCAAAAATCACATTTCTGAATTCATCAAATATAATTTGCTCAGGTTTAAGCATTGCACAGAATTCAATCATTTTATTCTTATAATTGTATTGAATATATTACCATTTGGGATCATATGCCACACATGTTAACACCAAAAAAAAATTCCCCTGCGGGTAGAACATAGTACAATATTCTTCCTATGGAAAACATAACTAATAGTCAACCATTATGCACATCTTCACTGTTATTAGATCTGTGACTGTTACTGCATTAGCCTGTTATTTTTTGCGTACAGATATTTTTGCGAATGAGGAGGTCACAGACACTTTTGCGAGATGTTGTTTTTGCAAATTGACACTGAGGCTACCATACAATGTAAGTGCACTATCACCTCAGCACATGGCAACACTTTTGTGTGTTGTTGACTTCATGGTCCAACAGTGATTCACAAAATTTCCAGAAATTAAACCCTAGTGAAAATAAACAGCTCATAAGCCCTTTTTACACTTGTGTTTCTTAACCCCGGACTTTCTCTGACCCAGGACTATCGTTAGTCCCGTATCAATTTTTTCAGCTTTTTGAACTCGCCAATTAGTCCTGTACTAAGCTCTAGTCCGCGGCTAAGGAGAAAATTGACCTTTTTACACTCGTATTTCTTAGTCCAGTACTTTCCAAACCACATGAATATTCATGATTACGCTGTGCACTGTACACGTACACGCATGCACCGGCAGCACTTGATTACCTCGTTTCTGATTGGTCAGTGGGGGTCGGACTTCGTCTCCTTTGCTTAGCCCAGGATTATTTTTTCGTTCTGTTTACACTCCCTTGCTTGGCACCGCAATTGCAGGGTTAGCACCGCAAATGCGGTGCTAACCCTGCTATTTTGCAGGGCCAGATAGTACCGGACTATTGGTGGGGCTAGCCCACTTTGGCAAAAACGAGTGTAAACAGAAAATGGGCTAAGGATAGTCCTGTACCAACGGTGGGGCTAAGCCCCCCCCCCCCCCCCCAGCCCCACCGTTGGTAAGGGACTAAGCGAAAATTTACAAGTGTAAAAAGCCCTATACAGTATTTGATTGACCCATGCATACTTAATCCATTCCATAGGGGAACCTGGTGGCCTGTGTATTAAGCCTATGGTCATTTCAGAATTCAGTGTGGAACAGGTTTAAAGGGAAGCAGTCCTGAGATTTTCACTGTACTGATAATTAAGAAGAGTAAAAAATATATCCTTTCACCAATTTATACGCGTGGACATCAAAAATTGTCTCCGTACGCGATTTTTAAAAGATAATTCCTGCGAGCGATTGTGTAAGAGCCTGCCAAAAGGTGCAACGTCATTGATGCCCTACTCTCAAGTTGACAGCTGTGCCTCAGAAAACCAATTTAAGTGTTCAAAATGATCATATCTGATTTTTTCATAAAATGTGACAACATGTGGTTTTATCATTTCAAACAAAATATTTCAAGCTTATTTATATATACAATTAATATAAAAATAAATAGTAAACATGTATTTATAAATAACTAGGGATGACGAGCAGAACACCGCTGGAAAGAGTTGTGCATCGATGACGTATGACTCTCCGCCAAGACTTGCTCATTTGCAGAGTCACACTTTTTTAACTGAAATGTACGAGCTTATTTGGTGATTTGAAAGTTTGTTTTTGATGAAAGTAGTTCATTGGAGGTACCAACAACAACATATTTTTTTAAATTTCGTGAGGACTGCGTCCCTTTAAGGGACTAAAGATTGAGAAGAGCCTGCCCCAACAAAGATCTGACTCGATCAGGCATTTCATTTACAGTACACGTCTCTCCATAGCCCCAAATTCTGGGCTGCAAATAGGAAACAGAATCCTCAACTCTTTTAACGATGAAGACACAATAAGATCACACTGGGACGATAAAGGGGCCTCTCCAGTTGAATTGAAAGGACGTTCAACTACGGTCAAATTCCAGTCAAGCACTGAAGTGTGCCATAGAGATTGATCATTGGGGCACACTTTGATGGGTTATCAGTACATTATTCATCCATGATTAGTATATTTTCCAGGTACTGCATAGGCCATATATTTCGCGAGTCTAAATTTTCACGAATCGTGAATTCCCGACGATTTCGTGAGTGGTTAAATTTGTGCTCGTGCACTGAGTCCTGCACTGAACAAAGAAATGTACATGCGTATGTCACATCCACATCGGGATCAGAGTCAATATTTTCGTGTGTTTTTATTTTCGCGAATAGCACAGGACAGGCGTATACAGTATTCTACTGACTATAATTAGTTCATTTTCCATACAAGGATTATAAAATTCATCTTCAGCATGATTGAAGGTTGTCATTTTTGGCAAAGGAATGCACTATATGCACATAAACAGCAGTGACTATCAATATCAATAGGTGCTGCTTCTCGGGGGGGGGGGGGGGGGGGGGGGGAGGTATCATGCAATACTGTAAAACCAGAAACATTCACAGCTTTCAAGAACTGCCACTGGCATTCAATGCATTGTGTTCACAAACACTTTCAAGTGCATTTTACTTCCACAAATCTTGGCTCCTTGCAAAATTCACGAAAGTTTTATGCACACAAAAATTTCTGGTGTTATAGTACACTTTGACCACTGGAAATAATACTGCTCACTTCACTCGGAAGGGCTAAATTCAATTCAATTTCAGCCATGGATACAAGATAGAATACAGCACTGATAATCATCACCACGAACATTCCTTCCAGTATTAAAACTGAATAAACCAAATCAAAGCTTTGTCCACTTCCAGCTTTCAGTTTGCTCAAAACAAACTCATGGAAACAGTTTCCTACTATGTACGTATATATTTCATGCCTGGATGTGGAGCAAAGCCCCTTGACCAGGAGAATATATGCCAGAATCTTTAATTTGCTTCCCCATCCCTGCCTTCATTCTAAGCGAGCCGGGGGTGAGCCGCGGGACACGAAAAAAAAAAAAGGCTCCTAATTGATTGCTCGAATATGCGTGGGGGCTATGGCCAACACCTGCAAATAGATCACAATCTCATAATTCACCCCCTTTTAACTGCCCACTGGCCGAATCCACAGCATCAGACTGACTGGAGTGGACCTTCACTCTTTGCATGACTTCCACGCACTTGCCCTGTGCTCACATGTACTAAAATATTTCTGCAGTAATAGAAAAACATTATAAAATTTTGGCCTACTGTGGCAATTAAATCTTATGATGTCTGAAGGATCTTTGGGGTTTATTTTCTTTTCTCCATTTTAGTTTAGATTGCTAAAAAAAATTAAAACTTTAGAAAAAAACCATTGCATTGCTATTTTCAGTCTGTTATCATCCAACCCTCAATGCACGGTATGTCATTATTGCTTTAAATTCACGATGTGGATGTTTAAACATATGTCTACAAACACACATTTAGCAGTGAATATATTCTTCAAAAATCTTAATTCTTCTCCTCCTTCTTTTTTTCACTTTTCACAACAATATGCTTCTATCAGAAAAAAAAATTTTGTAAGCCTTTTATTTGGGCAAAGGAGTTGCCATTTCCAATTACCTCCGCAGATATCTCATGCTGCTCACCGCCATACACGTGTTTAACATACAGACTCGTATCAATCAGTGGGGAAGATATTGCATTCTAAATTTGCTTCAGATGGCTAACAAAAAAAAAAAAAAAAAATCCAATATAACTATCGAGACTGTATACCTTCTTATGACTGGCTGGCATCTTTTCAACAATGTTCTGCTCACGGGAGCTCATCACGAATTATTACACTGTCACGTGATCATGTTCATCCAATCACTGGTCTGTATTTGACCAACCACCATCACCTAGATAGACGCTCCCCAGTGTTGGGTTAGGGATGCAATTCAAATCACCATTCACACAGACACATCGCCATAATTTACAATGCATTCAGTACGCTGAGCCTTTAGTCCCACATGCATTACGATTCTTATTCATCTCGCAGGATGGTACTGTATACACAG
The DNA here is from genome assembly GCF_040938485.1 of Diadema antillarum. Taxonomy (NCBI): domain Eukaryota; kingdom Metazoa; phylum Echinodermata; class Echinoidea; order Diadematoida; family Diadematidae; genus Diadema; species Diadema antillarum. Next base: position 1,303,552 of record NW_027271054.1, read on the forward strand.
TGGCTTGTAATAAATGTACATTAGTGTAGGGCAATTCGCTACTCACCTTGCACATTTGCCTTGTCTGTAAAATCATCTAGGGAAAAGACATTGGGTCTGGTTGCCAGACACCACATGAAGCGCTGTGAATGTACGGATGAGAAAGAGAGAAAACAAATTCATGTGAAATTATAAAAGAGGCTTTCGTGTTTTCAGACAACAATGGTGGTGGTGGTGCAATTTCATGTAGTGAGTTTTTGCCTGTTGCATCTATTCTAGCAAGTCTCAGTTGACATGTCATCATTAGTAGTCTCAAGTTTGCCTTAAGGCTTTGAAACAAAATAAGCAGCAACTACCACAATTTTCTTACTTGTCTTCACTGTGAACATTTAAAACATTGATATTCCTTTCTTTTTAAATCCAAAATGCCCATACAGAAAGAAGTCACAGTACTGTTACTGGACTTATGTCATGTTTCCCAATGTGGGAAATAGTTAAACATTTTTTTTTTTCAAATCAAGCACACACTGCTGTTTAATTATTGCAAGCAATGCACTTAAATCCCATCAGCCACACAAAGAAGAAAGATTACAAAGAGATGAAAACATTGCATTATAAACGATAGTGTTGACATATCTCTTTTCCAAACTGTTCAAAAAGTATATGCAGATGACGCAATTTGTTATTCATTCCATAGGCAAAAGGCTTCAGATTTGGAATCAACAGGGATGACAGTTGTGAAGAAGTAAGCTTCACTACAAATCAAACACTTCATGTCATATGCGTTTTATCCTATTTTTCACTTCTTTCTCTTTTGTTTTTGATGCTACCCATCGGCCAAAGAACCTATTTTCACTTGGCAGAATAAGGGGATCATTCTGAGGGCTTTCAGAAAGACAATCATGCTAGTTTCCACACCCCCACACACACCTACACGTACTTCACTAGTCACGAGGCCATCCGATAATTCAAGGCAATAAAACCTTCAGTCGACTCTCCAGTTTGAGATTGGTTTCAGAACTGAATCCTTGGGCATCTTTTACCGCACACAGGTGTAAAGGAGTGGTCTCCACTACTTTCACGCATGTCTCCAGACTCTCTCCTTCAAGTGCAATGTTTCCTAAAGTACTTTCAATTTTACATTTGTGTCATAGCTCTGTGATTAAGCACTCCAGGATAGATTTGATGTAACACCAGAAAGCAGATCACAAAGCTTTTATTTCTACTTCAATTTTGCAAGAGAGAAATCACTATTTTATGCAAGCAAGGTTTGGCAAATATAACAATTAAAACAAAGAACACCACCAAAAAGATGAAAAATTCTGTGTTAATTCTAACCCTACTACAGCACTTATTTTGTGGAATTGGTTGCCAGACAGATTTGAGGCTGAGACAGACACTGCAAAAGCATTCCTAAAATCCTTCAAACTTTTCTTTATTCTGGTATAGGCCTAGAAAGACGGAAACTAGAGGAGCACTCTGAGAGCGCAGACCTCCGCCAAGCTCATTTCAACCACTGATCTTCTTCTTCTTCTCGCTCTAGAAATCACTGATTTCTACCCATTGGCTGTATGCATGTTGAAAATCGCCTGATTTCCCAAAGTAGAAACCTTTTGTTACGTCATCAATGCCAGCTGTGCGGCGCGCCTCGCCCTGGACCAGAAACTAGAGCACGCACTCTACTGCGCATATGAAAACCTCAAAAATACGCAGCTTGAACTCCCAAGTTCATTGACCCAACTGGCCAAAATATCCAAAATCCTTCATAAAATCCATTAAAAATTCCCAGATCACTCCCAAAATTTAATCATCTGTCCCTTGTGTCATTATCAGCCTTTCCTGAAAGTTTTATCCAAATCCGTTTGCAACTTTTTGAGTTATTTTTCACACTGACAAACAAAACAACGGTAATGAAAACATTTCAACCCCCTCCTTGTCGGAGGTAATTATGTAAAGTATACAGAGAATGTCCTAGATTTTATGCCCTACAAAATGTGAATTATTATCATTATTCTATATTTGATGAGCAAATGCCTCACCTCATGACCGTAGACCATTAAATGATGAGTGGTTATTAATGTTTTGAAGACGACGACCCAATTTGAGTTTGTTGACCTATGACCGAGCTGATCCGCCAGATCTGGAATGTTGATGTGCTCTGCATTTGTGCACTGAAGTAGATCTGTACGAAATGAAAACACAAAAACAGAATACAAAGGAAAAAATTAGTTCTGACAGGAAACAATCTCTCACTCACACTTAAATAAATTTTCCATGACAATCAACAATAATAACGATCGAGATAAATTAAACCCTATCTGAAACATGATATGCAATCTGTGAAACTTCAGTAGCAAGTGTTGCCTGCACTCATATCTTTGACACTGCACTTCACCTACTGGTATAAACATACAAACACATACACACACAAACACCCACAATCATACACACAATACCAACACATGATAGTTGTTCATGATACTGCAAGCCAAGCCGCCAAATTAGCTGTTACCCAGGGCTACGAGAGGGTGAACATGACACGGATGAGAAATTTCACCGAGCATTTCAGTCCTCAAACTATTAAAAGGAAAACAACACTTCTCACTCTGCTGTAGGCCTTTAAAGAGGAAACTCAATATTACATGCCAGAAACACCCCCATGTGCACATGTGTGTCAAATTGTGTACATCCTACATCATGTTTGAAATGTGATACATGCCTACATGTACCTTAAAGGACAACTTCACCTTCATAGACATGTAGGTTGAGTGAATGCAGCAGTATTTAAGAACACATCAGTGAGAGTTTGAGGAAAATCAGACATTCCGTTCATACAATGTAAGTTATGAATTTTTGAAGTTTCTGCTCACTGTAGGCTGGATGAGAAGACTACTATAGCATGTGATGTCACATGTGTACAACGATATAACAAAAGAATAAAGAGAATTCAACATATTTTCACTTTTTTCGCATAACAAAAGAACACTTGACTTCTCTCTTTCAGAAGGCAGGGGGAACAATACTACCCTTAACGTATGTCAGTAACAAGTCGAAGAAATGTGCACTTTATTCAAAAAGTTAAGTTTTATGAAATTATCTTTTTTATTTTCTTTATATCGTTGTATGCATATGACATCATACACTGTAGTAGTCTTCTCATCCAGCAGTGACTGCGCAGATAATTTAAAAATCTATAACTTTTGAACGGATTGTCCGATTTTCTCCAAACTTTCACTAATGTGTTCTACTAATATTGTTGCATTCACACAATCCATATGTACAAGTATATGAAGGTGGACTTGTCCTTTAACATTCATCACTGCATGCTCACACAAAAACCACAAGTCTGTAGTGTATTAAAGGCCTGAGCTGCAGAGAGTGAATACAAATGTAGCATGGGATGGTAGTAACATCTATTGTTACTTATGTTTCATGATCCTTATAAATATCCACTTGGTTTTTGTGTGATTTCCCTTATACTATTACTTACAATTGTATGTGCTTTTATAACAATGACAACATGGAACTCAATTGAATTGATAGGATTATAACTGCGGGGGGGGCACTCACTCTCCACCCAGGAGTATAAATGGGTACCTGGTGAGATCAGGAATGCCTGTTGATCAGCATGTGTGTGCCTGTAAAATGGCGACTGGCTGGAATGCTCTCAAGGGAGTGGAGAGTGAGCATTGTCAGTGCTGGTTGGAAATAACGTATCCAGTGACCAGGGTAATAATACAACGTAGCATGTATGTGCCTTGAACACTCTACAGAGTGGATTTGGCGCAAAAAAGTTACAATATTATCATTATATCAAATACATGAACATACTGTACGAGCTGAAATTTTCGAGGTGGTTTTATTTTTGCAAATCGCCTTTGAACCGCGAAAATAACAACACGCAAAAATAACGCACGAATAAGTAAGTTCAGTTAGACCCTTGCAACCGCAAAATTAACAACATGCGAAAATGTCCTCCAAGAAGCAATTCGCGAAAATATCTGTACGCAAACATTTCAGCTCGTACAATATACCGTACCTATAATAGTCAAATACGATGTGAGTGCTTAAAGGCAAGATGCAGAAAACCAATACGAACATTCATAGCTAGTCTTTAAAAAACACCAAAAGTTTCCTAATGCTAAATTTGGCCTACTCACATGTCACATATATTCTATAGAATTTACACTTTTGTAGCATAATTGATTATTTCACTATGAAAAATAGTCAATTTCTTTTAAAATTAGTCTTATTTTCTCTTCCTCAGAACTCTACTGGACAAAAAGGTTTTTGGGCAGCTCCCACATACATTGTAGCTGCTGTCCTGGAGTTTGGTTGATAGACCTCTTGTATGAATTCACAATTGGGAGAGCGGGTCGGATACCTAGCAAACACTGCCAATGACAGCAGAGTGATGACAAGCGTGCGCATTTTACATTTCCACACGGCACATGTTTGCACACATGTTGACTCGCGAGCCGCCGATGTTATTTTTCCTCAGCTGGCACCGTTACCCCTCCAGAGCAATATGATCATATTTCCACAGAAGGAGAGCCAAGCCGGAGACTGCGGAGGGCAGTAAGCCAGCTTCTCGGAAAATGGTATATGATAATCACACTACGGACAATCTGTCACATGCTACATTAGCACGCATTTGGAGACATTCAATCCTATACGACACACTTCTCAGGTACAATGATATCACACATTTCATGGAAATGGAGAAAGAAAAACAAGATAATGATCGTATCATTACACGGCATATTTAATATGAAGCTCTTAGCAAAATTCAAGATCTACGCTAAAAGTGAAAATTCGACCACATTGTGTAAAAATCAATCATTTTATGGGCATGTAAGAGATACAGCAAAGCACTTCATTATTTTCTGTCACTGCAGCAGAGAAAATTTGCAACAAAATAAACCTAGGACACTTGATATAAGGTTAAGTCTTCCCATTTGATGAAAATGACAAAGGCATCATAGGATGTATAACTGCTTTCGGTTTGTATGTATTTCTGTGAATAACAAACTTAAAGGACAAGTTCACCTTCATAAACATAAGGATTGAGAGAATGTAGCAATATTAGTAGAACACATCATTGAAAGTTTGAGGAAAATCAGACAATCCGTTCAAAAGTTATGAATTTTTGAAGTTTTTGTGCAGTAACCGCTGGATGAGAAGACTACTCCAGTGTATGAATAACTTAGATGTCACATGCGTACAACAATATAAGGAAAATATAAGGAGAATTTCACAAAATGCCATCTTTTGAAAAAAGTACACATTCCCCTGACTCGTTACCGACAAATGTTATGAGTAATATTATTCCCCCTGCCTTTAGAAAGAGGCAAGTCAAGAGCTCTTTTATTATGCGAAAAAAGTGAAAATATGTTGAATTTTCTTTTACATTTTCTTTATACTGTTGTACGCATATGACTCACAAGCTGTAGTAGTCTCCTCATCCAGCGGTTCCAACACAAAAATTCAAAAAATTCATAACTTTTGCATCGATTGTCCAATTTTCCTCAAACTTTCACTGATGTGTTCTACCAGGGATCTCGCCAGCGTATATCACCCTTGTCGGCCCCGACAAGCGTGCGGTTTGAAGAAGCAATTGCCGACAAGGGTAAAACTTGCCGACAAGGGTAACACCACGCGTGAACTTGCCGACAAGGGTAACTTGCTTGACGAGCTAAGTTCGGACCAATTTCTCGCCTTTTTCAGTCTTTATTATCTGGCTAGAAAAGAAGTTAGATGTTAAAAGCAGCTGCAGATTACATACTTATATACAAGCGCAAAAATTTACCCACGCAGTCACCGCACCGATCACAACAACGCGGCTCAACAGAGCGACGTACTAGCTGATACCAGGGAGGTCTCACCTCCCTGCTGATACACAACACATCACACACTTGCTCACTCACATGCGCTCTGATTTGGGATCCACACACACATGCACAAGCACCCAGCCGGCCACTTATCCAGCCGCCTGCATGTACAACGCTACAGTGTATTGAGAGAGGGAGAGAGAGGACGGGAAGAGAGGGTCGGAGGCCGAGCGAGGCTGAGGAAGGCTGACACGTGCTCGCTTGTTGTCACGCTTGTTGTCGGGTTACGCAAAAACAAACGATATGAAATGCATGCCCCCCTCCGCCAAAGGTTGTATTTTTTTTTTTTTTTTTTTTTGGCTGCTTTGGTTTGTTTGTTAGTTTGTCTGCCTGTCTGTCTCTCTATTCGCAAAATAAGTCAAAATTTGGGAACAGATTAGGATGAAATTTTCAGGAACAGTTGGTTGGTAAAATGGCGCAAGGAACAGATGATTAAATTTTGATAGTGAGCAGGATTTATAATACCACCGAAATTCACCGCCAGGATCCAGGATCTTTAGACTGTTTCGTATATTTGAAAGGATTCGTATCAATTCTTTAGGAAGCTGGCCATCGGCAATGACGCAAAATTAGATGCGTTCAAAGCATTGCCGCAGAGAGAAAATTAACTCCATTTTTCGTTAAAAAAAGAAAAGAAAAAAAGAACGTGCGATGGAGTAAGCAAATGCAAAATCTTATTTAGGTTTTGGTAGTTTCAGTGGGTTATTTTTTTTTAAATCTAAAAAGCCATGCGTTCCATTTTAGCCTTTTCAAATTCTATGGATTTGTAAACGTCATTCGTGAATATTCCATTTTCCTTCTCCGGGCCGAAATTTATAGTAGTTCTGTCATGATGGTCTTTCAAGTTCAACGTATACGTAATGCTCCACGTGCTTCTGGCTTGGTTTGTTAAAAGGTGTGTTAGGGGGCCTTCATGGGTAGAAAATAAATGATGATCATTCATCAATGTTCCCAGTTGGTTTACATGCTATGTACACGCTGTTTACGACCACTGAAGCAAGGTGGCAGTACGCGCGACATTCTTTATCTGCCACCTGGCTTTCGTGGAAATATCATGGAAATTTCCACAAGCCATGATATCAAGTTTCCCCACTGCTTGAGGTCGTGCTTTTTTTTTTTTATTCTTCATTACGAACATCAATTTGTTCAACTTGAAAAGTGTAGATAATTTGCTTTGAGGGAGTGTTTCTTTCTTCTTTTTTTTTCATTGCAGCATCGGTAACATTTTGTTTTGTTCATCGTCCGTGCATGGCAGGGGTTCATGGGAGGAGAACGATAGGAATGACTGGGGAGAAAATAAACTGCAAAGAAGGAAGCATCTTTTGAGCAAGCTGTCTTTGTTTTTCTCTACACCAGCATCAGTTATCGCCACCAGGATTCATTTTTTTTTCGTTACTCCGCCATATTAATGATAAAATGATGCTAGATTCTTTATTCTGAAGGTTCGTTAATCCAAGAATGATTAAGAAAAAACTTAATGTCCGTTCATTTCACGACGAAATCAGTTTTGTCATTTCGAACGTTCTGCCAGTGAAATTTCAGAATAAAACGACGGCACAAAACAGCGTGTTTTCGTACTCTAAGGGTCTGTTATTCCGACAGAAGTAGTAATGATGAAATAATAAATTGTAGATTCTTTATTCTGAAAGTTCGTTAACCGAAAATTGAATAAAGAAAAATGTCCGTAAATTTCAAAACGAAATCAGTGCGTCATTTCAAACGTTTTGCCAGTGAAATTTTGGAATAAAACGACTGCCCCAAAACAGTTGCAGTTTTCTTACTCTGAGGGTTCGTTACTCCGACAGATTAATGATAAAATAATGCTAGATTCCCTATTCTGAAGGTTCGTTAATCCAAAAAATGATTAGAAAAAATGTCCGTTCATTTCACAACGAAATCAGTTTTGTTATTTCGAACGTTTCTGTCAGTGAAATTTCGGAATAAAACGACGGCACAAAACAGCGTGTTTTCGTACTCTATAAGGGTCTGTTATTCCGACAGAAGTAGTAATGATGAAATAATAATAGATTCTTTATTCTGAAGGTTCGTTAACCGAAAATTGAATAAAGAGAAATGTCCGTAAATTTCAAAACGAAATCAGTGCGTCATTTCGAACGTTTTGCCAGTGAAATTTGGAATAAAACTGCCCAAAAAACAGTTGCACTTTTCTTACTCTTAGGGTTCGTTACTCTGACAGATTAATGAAAAAATAATACTATATTCCTTATTCTGAAGGTTCGTTAATCCAAAAATGATTTTAAAAAATGTCCGTTCATTTCACAATGAAATCAGTTTTGTTATTTCGAACGTTTCCGTCACTGAAATTTCAGAATAAAACGACGGCCCCAAAACGGTTACAGTTTTCTTTTATATACTCTGAAGGTTCGTTACTGCGAAAGAATAACGATATAATACTTTAGATTCTTTATTCTGAACGATCGTTAATCGGAAAACGATAAAGAAGAAATGAAAACGGTTACAGTTTTCCTACCCTCAGGGTTCGTTACTCCGAAAGAATAATGGCAAAATAATACTCTACATTCTTAATTCTGAATGATCGTTAATAGAAAAATTATAAAGGAGAAAATATTCGTTTATATCCAAACGAAATCAGTTTTGTTATTTCGAATGTTCTGCCAGTATAATTTCGGAATACAACAACGGCCCCAAAAGGGTGTTTTCTTATTCTGAAGGTTTGTTATTCTGAAACAATAACGATGATAGATGATAGATTCCTTTCTGAAGGTTCGTTGATCGGAAAATAATAAAGAAAAAATGCTTGTTAATCTTCGAACGAAATCAGTTTTATTGTGAACATTCATCTGTAGAACCGACCTTTGGTGTTGTTGTTGTTTTCGATTACAAACCTTCGAAGTACTCAGTAATGAATCGTTTCATTTTATGATTAAACAAACCTTCGGAATAATGACCATCATTACATTTTTGTATGATATCTCTTTGATGTCACGGCCAAACTACCGCAGTATACCCAGAAATGAAAGTGCAACGATGTCCCGAAAGTTCTCGATCGCTTCTCGCGCATCTGCATGCAATAGGCCTACCACGTGGTCGAGCAGACGGCGAGAAAGCAACACGGCGCGCGTTGTTGCGATGCAGAGGCGGCTAATTATTATAACAGTGAAACAGGAAAGGCCTAAAAGAAATCGGAACCCCACCATCGGCACCTACTTCTCTTTCATTTATTATTTAGGAACTGCCGCTAACAAAAGGTATGGAGTTTCTGCATTGTTTCTGTGAGAATATGCCCCTCACAACGTTCATTACATCTCCGTGAAAATGTCGCATTTAGTGGCATTTTAGCGGCGATTTATCTGTGTTGTATTGAGCATTAGCGAAGGCTTCCGCGCTTCGCGCGGGAGGGGGAACCCCCCTCCCCTACCCACCCCCAGAACAGCGCGCATAAATGCCGACAAGCGTGAAGAAATTCCTGGCGAGAACCCTGGTTCTACTAATATTGTTGCATTCTCTCAATCCTTATGTTTATGAAGGTGAACTTGTCCTTTAAGACCAAGAAGCATTACTGATACTTGAGAACAGTTGTCTTGGGGGCCAACAAAGTGGTTACCAACACAATTTCATGATGAACTAGAGAGGGGCCGTCAAAGGCGGCAGACCCACGCCTTGTACAAAGTCGGGGTAAACATAATGTGCATTCGGTCATCTACCAGAATTCGGTCACTTAATTGCCAGTGTGCTTTATCACCAGCCAGTGAGTTCTACCAAAGATCGTACACTGAAGTGTATGATCTTTGGGTCTACAGTCACATCACACGCAAATCACATCATTTCACATAGATCTACGGTAACACTCATTCACAACAGGAAAAGTCCTTTAGTCTCCTCCAAAAATCCATCGAAAATCCCAAATACCACCGTCAAAAGCGTAGAATCAGAACTTTTCCAAGCGCGCGTGAATTAAGTCCAGTTTTAAGAGTATTGTCTACGCGACGGGTCGCCGACAAAGCGCTAAAAATCGAGAAATACACCGTTTTCTTGCGGGATATTTTGCTCATAGCAAGCCGAGAGTGTGATGATATCAAAGGTCGTATGAGTGTACGATCTTTGATGGTATCCACAAAAGCGCAAAAGAAAAACAAAATTTACGTACTCCCTAGGCAATTACCCCTATGATTAGTGTCTACGGAAATTATTCAATGCAAGGGTTGAATGCAAATGTCTACTGCACCAGTATTCGGTCACCAACGAGCGCCGCAACGTCCCCGATGCAATTTTGCACCAACAGTGTAGAGCGCGATGCATTTTCAGCGGCCTTGCACACGCATTGACATTGAGCGCGCATATCGTGCAGTGTGACTGACCGAGCAAATGCTCCTCCAACGAAAAAAACAATCAATGTTAATTTGAAAAATCATCAAAATACGGGCCAGTTCGTGACGACGGAGAACGAACTTTCATAAATCTAGAAGGACATAGTCCCTCAAATAGGCCTAAACGTAAATTTCGGAATTCTTACGAACATTTGAGCAGCGAAGTCGGATCGTTTGGGAGTTTATGTGTTCGTATGGTAGCGGAAAATCGCAAAGTGAGAAACGGGAAATTTTCGGAGTGGTCACTATACCATGGGGTCAAAACTTCAAGGTCACACAGAATTTGCAAGGGTCAACCGATTATCACCAAAATCTAATCGATTCTTTCCTGCCATTATCCAAACATCCCCTGAACATTTCGTGCAAATCCGTTTACCCGTTCTCTTGTTATCTTGTACACAAACAAACAAACAAACAAACAAACAAACAAACAAACAAACAAACAAACAAACATACGGAACCCTTTACATAACCCCCTGCCGATTTTCATCGGCGTGGGTAACAATTGCTTTTGATTGTCTGTTTTGCCACATCTCCATCCATTTATGACCATTTGATAGCTTAATTTTACTGCTCTTTGACTAGGATCATTGCCATTTCATTCCACTCTGTAAATACAACTTATGTTATGATTGGTGATGATGTTCCTTAATCTCCAACATAGAATGCAGGGTGAAGGGTATTTCATATTTACAGAAAAACTTAATACAATACCTACTCTTTAATATCACACAGAAGGGGAAATTGCTTACAGGTGTGCCCCCCCCCCCCCCCACAGAGGTTAAAAAAAAAAAAAAATTACAAATATGATGATCAAATGTCTACATGTATATTTTAGACCTATATCTAAATATTACCAACACACTTTAATAGGAATTTGGTAACTTTAATTCCGGGAATGAGATACATTTTACTTTTTTTCCACTCCGACTGTCACTTTAGCTCTAGAGTGTGAATTCAGCCACTCATGAATCTTTGGAGGACATGTAGATGGCCTAATTTGTGAAATATAGCCCTACTGCTTGCAAATGTAATGCTTATAGATTACAGTAGTGCAGCAGGTGAGAGTGGCTTGTCTACAATATGTGAAACACATTTAAAACGCCCACAAATGTTAATTATCAACTCTATGGCAGGCTGGAAAGCTGTGAATATCATTCAAGACTTGGCCTGCACCTCCCTCTGAGGGTCAGTGAGTCACCACTTTGCCGAGTTAAACCCAAAGAGAAGTTTCAGATTTACAAAAGTTACCAAGTCATGACAGTGTTTTGGACATATTTCAAGCTATCCAGTTCATTTTACTACATCTGAAATCCCTAATATTACATTCGTATGTTCATCATGTCTTCTTGTTAAAGCATTTCAAAATTATCAATTTTGCATGATTCTGGATAAACGTTTGTAATCTGAATGGCCTGACCTCTTTACTTTGAGCTTAGCTTTAGTGCTTGTACACTGTAGCTTTAAATAGCTTCACCTTGTGTTTTCTCTTCTTCCACCTTGGTGCATGCACGTATAAAATACAAACATAATCTCGGATGAAATTTGTTGGAGAATTACCCTACATGTTTGATTGACTGGATATGGGAAATTTAACTGTAAATAAACAACCATTGTATAGAATTTTAGCAGTGTGCAAAATCATTTCAGTGCCTGCACATGTCATTCATCCAAACACGATTGGACACGTATTTCCAGAAAGATGGCTACAGTTGAGAAAATTATGAAGTCTGAAACCCCTCAAACTTGCCCACCGCCCACCACATACCATAGAGGGCCAACCCCTGCACACACACCCCCACAGTTCTTCGATACAAAGTTCATTCAAGGTTGCCACTGGTCCACAGTATGGTCTTTATCTGAATGGATACCAATACGTGCAGTTGCTCACGCATATGGCAAGAACGTAGACTGTACGATATGAAGAGAATGTATGCATGGTCAGCATTGCGTTGGAGCAAAGGACCCTTGTTCTTTTCCCAGCAAAATAATTATACAAAAGCAAATTGGTGTGTAGGACTGGACACTACTCCAATGATGAGAGATGAATGTTTTGCTTGTATTGCTTGTATTGGTGGTGATGTTTAATGGAATAGGCCCTAAAATTGCACATGCAGAAGGATTTTACAAGCTTTAAAAAAGCTCATTCAAATGTAGACATTTGAGTTTGCACATTACTGCAGAAAGATCAGTCTAGGGCTTAATTTTTCTGCCAAAGAAAAGAAAGGTAGAAAAATATCAGGATGGCTAAAATAACTGCCAAGTCATTTAAATTCTAATTCCCTCTCCATCCCATTCCCTCCCCCTTAAAAAATAAAATTAAACAAAAAACACATACAAAAATGGTGGAGTGATAATAACAAAATATTGATACAAAGTCTTGTAAAAAGACTAGTAGCAGTCATATATTGTATATGTACAGGGCTCACACCCGTAAATAAAATGGAATGTCCCTGACCTCTTCACAAATTCGTACTAAAGGTACCAAAATAAATGAAGAAAAAAATTAAGTAAAAATCAATGATGTAGTTTGGCAAAAAACTGAATAGCTGTAGATATTGAGTATGAATTCCTCTACAAACTGCATTTTGGTTGGAAGATGAAAGCTTTTCTGATGGAATTTGAGGGGACTATATTTCATTGGGTACGTGTACGGAAAATAGGTGATTTTTTGAGTGACAAGAACTCGTAGTCTGATTTTGCGGACTCCTGGACAGAATTTGAGCCGAAGAACCCACCCTGAAAATTTGATGGATGAAAGGGTACAAGTTGTATATCTCACTTATCCAGGTTAGTGAAGCTGAAACACCTCATTTCTCCCAGCTATTTTACAGAATTTTTTGAAATTTTATTTTTAACACACATCCCTATGGGGAAATATTTATGGGTGTGAGCCCTATAGTGTATAGTCATGAAATTCTCCATGGCCCAGGAAAGCAGACAGCCTAAGTAGCTGAAAACTTAGTATCATGTCTACCCTGTTTCTACAGCCGCCCTCTGAAGCTCTATCAGCAATTTACTTGAATGCATCTATATAGGAACCTATTACGCTGCTTATCATGTCTGTGAGTAATGCAGGCCTACTCCAAGACATTATTCAACTTCCTCTATGAATTATTGAGAAGCAATTTCACCTCTTCTTGCTTTTAATGCACTGCAAAGATTTAAACACCACTAGAAATGTGTCAAGACTGATCTGGTTCTTCACACTTTATCATAGCTGACGCAGAGATCAGAACTCACATGCATAATGGATTTGAACAGACTGAGTATGTAGTAATAACTCAGCTGTCATGTGAATCTGATACCAGATGAACCACGGTGAGAGATAGAGCATATAATGAATAAGAATTGCACTAGATATTTATCACTGCGCTCTCGTGCCTACTCTATTTATCATGCTTTGCAGATTTCTTTTGTTCTGCTTCTGTCATGTTTATATTACCCTAGGTCAGGTGGTGGTACATGGTATTAGTGAAAAAAAAGAAAAGAAAACATAACGGATATGTCTCAGCAAATATTGCATAAGAAGTCATCTGGTGTATTAAAAATGAATGTTATTTGCATAAGAACAGAGTTATGCAATAGTATTCATACAAGAATAGCATCCTACTGTTCCTCTAAATTCCCATAAAGAAGTTTACTTTGGCAGTTACACCTAGTCTAAGATGAAGCCAGTATCAAGAAGATGATTTCAATCAATTTACCAAACCAAATGAAATCCATGAAACCACAAGTCCTACATAAAATGCTACTATTCAGTTGTGGATAACCTGAAGTAACCTGTCATGTGTACCTCTATCTCACTATTCTACTGTACATCAATCACAGTTCAGTTGGTAAATTTAACCTAGTCTCAAAAACAGAGAAAAAATATCCCATTGGTGCAGAATAGAAATATTTAGTAAAAATCTATATCCTTAAAAAGATATCTTTAGATTATATTCTTCAAGAATGTTTAGATCATGTTCATGTGAAAAATAATAAATATCATTATGAAACATATCCCACAAATGTATTACTTTTATTTTAAACAGAAATAGTATCTCTGTGAGGCCTCTTCCATGCAGCATGGCTGAACATGACATATCAGTGAAAGACTTCAGTACAAATGTAGGTGGAATATAATCATTAACTACAGATGTAAAATAACATGTGAATAGGGCACTTGCAAGACGTACAAATGTACTAAGTACACACTGACATTCACCTTCTACTCGTTGCATCCATAAACTGTAAGAGACACAGTACAGAACCCTCTTCCTCTACACATACTATGCAAGTGTCAATCCAGTGCATTGATATTTTGTGTCCTTGAGACAAGCGCTTTACATGAGGATCAGCTAGCCTATGTTTCAGGCTCAATTGTGACATTGAGTTATGCCTTGAATTAAGAGAGCTCTCCACTATCATTTTATGAACTCTCCTGCAAATTGAACAAGTGGTTATATAGAAAAAGATACAATGTACTCTAATGTTAAATTTTGAGGACACAGTGACTTCCCTTTCAAGAATTGCTCATTTGGCACTATAATTCAATCTTGAAACTACCAAAAAAGCAGTCTTGAATATTGACTAAATGTACGCCATACCTGGCACTCTCTATTAAAACACAACAAGCCCACACGCTCTGCACATGTCTTTTACTGCACATGCCATCTACATGTACAAGATTAATACCTCACTTCCTGGCTTGTCCAGACATTCTGACTGTGCAGTAACATCGAATTGGAGAAAAGCTACATTGTAAATGACATATTAGTGACGTTCCCCCAGCAGCCTACTGTTAGTATTCTAGATACCGTGTATTCGTCGCTGCTGTCGATGATTTTGTTGCGTTTAATACCAGACCTAAATCTGCAGCTAAAACTTCATTTTCCCCCCTTTTTCTCCACCTGTCTCAAAAAGTCACTGTTAAATTCCCCTACACAAGGTCCACACACATTGACATCAACTCTATGGACAAAGTACCAATAGCAACTTGTGTTTAAACATGTGCATCTCAGCTTCAAATCATACAATGTATGTACACATATCACACATAAGTATCTGTATACATGTATGTAGCCATAATTTAGGAGCAGAAAGTGCAGTGACACCTCAATTCCACAATTTTATGGTCGTCACTGTTTAATCAGGACTCGAATGAAGGGAAAAAACCTTTAAAGGTAGGGAATCCCATTTGCATGCCTTAAATGAAGAGTTGTATAAATATAGTGGTATGTTGAAGAGAGTATCATTTTAGAAACTCCCATAAAGTATTGAAAGTGGAAGGTAACATTTAGTACATTTTCATTGACCGTTAGATTTTGAATTGAATTTTTTTCGGGGCTCACCGTAAATTCCAGTACATTACTAGGCTACCTTCGCAGACCCATGCACTGCATGTGTGTCCATCATGTATATTTTGTGTAGAAAGTTCATCCAAACTTACAAACATTTCTATATACATTCTTGCCACACACTCTATATGTTATTACATCAGCTCTTATACTTTTAGATTTGGGTTTATAGATAAAAGATACAGAAGACTGCAACAAAAAGGCTTAAGTGTGGCTGACACACAGAACTACTGAGTCGTTGAGTTTTGCGCATCATTCAAATTGTAGATAAATGTTGACTTCCAAATTTCTTAGCAGTGGCCTAAACAAGTCCCCTGAGGTTCATATTTAATGTTTTGCTGCATTTTGGGAGGTCTGTAAAAGGTATCCCCTACCTTTAAAGCAAGACAAAATCACAAACACAATAGGTCTATTACACATTCAATACATACAAAAGACAGGGCACTGTTTACAGGTGACGTACAATATTTGACATGCAACTTTCACACAAAATTGAACTTTGCATAGAATTCACTCTGCTGCAGGAAGGTAATATCTACAGGTATACACAGACCGTTCAGCAGATGCTGGGAAATTAATATGGATAGAAGGAATATTCAACAGCAGCTCGGTGAGGATTTATTGCCAAGCAACGCATCACTTAGCTTAGTCCATGACCACATTCCTCCTCTGATCAGCCATATAATGGTTTGTACTGGGGGGGGTGGCAAAATTATGATGCATTACTGAGATTTAGCATGTCATGTGCATTGACACGTTTGAAACTGACAGAATGAATAATGAACCAAGACACTTTATTTGCAGTGTTGGGTGAAGGCTGCTACTTACAGTTCTGCACAGTAATATCTGTTACAGGTACAGTCAAACAGAGTTGACATCAAAATTGATACAATCTCTGTTATAAAAAGTAAAGTCAAACAAAACTGGCTTTTGATTTTGTATAAAATTTTGTCGGAATGCACACTGGTACAGTATACACACAGTTTGAGCCTATCAGTGATCATTCAAGGGAGTGCCAGTTGAAACAAAGTGATAAACATCTCTACATTGAACAATGACTCAATGTAAGTCTTGTTTTAATCTGGCAGTTGCTTTAACGTGGAGCAAACATCATACTACAGTACCACGCTGTTCTGATTAAACTACAGCAGCTGTATCAAAAATGGTTTCCACATAAAGACACAGCTTTGATAGTACAAGTACTTTGATGCATTTAAACTGAATCCCCCTGAAAACCATCCCCCTCAAAAAAATAAAAACAAAACAAAACAAATGAAGAAGAGTAAGCTTCATCATGATCCAAAAAGAGCGCTGCCATCGTCCATAATCCCAACATCGACTGATAAAAAAGGTTAAACAAAGGGCATCGGAGGACAGAAGTGATTATCGTCGATAGAGAGATGACACTTGCTACAGGTGCAGTTGACCTGATAGAAAACTCCCTAATCAATGAAAAATGAACGACTGGTCTACAATTGAGAGTGGTCAGGGCAATGGACTTGAGTATTAACCTACTGGCAAGCTCACGTAATGTAGCCGAGCAGGTGCATTGGACAGTGTATGGCTATTGGGTGTTTGTTACATACGGTAGAACAGAAACATTCACGAATCGGAACTGACTGCCTTTTTCAGAGCATGAAACTTCTGTAAATTGCCACAAGCATTCACTGCATTGCATAGAATTAAATGTTCATATGCATTGTGTAGAATAACATTTTCATAATATGCACTTTGCATTCATGATTCTTGGCTCCTTACAAAGTTTGTGAAAGTTTCTTGCAAGTGCAGATTTCTAGTTTTACAGAAACTCTTCCACATCACATTGCAAGCGCCCACTGCATTATCTACAGAATCATTGGTAGACTCATGACAAAATGTCTCCAGCCCAAGGAAGATGTTGTCCAGATGAAAAAAATAAAAAAAAAAAAAAAAAAAAAAAATATATATATATACACACTAACACAGTATAGCTATACAATGAATTCATACATCTGAATGCTGACTAATGAAATAACATAAAATATATTTACAAAACGATAATCAGAGCATCGTTTCGAGCTAGAACTCGATAACGATTCAGCATTCAATCATGTCCGTATACATGTGTCCGAACGTATGGCGACCAGAGAAGGGTATAACTGGGCAGGGCTTAATGTGAGCACACACAAAAGGTGACCCTATTCCTCTCACTAGCTGTGACGTCATGACCATAAAAATATGCGCAGTGGAAAACTGCGCATCTATAAGACATTTTCCAAAACGGTCGAGATTAGCATCTGAACGGTCTGTTGGCCATACAAGGATTCTTTATACATTGCATGCCGCTTCTTTATCGAGTTTCGGTATAAACTGGCTTGTGTCTGAACAGGAGTAAGATGTTGAACCAGGGAGGTGAGAGGAAAAGGAGTGGGCACTGGATTAGTGTCTTTTGAACCATCCTCGGAGCCGCACTCCCCAAGAGACCACTCCACTAACTAGATTACTGCCGCTTGGCCGCACAGTGCACATGCGCAATCCTTGTCAACAGGCTGGTGGGTCTCCCCTCCCTGGCCAGAACCTGGATTACTCCACGTGGTACTGGTGGGTGGTACTGGTGGACGGGTATAGGCTACAAGCACTAACCATTGCTGTGCCTGCAAACAACACTGGTGCATTGTGATGTGCAGTGAACTGGTTGCATGGTCACATTTTGAATTTTGCAGCTAATATACAAGGTAGGCCCTAGCTGTTGGCTTATAAGTAGTATTACTGTTTTACATGTCCATGTACTATAAGATTTCTTGGGAACAAATGTACCTTGCATGCTATCATTATGGTGAAATAATTTTAACATGAAATGGAAACAAATTAACACAGACTTAAAAACATTTAATAATAATGATTAGCAGCACCAATATAATATACTGATTGTAAGAATATGAAGGAAACATGAACAGCTGAGTAGTGGAACACAGGCCCTAATAATATCTGATGATAATAATAATTTTAATACCAAGCTAGCACAGAAACTACCAACCACAACAGCAACAACCATCATAAAAATACCCATTCAGCTCTCAAGTAAGAATAAAACAAAAACAGACAGACAGACAAAAAAAGCGTCATGGTGAATATCTTATCATGCATACACTGATACAGGACATGTGAGACATGTTAAGCTCTCACTGAACTCTCACATGTCTTCACCATACACCAGCAGGCAAGGAGGCAAGTTATTTCACCAAGATTAGGTCCTATAGTAGTCTCCATCATGACCACTCTCTTGTAGATTACAGCCCTCCTGCCTCAATTTATCCCCAGCATGCAACAAAAAAACATTCAAATAGTGTTTTCATCCCCTGGAGAACTAAAATTGCTCACAAAAATATGTTAGTGGGACCAGAAAAAACATGTCTTGGTGGATGTACACAAGTTTCCCCAAAAATATGACAAGAAAACCAACAAGAGCGAACAATGAAGTGATACATCAGACTAAAGAAAAACCCCAACATCTTCTGATCTACAGGTGAATTTCGTCAGCACTAGTCAGGATTTACACTTGACATTGCGTCGTAATTTGATTAAAACAAGAGCAAAACAATGGCTATTGTTAAACAGTTACATTGTCAAAACTCAACTTCTTCTTGGCCGATTTTCAAAATTTTTGTATCTATCGAGAGCTGAATTCTTAGACTAGTAGGTCCCAAGAGTATATGCCCTGTGAGCCTGCATAAAGAATGTAAAACCCTCAGACACGTCCTTGTGAACACACACAAGTCAACTGGCCTGTCCATACTCCTAACGATAGAGGGCCAAATCACCGCGGCCCCGAGGATCGAACATCAAACAGCAGTGATAACGATCAGACTGACCTCGTTACGTAAGAGGTCGTTTACTTGTTCGTTGGGGCACTGATCCCTTGTAATCCTGTGTTGAGTGATAGGGAAAACCCTCAGGGCAGAGTGCCCACTCCTTTTTGTCTCACCTCCCTGGTTGAACCCACTTCAATATGTCCCTCTTTGCCCAGGTACAAGTAAATAGTATATTAAAAAAGGAAGGGAGGAAATGGTACAGGGCAAAGCTGTCGCAACAATAATGGCACGGCATTCTGGAAGATCACTTCTCATGCTGGTAAAGCCAGCCTGGGTTCTAGTAAAATGAGGCCATTATCATCATTATAATAAATGCATTTGACAGCCGTGGTAGGAGGAGAACCCTGCCATCTCATGGGGAGTGGAGTGCTTTCCTCTTTCAATGAAACCTTGAGGAAAAGAATATGAAAGATGAGCAGCAGACACAACCTCTAACCATTTGTGTGACACCCACTCACATGTTTGTATTGGGGATAATCTTGTCCAGCTGAAAAGTTGTACACCTTCCAGAAGTAAAACCACTTCCTCCAATGAGGGATATGCTCAAGAGTTGCATGAGGATGCGTTCACATCACCAAAAAATGCACAAAAATCCACTATTTGTGAATGCTTATACTGTGTAATTGTTTGTATGCATTATGCTCCCATGGGTATGAGCAGGTAACCCTCATGTGCATGTTATTGGAGAGGTGTTAATAACGTTGTGATTATTTTTTACATCCCAAAACTTTGGCTACACTGGTAGTTATTATATCCATTAATTGCAATGATGTAATGTGTGTGCCATACAACACACTCAAGCTGGATGACACACCAGAAAATACTTCATACTGTAAATATCAACTAAACCTATGTAATAATTGTAATTAAGATTAGTACTGAACTAAAGGAAAAGTTTGATTGTCTTAATGCTGAATTTGTTGACAATACTTAGCTAAAGCGTTTAACTCATACAGCAGATCTGAAAACCAAACATCATCTACATGTACTATTGAAAACTACTAGCAGCAATGAAAAAGACTTGCATAGAATGATCAGTGCCTTTAAAACTGCACAACCAACATGTTTACATCGCATGTGTTCATTCTGATTTACTGCGTTGAATCACTTTCACAGATTAATGTTGCTAACCGAGAGAGGAACTGCAGACCCCATCTCTTAACTTCTGGAGGTCTGGAAATGCTGCAGACACATGAAATGTTCTAGGTTTGATTTACAAGTACCGGTGGTACATTCTCCAGTGCCTCATTTAATACAGTAAAAGGGAGTACATGTAGCTCCACACCACATACAAACCAGTACACGTACCGTATCTGAAAACGAGCAATAACCCTCCAGTAGGCGTAACAACAGTCACTCTGTGGTTACAGTAGTTTTAGGACATAAGCATAAAATTGACAATTTAACACCCCTCTCCACTAAGCTTTCTCAAATTCCATGAGGTTTCAGACATATCTAGACATTAGACCTACAATTCTGTACATTAAATCAGCATAAATGTCACTCACATTGTTGATAAAATTTAATACCAGCAAGTTCTCACTACGATAAACAAAATCCATCTTTGAAATTGATACTGCACTACTCTTTATTCTGTGGAAAAAGAGGTTTACAAATTATCACAGAAAGTTTAGGTGATATCAAATGCTTACAATGCAGTGGTGGTTTGACATTTTGTAATACATTGTAGGCCTACATGTATGTCTATTGAATGGCATTATACTTAAAATTTCAAGATCAAGTACTGGTACAGCTGTATGATAATCAGTCACTTAGCACAGAGCTGTACACAAAAATCATTGAACTGACATTAAACAAAATTTCATGAATATTTTTTCCCTTATCTCTATTGGATTATGCTTGAGAACATACAAGCTACATGTATATGCTCTGGATGTATTTATTCACCAGAACCATGAGGACAATGTTAATTTTTCCAACAACAACAACAACAACAACAAAATAACATCAGTGGATTTCTTTATTGACACAAACAGGAGACCTTTTTGGGAGACAGGGTCGTTAATGGCTCCCACTGGAGGCCATGTTGGATGACTTCACATTCACATGGCCATTACTTTCATAATTTATGTCCAATTTTGTTTAACTTGTCACTGCTCCAGCGCTCTTTGGTTTCATGACTTCCGCTTTGCATGACTTTCTCTCTCTTGGGTATATCCTCCATTCATTCCCTTTGATACTTCAGGTTTGCACTATACCCATTATGAATTATAGAATTTCTAAAAATGTAGAGAAAACAGAAACACAACAAAGGTCACCCCCCTCAATGGAAAAAAAAAAATGAAAACAATCTGGACTACAATTTGACACTGTTCAATTAGGCCTACATATTGACATTTATGGATGGAGAGGGACTTGTTTTTACCAAATCTGCTTTGTAGTTTTGAAGAATATCTCAGAGTTTTTGATAAAAAATTATACTGCACACATCAGGCTGTGGCCATGGATACAGTGTTATAAAGACGTCATGTGACATGACTTTACGTTCATAATGATTAGTCTAAATTCTACTACAGAGGACGCTGAATTCATCATCTAATGAGGGAAATAGCCATACTTAACCTTTAACCGCCCTCACACTCCTGACTACAGTTCTCCCATAGCAATAACATCTGGTGACCACGTTTCCTTGCAAGATGAATTATGGTATAGACCCCGGCCTCTGACGTTGATTTATGGTACCGCCCACTTGTGAGCAATTCCCAGAGGGTTTCAGAAAGTGAGGGGGGAAAATCATTTGAACCTGGACTTGTAGGAAGGTACTGTTATTATTACCCTTGAAATGTGAAATGTTCAGTTAAAACAATATACCCCACTAGTTAGAAGAATATTTGAATTGATCAAGTTGTACGAAGCAGGTGCTCACCATAGAAATAGTTTTTACAAGCATGTATTTCAGCACTAACATGAAATTGGTCTGCTCATTGCATACCAAAAGTAATCAACATTTAATCCCCAGTAATTAATAACTCAGATTCCTGGGGCCCGTTGCATAAAAGTTACAATTATGGTAACTTTGCCATCCAATGGTAACTACCATGGCAACAATACTCAACAGCCAATCAAAATCAAGAATTCCATGGAAGTTACCATTGGATAGCAAAGTTACCATAATTGTAACTTTTATGCAACAGGCCCCAGGATTTGCATACAGCTGAATGTTATGGGTCAATATTCCACCATGGGAAAGGGCCATGAAGTTCTCAAAATTCTCAGTCCTGCAAGTAGAACTTAGAAGTGAAACAACTGATAATAAGTGCCAATTGCTTGGCTGATAACCACAGACCTATGAGTAGGCAGTACATGCAAGTTCTGTCTGGCCTATTTGGAAACACTTTGGAGAAAATACCAGTTTACCAAAACAATAAAAACTTTAATTTACCTTCATATAGGTAGGCCCTACCTACTTGGAAGAAATCATATCACACATTTATGAAAATTGCAGAATATCTCGAAACAGAAATATCTGACTGAAATAAGTTGCACCAGTCCGACATATTTATAATTACTGTAGGCCTACATGTTGACAATTTTCAGCTGTGCCAAATTTTGGACTAAATATTCTGAGAGACACGCTACCTTCTCTTTATTCAAACTGGTTTAGATCAAGAGTGACCTTGACCTAAGACGGAAAGAGAGAGAGAGTGAGGAAAGGAAGGAGAATTATACATGAGAGACAGAAGAAATAAACTGAATGCTTTCTACAGCATATCATAATAGAAACATAGAAACTCGCTATCGAACACGGCATACTGTTTCAAGCAGTGATCAATCTGCTATGCATTCACACCGTGAGACGCTTTGATACATGACCGCAGGCGAGACATGGACTCTGTGGTATGGAAGTATTCCACTTCCCCTCCACCCCCCCCCCCCCCCCAATCAAGCCCACCTGCCTTTCATTCATTTGATCAATGTCCCCAAGTCCATACTGCACCATGTGACAAATGCTACACTCTGCCTCTACCACCATCACTACTACTACCAAAGGAAACTCAAGAGCGAGAGAGACGGAGAGAGAGAAGAACAGGAAAATACTGAAAAGTTCTATGGAGAAAATGGAAAGGGAGAGGGAGATGGGGGGGGGGGAGGTAGAGTGAGAGATGAATGATTCCCGCAAGGAGAGAAAAAGCAAGGGACCTTAGCCTGCGGAAGTCCGGTGTGGCTTCCTGGATTTATGGCCCTGGTCATGTGCCTTCCTACCCACACTTCTTCCACTAGGGCAAACCTGGGATGGAGGAAGTAATCACCTGCGAGTCATCATTTTACTACCAGTCCACTGCTGCTGCTATGTGTATGTCAGAATTGGACATCGGGTGCATGTATCTGAAAGTGCTCTGAGGCAGAATCAAGATCCTACATGCATTTCAGGCATTTTCAGGTGATAGATAAATGCAACCGTGTTTCCAAACGCATTTTAGAAACACCGATTTGAAATGTCATTCAAAGGGGGTTTTGAAATGCGATTGAGACCACGATTGCCTTTCCGGGAGTAGATAAACGCAATGGCGTTTTCAAACACATTTCTCTGAGCTGCCAGGGTCAACTTCCAGTATACTGAAAATCGCCGTCGGTTACAAAAAAAAAAAAAAAAAAAAGAGCATGGTCTCAGTTGACCTCTACTTTCCTGGTCAAACAGCAGAAAACAGCTCTGGAGTGACAACACTCCAATCGCCATTATATGATGTTTAGATGAATGCGACACTCTGAGAGTCATGTTTCAAACCATGTTCGTAAAGTATGCCATTCCAAACATGTTTTGAAATGTGATTCTCCCTCTCAAGTTAGATAAACACAGCTATGTGTATCATGAATGGGAGTAGCTTTAGAATATGGATAATCATGACTAAAGTCAAATAAAAATGCTATTCCATAAATTTATACTTTTTACAATACACCCACTTTTTCATCGCAAATTGCCAAAATCAAATTTCTGTGGGAAACATAAAGTGCAATTCATCACAATTGTCATTTCATGTCAATACCGAAGACATGCATCTATTGTAGGTGCTCCTTTACGTGTTGCCAGACCTGATTAGGATATCGTGCCATTATAAACGTTGCTCTTCTTTTATTTTTGTCTTTGGGTGTCATTGATACATCCAAGAGTCATACATCCTTAAAACTTGTGGCAAAAAGAGCAAACATGTCATCATACCAGAATTATGTACTTTCTCCATGGAGTTTGACAGAGTTGCCAATGTTTATAGCAAAGATGTAAAGCTCATATGGCATACCGAAGAAGCACCACTACATAACTTCGTGAGGCAGCCTCTTGTCTCCAACTTCACAAGGGCAACCTAGCTCAAGTACACAAACACTCCACAGAGCCAGTCTACCATGGCCGCATAAGTATCAATTGGTCTGTAGTGTAGACCTCATCCAGAAATACAGGCGAGAGTCTGTTTCTAGTCTAGAGCACTGACAGCCTAGAAAGGAATGTTTAGAGAGAACATTGTAACTGGTGAAATCATATCAAAGGATCACATAGAAGATGAGCAAAATCAGCCACACATAGAGAGAGAGAGAGAGAGAGATTATGATATTTTGACTGCCTGTCCATCAATATGGTATCCTAAAGATACAATAAAAAATTGTTTATTCACCTGTTCAACTTCATGTCATATTGGGGTTTTTTTTGTGTGTGTGTGCTTTTTTTACTTGTAACAGAGAATCAAGTGCCCCTGCCCAATGTGTCAGGTGGTAACACAGAAATTAAACTGACAAATCCAATTAGGCTTTCAATGGGAGAGGACTCTAGTTTTCACACAGTCATCAAATAATGACCAACAGCACATCAGAAACAGTACATGCGAAGTACAATTTGTACAAGAGCTACACGTAGCATCACCTTGGTATTTGGTACATTTTCATTTTTCTTGCTGTTGTTTTTCGAATGTACATCTCATACAGAGCAGAAAGTGAATCTTTGACAGTGACAAACGTGTCATGGTGCTTCACAGATAGTATTTGGATTCCTTTACACCTCTATTCACAATAAGCAGGTAAAGAACTCCTTGGGCAGAAAATAGCTGTGGCCCATAATGTTTTGACACTCTCAGGGCCAAACACACACACACACACACACACACACACACACACACACACACACACACATGTTGTCTAGACAGAGATCAAGGCAAGAATGTCCATGGTTCAAATGTCATCAATCATGTCTGCCACTCACACTTGTCACACAGGCGACCAACCAAGTCAGATTTGTTGAGATCCGCCTCATGACGTGATGTTATTCTTCTTGGCTAGCAAAGGTGAAGTTGATAAAAGCAATCGATATGAGACCATTCTCTCTTTTACACACACTGCAAGAATCAAACTCGCAAGATTTCACTCCTCCGTTCACACTTGAGATCAAAATCCTGCCTTGATTACTCTTGCCCTATAATCTCAACAGTATTTTGAGCACATACTGCACTTTGGCAAATGACTCACTTTCCCTCTAGATCCCAAGCTTGCTCTGTGCAATGACAACTAACAGAAGCTCACAAGTACAGCTGTAGATACAAATGTAACCTATGGAAACTAATGAGTGGCTGTGTCCAAATTTGACAAACTTATTCCCGAAGTTTGCAAACTGGTGTTAACTTGTACGTCTACACAGTATTTATAGGAGAAAAGATGTCTGTGAAAAACACACAGTTCAAGAATAATTTGTTACCCATGGTTCATGTGTTCCTGTACAGAATGTTACTTTTAATGTAATCATGCATTTATTCCATATGAAACAACTGAAATGGAATAGGGTTCTTTTTCACTGTGGTTATTGAAACTATTCTCTACAAATTCTCCCCTTTCACTGTTATATCTGCATTATGTTGGACCTACTTGCAGAGAAATATGAGTAGGAAATACTCATGATTACTTGTCATTATTTGTACAAGAAATACATTGTGCAAGTACTTGTATGCAGTTGAAATAGCTGGAGTTGTTTGCATGACTAAAAGTGATACTTTCAATCTCTTTCCTGTACAGTAATATCACATTTTTCTCTCTGATTTGAGGGTTAGGCTCCACAAAGAAAGAATCGAAAACCCCTCTGTCACGACAGATGTTGAACAATTCAAACTTCATTCACCTATTGCCACCAAAATGCTTGGCAAAGATACACACCTCCACCACCCTCCTCCGCAATCTGACCTGTTTTCACGCCCCATCTCTCTACCAAACTCGAATTAGCCGCATGGCCTAGACGTGCCCCTCATGGTGTCCTGAGCCTTCCCATGAACTCTCAGTGAGGTCAGCTATGCCGTAAATAGCCTTACCATGACCTCCTTGTAGTCTGGCTTTCAAACTATTCACTTATTTTCTCCATGAATACGAGATCAAGTTTACATTCCCCACTTTAAAGTCAGTGTTGAATCAAGACTAGTAATAAGACTTGACTATCATTACAACTTGTATGTGACAGTGTCAAAATAGTCTACTTGACAGCATGGATAGCCATCATACTCATCACAATTCTAATACATTTTGCTCTTGTGTTATCTGCTCAATCAAGTCCAAAATACATTTTCAACTTGACCTTAGATTTTCTTGAAATTCATACCATGATGCCTGCTTGACATTCTTAAATACTTCTTCCCGAGGTCCTAGATAGCAATAATTAGGAACAGCTAATCCTTCACCATAGCCACCACTGTGTAATTAGATGATCTGGCTAGACACACTGCAGCATTTGCAGTTCATGGCTAATCACATTTTAAATATTCTTAAAATTAGGATCTATGACATTCCTAAATGTGTGCACCCACACACGAAGTTTGTAAAATAACATCACATAAATGTAATGATTTGAAAGCCACTCCACAACACAAGACACAGTTTTACAATTCCTCTTTTTTTTTTCGGGGGGGGGGGGGGGGGGGGGGGGGGGGTGACTTCCAGCAAATAGGCCGAGCCTTGCAACTACATTGTTGTACAGGGTTTTAATACTTGAAGCTCTGCAATTAGCATTTTCCTTATCAATCTCGTGGCACCTGATGCATGTATTGCATGGGGGTGGAGATGGAGCAGAAGGACGAGGGTACAAGGAACTGTTTTCAAAGCTGCCATACCTTGGGAGGTACACAATATGACTCAGAGGTTGTACTGCAAAGCCACTTTTTTTTTTCTGCTGCTGCATATCCCCATTGATTATGACATCACAAGCAGCCAGTTGGTGACATATTAGTCATTCAACAATCTTTATTCTTCTTACTGTATACAGTAACTTTGGTGTCTTGCATTGAGTATTATCTGGACATTACATAAATCTACTTTCAACTACTGTATTAGCATACAGTATATCAGTACATGCTCAGTGCAGTTCTTATTCACTCTTGTAAAGAGGAAATGGCATTAGCAATGACTGTACTTTTACGTATAAACTTCAGGATGGCAAAAATGTTCATCCACTGTATTTTCCACACTTTCCATAATTATTTTGTGCCAGCTAAATTTGAAAGAGAACCTCTGTCCTGAAATGTCTGTTATAGACACAATACAATATAATATCTAAATACAAAGCATGTAAAAAAGAAGCTTGCTTGTGGTATGTACATGTACACATCCGTATGTAGGCCTATTTCTGCAATAGGTGTACTGAACAGTAGTGACATCATCAGACAGGTGCACAGATGAATCCAGTAAACACAGTTGGTATGCATTCCTTGGTGCCTCTATACACACACCACACATACACACACACACAAAGCACAAATACCCCACCACATGTGCACAGAAGTCATGCTGAGGATGGAGAGAAGATAAATAGCAGACACATGCATGTGTACCTTTGCAATACCACATAGCAGGAGTGTGTGTGTGTGTGTGTGTGTGGGGGGGGGGCACTATTAAAGCTAATCTCAAGGATCAAAAAGGTCTATTCCTAACCTACCTGTATTCCTTAGCCTCTTCTTCCTATGCTCTATCGGGGTCCAACCACGCCCCATAAAAGAGAAATGCATTTAAATATAGTAGGCCCTAATCAAAGAAAACTATTAATCATTTTTTTTTGGGGGGGGGGGGGTAGGCCTACAATTGTATATTATTGGGCCTACATCCGTCGAACATAAAAGCTCCATTGACATTTGAACTCAGGGGTCGCACTAAACTTTTTTTTTAACTAGCCAGGCGGACTACTTATAATCAATTTTGACACTGAAGCAATATTTTGGCTAGCCAGACAGACTAGTTACTTCAGAATTTTATGATTTTTAGCTAGTCCGACATGATTTTGGGTGGCCAATGGCCAGCGGACCATCGCCAATTTCGAACCCTGGAACTACACATAATACAGGCCAAAAAAGCACAATATTCATAAAAATTTGTGTCTTGGTAACATGGTAAAAGTTTGACAGCATACCTGTTGGTAATGCCTACCATGCAGCCACATGCACATGTCGCTCTTTTCTGCTGTATTTCAACAGGACCCCACATTAGCGGTAGCCCAGTGGCCCAGGGCCACTAAAACTTGATGCCGAGCCACCAAATTTCAAAAACGGCTATCGTTTTGTGGATTGTTATGTTCCAGTTTATTTAGGGCCACTACATATTATAAAACGAGGAATGTTCGCATGCATTTTTAATTTCGCGAGCGCCAAGATTCGCGAAATTGAAATGCACGCGAAAGTTCTTGTCTACACTATATGTATTGAATGCCAGTTGCAGTTCGCGAAAATTTCATGCCGCAAAAATGGCTGTTGGCTCCAATTTGCGAAAAATTCATGCCGCGAATATATCATGTTTTACAGTAAATTCTTTTTTACGTCACCAAAATTTTAGATTCAAAGATTTTAGTGTCTTGAACAGGCCACCAGAGGAAAAGAAAAAGTGTCAGGCCCTGATTTATTATCAGTATATTGTACCTCTGAGAAAAGGTGTAAACCAACCTGCTTGCTTGCCAGCCTGGACAACTACCGCTCACATTTGGGCAGAAAAGGAAAATGAACGGGCACTTGCCTGTTCAAAGTGTTGCACAGCGTATACATGAGGGCCCTTGCCCAAATGTCCACTTGGTACAGTAGTTCTAAGAAATAATGTCATATTTGTAATATCATCGTGGTGGTTTTAGCATACCAACCAGTGCACTGGATTTGCCTGTTCAAAGTGTTGCACAGCGTATACATGACGGCCCTTGCCAAAATGTCCACTTGGTAAAGTAGTTCTAAGAAATAATGTCATATTTGTAATATCATCGTGGTGGTTTTAGCATACCAACCAGTGCACTGGCCAATCCAGAACTACATGTACAGCTGTAGACATATGAAGTGTAATCACTAAGTCAGTACAGTCTTCAAAATATCTGTCTTTCTTTCTTTTTTGCCCGTATTCACCTGAATATTACCAGGATTGAATAACATATTGATCATGGTGGGCACAAAGCCGGAAAGAAGCAGTGAGTCACCGCTGATGGACAAGCCTATTTGAACAAGGAACCCCCTCAGCTCCTCCAGCGCATTTTAATTGAATGACTTCCCATGGAACAACGATACACTGTACAGACAGTGACATGGTGTGTTAGGGCTTGGGCAAAATGGTTCACATAATATCGCCACCAAGGATATGCTTCTTTTTGGATAGTAAAAAATAAAAATAAAAAAACACACAATTCCCGATGTCTGTCTCATTTTTCCAAACATTCATTCACAAAACCCATGGAAAAAAGATTCAACCCTTTCTTAGTATATTTTAAACATACACATTAAAGAGAGCACTATACAAGTACTGTAAAACCAGAAACAATCACAGCATGAAGATTTTTGCGAATTGGAGCCGATAGCCTTTTTCGCGGCATGAAACTTTCGCAAATTGCCATCACCATCAAATGCTTTGTTGTACATGTAGACAAACACTTTTGCATAAAACTTTCCAGAATCTTGGCTCATCACAAAATTCGCAAAAGTTTCATGCTCGCAAAAATTTCTGGTTTTACAGAAAGTTGAATAACATAATGAAATAAGTGCTTTCTCTGTTTTCCCGGCTTTCTTGAAAGCTAAGAACAACAGACACAGTATTCAGGACTGGGATATGGGCAAAGCAGTAACCAGTAAATAATTCTTCAGTACATCTTCCAAAGAGACCAAAGTGGAACATTCTACCTATTCAAAATATCAGTTATCATGAATGAGAGGGGGGGGGGGGGCAAAGAAAATCACAATTATTCATTCAATGACCTCATCTCTGGAGCTGACTCAATATTTTGCCCTCTGAGTCTGTATCAATAATCAAGGGCTGTCATCCTCATTGGCGTCATATTCACCCTCTGGGATCTGAAATGTACAGACGCCGATGACATTGTACACTGACAAACTACCATTGGCAATGACACGGTTAAGTACTCCTGATTACCACTATCGGTACATGAGCTTCACGTCATTCAACTATGACCAGGGGCAAGATTTGGATTCGGCGAGCAATGCAGTGTTTTCTGTAACCCCTCTTATGCACGGGTGCAGTGGCTGTGCAGATTTATGCTTGATTCTTGTGAACACGCAATCGGTGGCCTCAGCCCTTCCTCCTCGACCCTCCCCTAGACCCCCCCCCCCCCCCTTCTCTCCCCCTTTGGGCTGATGATCTCACCTCAACCAACGTTTCTCTGGCACATCAATGCTGCCTGCTTGCTGCTATTTATGTGGCGTGAAATTGACGTCTGCATACTACCTACCCTGCGTCGCTCCCCTACGCAAGTTATTTCACAGGCTATCCATTCACAAGCACAGCCCGCCAGACACCCTAGAGATTGGGCCTACTATCCTCTACCAAGCAGAATAATGTAGACCCATTAACAACTGCACACAAATCAAAGCAAATTGAACAATGGAAGCCTAGGTAAATGTATGTTCAATTTCAATCACAAAAAGCATTTTACAACATTACACACAGTGTACATTATTGTACAATGATTCACAAACTACTGTAAAACGAGGAATGTTCAGGTGCTTTTTAATTTTGCAAATTTTGCGAGTGCCAAGATTTGCGAAATTAAAACGCACTAAAAGTTCTTGTCTACACTACATTGTATATGCATTGAATGCCAGTAGCAATTTGCGAAAATTTCATGCCGCGAATCATGTTTTACAGTATTCGGTGTTCTACTCACATACCCTGTAGTGCTAGTGAATTTTCAGCAATACAATGTGTACAAATTCAAAGATGAGCTCCAATATTGCATACAAAAGCATACATTTGTATGTACCTCATTTGCTGTGAAATTTGTTTACCAGATGAATATGTGTATTGTATTATACACTGACTATTAAGCTAGATTTAGTTTACATTTTACAGTCACCCTGCACTTAGCCAAAGTGTTGAAAGAAATAAGAGTAGGCCTACATAATGTACAATGTACATTTGTAGGCACACACAGGAAACTACAACAGAGGGCTATGGTGAATGACACTTTCATATTAACACACCTTTATGTATGCTTCACGTCTTGAAATTCAGTTTACACCTTTACTTTTTAATCACTGTACATCCACTTGTTTCTACACATCTAATGCTGGATCCCAGCCTCATACAATCTTGTAAAGGGCAAGTCCAAGATAAGGTCCCCTCAGAAGGCAAAATTTCACCTTTGCTCAATATTGACATATTTGGTATCATTTTGAAGCTTATGAGTTGAAGTTTTGATTTCCATGGAGGAAAAAATGATATTATGTAAATTTATGCAAATTTCAAGGGCGTCATTTGCATATTAAAGTGTACATATTTTTGTACAATGTGTATGTCCAGGGATGAGGGACCTCCCTGGTATGTCCTATTAGAACTAAAATTGTACATGTACATTGCATGTTTATCTACTATCTATGTTTTATAACCACATGCAGCTAGAAATAAAGAAACTTTTATGTGAACATTTTGAGCACCGGGGGGGGGGGGGGGGGGGGGGGGTGTTTCATAAAGCTGTTCGTAAAGTTACAAACAACTTGCGAGCGACTGGTGATCAGTTCTGATGTGCTATATATCAGAATTTCCATAGTTCAGCACAAGAACTGATTACCAGTCGCTCGAAAGTCGTTTGTAACTTTACGAACAGCTTTATGAAACACCCCCCTGGTAAGCATGTACCCTATGGTAACACTCTAAATAAATTCTAATACTGGTATGTACAGTAGC
Source organism: Diadema antillarum (assembly GCF_040938485.1). Lineage (NCBI taxonomy): Eukaryota > Metazoa > Echinodermata > Echinoidea > Diadematoida > Diadematidae > Diadema > Diadema antillarum. The sequence continues at coordinate 1,336,101 of NW_027271054.1, forward strand.
TGTTGGGAATATTTGTAAAAGTCATTATACAAGTCAGAAGCCCTAACATGTAATATTTCCTTCTGGTATATCAGAATAAATCAAATCCCCATGCATATTTATATTGCAACAAGCACAGTACCCCCTTGTACCCTCTACAGTGTACACCAATTCAGCCTCAGCGCCTGCTGCAGCACACATTACGATGCTGAACGTGGTAGTACCAAACTGTAAACACACCACATAGATAGCACACTGGATGATAGGGAAGATGGCGTAGAGTTGTCCTGTGCTACCGTGTCATCCTAATTAATCACTTAAAGATCAAGTTCCTCTCTACACATCCTCCAGTGACGTCGGGCACGCGGGCCAGGTCGGCGTCTGTCTTGAATGGAGTGAGTCACGTGTGCTAGCGTCAGACACCATCGTCACCCGTGGGGTACACAAATTATAAAACGGAACCCCTGTATCCTTTAGTAAAGCCACACTATATTTCTCAAACCATCAAGACATACATTGTACCACAACAACAACATCAAAATTGGATAGTAAAACTACATCATGGCAAATTGAACAAACTTGTTGAGGGCAAAACCTTTTGTAAAATTTGCGGTTATATTGTGCTCTTCTCATACATAAAAAATTGTAAATTATGTTAAAGAGCTTACATTGTTAATGTATCGTAATATCAACTGTACAAACTGTGATAATGGCAAATTACATGTACTGTACATGTGATCTATTTGCAGACTGTAACACTTAAATCTTAGCAAGTGGAAAAGGGAGTTCTTGCTCAAACTCTCATATATTAAAGCTCATATCTCTCTGCAGGGTAAGATAATATAAAAATCTTTTGAAAGGCAGAGATCTTTCATAGTGCATTAACTCTGTATAGAACTGAACCCTGACAATGCTGCTCAGAGCGTTGGTGTCATTTGATTCTGCATAACATTCAATTGTGATATGTGGAGACTGTGTCAAATTCATAATTAAATCATGACACTAAAGTGCATTCATGTCTACAACATCTGTGCATATCACCATATTTTGAGAAAATATCAAGGTTCATACAAGTTTGTATGTAGAGAGTTTTGAGAAGATATGACCATTTTCGAAACAAACAGTGGGGCACACAACTTTGCAAAATACAGGCACACTGCTACCTCATGCCCAATTCTGAATCCTAATTGGTTCAAACAGCCATATTCCATTTCCAATATTCATGGCTGGACCCCTTTTCAGCGTTCATGTCAGCAAGTCTACGTCACAGTTTCTCTGGGGATTCGTAGAACTTCGCTGGGATGTGTGCAATTTGATACAGCAAGAGTCATAATACCCTCCATCAACACATTCTAAATACAAGCATAATCAAGGGATATGACGCCATACTATTCTTGGGTCGACACATGTGACATTTCATTCTGCAGCTTTAGAGCTTGTGGATACACATATCTATCACAAACTGAATGATAAGAATGAAGAATATATCTCATTATATATAACATTAACATCTTTTTTAAATGAAAGATGATGGTATAAAGTAAGTATTTTAACAGTATTGGTGGAGATGAGAATTGGGCTTTTGACTTTTTGCGAGATACCAAGAAAACACTTATGATATAGTACAGGGCAAACCATTTTAAGAGGAATTCAAAGTTTATTTGATGAAAATCGGGTTTGGAATTACTAAAATATCCAAAAACAAAGTAAAACAAAGTGATCATAATAAAGTGTGGGCCACACTTTATTACAATCGCTCTTTTTTTTTTGATATCTCAGCCATTTCAAAACCAATTTTCATCAAATAAATGTTGAATTCCTCATAGAATTACATGCTCTTTCATATTTCATAAGAGGTTTCTCATTATTCCACAAAAAAAAAAAATGTCAGAAACTTGAAATTAGGTCTCAACCAAAACTGTCCCATCCCTTTAAGGAAGGTAACACTATCACATAGATGTAAAAATGTTATAAATCCAAGTTCGTATTTAATGGGAAAATAAATTACACAGAACCGCTAAACATAGCATTTACAAGCATGTTATCTATCTACACAGATAGAGAACACATTGAATTTACCAATCAAAGTATGAGTCCTTAAATTGTAATTCATGTTACAATCAATGCAACATTGTCATGATATATAACAGACCTGTATCGAAACCAACCTCCTACTTTTATGGAAAATTAGAATAAAAATAACAAAAGATAACTTAGCATATTGATAAAAACAATTCCAAAGTTAATGATGACTATCGAAGTATTACGATGATGACTATGTCATGGCAATGATAATAATGATAACAGCAATAACTTACGTATGATACATGTACACTTGTAAAACCTTAAGAAGAAAAAAATCACTAGTCTAAATGCTGTACATCCTCCCCAGGGTGCTACAATAGATTCTAGACCACATTCCAGCTTGCCCCAGGTAACTATTAAACTTGCACTTGGACCCAAGTAAACCACTCTTTTATTGAATTATCTTAGGGCACTTTCCAAATAGGCACTTGGGCTAGTGAAGAAAAATCACTGGCAAGAAGCCCTCTTGATGATGGCATAGGTGTACCATGTCCTTTCATCAGTCTCACACATTTCACAAAGAACCTACCATAATTCATCAAAACTTAACCCAAGCCTCAACACTGAACTCCCTGGCTATAGTGAGTTAAATAAAGTTAAATGGCATTGACATTGATAGGGCTACATTTTATGCAAGGTTATCCCTTTTTCCACCCCATTCTTCCACCCCCCCCCCCCCACCCCCACCAATTCCAATCAGTTGCACTTCCTCTTCTGAAAATGACATTTCCAGCTGTGAATATCACACGACCTGGATATGACCATATTCAAGTACATGGTACAGTTTTCTCAAATCACTCCTTTCCTTTAATAACCCGTTGAAGGGACGGGCTGATTCTGCTAGCAACATGCATTTCCCATTGACACCTGCCCGAGTATACTCGGGATTCTTCCTCACTGGGTGGGTTAAATTGTACTCTCACATTAATCACATCTATAGTTTACCTGAATCTCAGTGAGATCAGTCAGTATCATCACAATACAGATCCTAATCATGGCAGTTGATCTACAAATAAGTGGCACTTGTCTGTAACTTCAAAAACAGTGAATGTCACCTACGCCGAGCCAATTGTTACAAATTGTACTTTACTTGGCTATAGCAAGGAGCTTGAAGCTCCCTGGCTATATTAAGATCATGTACTCCTAATCTTAAAATCACTCATTTGACTAAACGTGTACACTCACGTCACTGATGGTGGTCAAAATCCTACATCTTAAACCTGTCGAGGATGAGTCCCGAGTATACAGTACTCGGGCAGGTGTCTATGGGAAATGCTTGTTGTAGCAAAATCAGTCCGTCCTCAATGGGTTGAATCGACATTTACTCGATCATCTAGATGTTCTTCATTTATGACTTCTTTGGAAGAAATAATGTAAAGCTCTTGGATATCTGTGCTGTTATGAAAAATGTCAAGCATTGTTACTGTAAACATTCCAGGAGTAGACTGAATAATCACATGGCACACCGAAAATGTAGGAGGAAGAGCTCCCACTCTACAGACAATATTCTTCATTTGGTACACAGAGGTAGAGATGGATTCAGTTTCACAAGAGTACTGTATGGGCCCATGGAATACTCAACAAGGGGAGAATGCCCAAACAACACAACATTGAATTAGAGGGACTACACACAACGCACATATAATGAAGGGCATCCCTACAAGCACTGCTAAAGGGCTACAATGTAATTTAATGAGACATGTCCATGAAATGTAGCTAGCATGGGAGCTGATTAACTGAAAGATTAGTCTGTATTTATCATTGCTGTAGGACTGTAAAAGTAAAAAAATATATTTCAAATATTTTATAAAACTCCTCTACACAGACTGAGTTTTCTGTCTTGGGTGCGGAATACTCCAGACTTCTCAACTAATGCCATGGGCATGATCTGCTGTCAACGATGCTATGACTTCTTGGCTTCCGCAGTACCTTCCTTATACTGTAGGCCTATACGCTGAATATTTCGCGAGGATTTTATTTTCGCGAATTTCACGAGTCAGGTGCTATTCGCGAAATTAAAGACATGCGAAAATATTATGACTCTGATCCCGATATGAATGTGACGCACACATATACTTTTCTCCGTTCAGTACAGTACTCCACGATTGCGAATGTAACCACTCGCGAAATCGTCGGAAAGTCCTGATTTGCAAAAATTTAGACTCCCTATAAAAATATATGGCATATACAGTTTTTACCTACCACAGTGTGCATTGTTGAACATTGATAGTCATGAAGGTGTCAAACATTTCAATGGCAACTTGCAGATGTCTTGGCTGCAAATGAAGCTTTCTATCATCTTCGAAATTTGATTGCAAGGTATAAAAATACAATTGTCATTACATACAGAGATATAATAAATGAACACATCTGACAGATACCACTTACCACATCATTGCCATAGCTTTATTCAATATATTAAAACATTCACTATCGTAGTCTTGACCGACAAGTCTGTCTAATTCCGCGAAAAACTTCTCATTTATAATAATGACATTTGCTGGGTCAGTTTTTAAGCGAAAAACGGTCAAATCGTAGTCCAGCGTCACGTTTGACCTCGAACATTGTTTCTATAAATAAATTCTATTGGGGTAGTACGGCCGCGGCCTGTCTGTGTCACTCTGAGTGTCACAGTGTCAGCTCATGCTGCTCAGGTTAGGAAATATTGCATTTAGACCCTAGACCTGTTCCCTCCCCCATGCCCACGACGGTTCTGACATATCCACCTTGAAAATGTGAATTGCATGCCAACTGTAAAACCTCTAGCTCTACAATCTATTCCATGTTAACTAAATAGTTATCTATACAAAAGTGTTGCTGTACCAAATAATACACAACTAAAATTTTAACAAGTAATTTACGGCGTCTGGTTGCGCTTAATCTCTATAGAAAGTATAAACTTAAACCACTATCACATGTTATTTCATCTGTTAATCACGCTGTAATTGTAAAACCTGTGTACATGAAGTAGATTTACATCATACACACGCTGCAATCAAACAAAGTCAAGGGTCGAGCTGTGAAGTGCAGAGCTCGGGGTGCAGAGTCAGAGTAATTTAGCTGCGGCCATGCCGGCATACAGTGTAGTATCACTAACGTTAGTTATCAGGCGTAGGCTTATGTGAAATCGACGTCGAACGATAAATCAAGCCAAAGCACACGAGGGAATGAACACGCCCTTGCATGACATCGGCAGATAGAGAATCCAGCAAAACAACACACTGCATTATCTAGATGAGGCATGCATAATTTTCTTGAAACGCTGTAAGGCACATACAACAGCAATAGCTGTAACGTTACATTTTACTTACAATCCAAGTGCTTTTTCTTCGGTCCCATCATCTCCTCAGTTGTGGCTTTGCATACCGATTTAGCCAGATCGGCTCCCGCGATGGTGTGGCGGGCAGCCTGCATTCGATCAACAACACTCTGTCGTCCAGACATGCTGGAAGAAAATCAGTCAAAACGAGAAAAGATGATTAGGTGAACACTCCTTGAGTTTTAGACTGGGGTGGTATTCGCAAATATATCCAAAACAATCCAGTATCCGAAGAAGTCCACAGGTGATGTCTCTTTCCCAATGGCTTCTCTCACCAGCATGTAAAGGGGGCCGAACCGTACATAAAACACACATACATACGAGAAACGTCAGCTAGCTAGCTACGTATAAAGGCAAGGTACGATTACGTGTACGTACGTGCGTCCGTCCTTGCAGCGCCGTGCCTTGTCTGTAGCCGTCTGGCTTCTGCGCTTCCAAGTCCAATATAATGTGAGTGAGTGTACCCGTGTACTACTAGTATTGTGTGTGTGTGTGTGTGTGTGTGTGTATGGTTGTGTGTTATCGTATGTAAGCAGTACAGTACGTGGACGTGCGGATTTCGCACCACACTGCGCTGCATCCTGTGCAGTGCGCAGGCCACGGCGACACGTTCAACCAGTATGTTTCTGTATCGGTACTTTGTATGTTTTTTTTATCTCCTTTCATTATTTTTTTTTTGTCTACTACTCAGAATATCATTTACCTGCAAAACTGCAAGGATTCCACAACAACCTGTCCGGCTGGGCCCTGCTGCATGAAAGTCGAGATCAATCATAAGTCAGAATATCAAGCATAAGTCTCTGAATACTCAATTCTGATTGGCTGAATATACCTGACTTATGTTTGACTACTATCATTTTCTCACTTGTTATGTTTGATCTCAACAGGCACCGCCAACAAAAATATGAACTAGGTACAGAAGTACAGTGTACAATGCCCACCAAACGCCCCTACTTATAGATTTACAGAGTGCGCAATTGAATGAATTTTATCACCCAACGCGGCACCCAGTATTAATCCAGAAATGTTTGCAATATCTGTTATGGTGTCATTTCAACTAACACGTGATGAAATCGAATAAAACAAATCTGATATCAATTGTCTTTGATAAAAAAAAACTTGAAATGATCCCGTAAGAGAATGTAGAAAATGGCTTGAACAATCAGACGCACTAAATTGAAAACATTCCTGATTGAATGACCGATTTTATTTTCTAAAGTAATTCGATGTTTTGATTAGATTATTGGCAAAATGCAGCGATGTGCATTTCTCCTATAAAGACTCTTAATTTGAACATAATTCCATTCGATCGAGATCCGGAATCCATCCCCTCTCAGAGAAGAGAGAGAGAGAGGGGGGGGGGGGAGAAAAAAAATGTTTGGAAAAACCTCATACCTAGGCCCTAGACCTCCGCATGTACAGGCCTAATAGGACCCTTACCTTTCTTCCGGTAATTTAATAATTCAACCCCCCCCCCCCCCCCATGTTTCAAATGCTTTGCTGATCATGGAATTCAAGATTGGGTTTATGTTTTCCAGTTCCATGAAAATGAAAACAAAAAATACAACAAATCTAAACCTCTTTCTTTAAAACTCATCTCCTTCAGATACAGCTAGCGTTATATTCGCGACATGAAACTTATGCGAATTGGAGCCGACGGTCTTTTTCGCTGCATGAAACTTAGAATTGCCACTGACATTCAATGCATTGTTTAGAATCGCGCGCATTTTGCTTTCGCGAATCTTGCCTCCTCGCGAAATTTGCGAAAGTTTCATGCACGCGAAATTTTCTGCAAAATAAAATTCAATAGGGGCCTATTCATACCATGAAAATGATAAAAAGAAAACAGAGGGCTCCTACTCTGATTTCAATGAGTAGGTCCTGAGGGATCATCTCTCCAAATTTGATGATTTTATCTGCCATGTAACGGTAATATCATCTGACTTAAGCTCTTTCAACCAATTACTAGAGGATAGGCCTACAGTTTTGATGCAAAATGTAATAACGTATTCAGGCCTACTAGTATTACACCTTCCTTCGCCATATAAACCCACATCCCACTGCAATTAAGCATATTTTGATCGGAATGAATAACGAATAAAAATTGATACAATGATTATGGTATAGACACTCTACAGATTGATTGATCATCAACCTTTTATTTTCATTATCTAATACATTGTAGTCACTGACTTTTTTGTTTTAAAGAATATTTCATTCTTCATCAATGGAGATGGGAAACACAATGTACAAACAAATTCATACAAAAATCTTTACATCAATTTCGTAAACATGTCATCAATGGGAACAAAATTACACAAACCGATTTATACCAAGTCTTAATATCAATTTCGTAATCTTTACACTCTCGTGCATTTTTTTCACAATCCATGTTTTACATACCTCTTTTTTACTATTTTTTCACTACTCAGATTTTATTATCTAAATCACTAACCCAAAAAACTGTCCTTTCAACATTCATTTTAACCAACTGAAGTATCAATATCCATTGATTGAAATGTATTCCTTTAAAAAAACACAAAAAAACACCCACACTACCCTTACCCCCGTCCATTCTCCCCCTTACCCTACCCCACCCCCCTTCAAAGTCCCCCATCACAACAAAACCTCAGAGACAACTAAAACATGTATGTCCTGACATACATTATATTTCAGTACGAGTGCGTCGAAAGGCATTTCCGGGTGGATGTGCAGTAGGCCCTTAATTCATAAACAAAAGCAAAACAAATTCTCAATTCTTTTTCCAGTTTTCCCACTTTTGCAAATGTATTGAAAACGTATTACGTATATAACTGCTAACCTTTGTTCTTCTAACTTATCTTGCGCTACAAACCTTTTAATGAAATATTCCGTTGGGGGTGTCTTATTTTTCCTTCCCCCCCCCCCCAAAAAAAAAAAAAAAAAAAATTCTTCACCAAAATTATAAAATATTTAACTAACTGAGCTTTTCCTTTGTCTGGTAACTCTATATACCAAAAAAGAATCTCTTCCCAACTCAATTGTTGCAAATCAACATAATTAAAAAAAAAATTACTGCATTTTTCCCAAACCTTCCTAGAGAATTCACATGACAAAATGTTTATATACGTCTCTTCCTCTTTATGACAAAAGGAATATAAATCATCATTTATAAACTTAAACAGAAATAAGTGATGATTTGTGTACACTACTCCATGCAATACAGTATATAATCTAACTTGACTGACAATTAAAATCATTATTGCATGATTATCGATCGATATTGATAGTTACTGCTTTCATTATAGACATCATTTTCATTATCATCCCCTCATCATCACCACTTTTCATTTTAATTAGTGAAAGAGAGGTAAATTACTATATATATATATGAGTAAATTCACTTGCACTATATTATAGGCCTAAGTATGAACCAATTACACCGAGTGTGTGTGTGTGTGTGTGTGTGTTTCCGTAACATCGACGCAAGCGCGTCGTTCTTAGCGAGCTTTAGACCTGCGATGCGAGCGATAAAGACGACAATATTAATTTTTGGCTAAAACTGATGTTTTGCACATGCGCGAGAGAGCTGTTTCCATTTTTCAACACGAGAGGCTGCCAGCGGCGCCTTAGCGTTCGCGTCGCTAATTATCTAGACTGTAACTGCAGTGAATCGAGAGGTGAAGCGGATGTCATAATACTTCGGACGTGGTTTCGCACCATGATATGGGACCGCCCACTTTTCACATATTACACTGAGTACATGCGCCTGTTTCCGCCATAAACAGCGGAAATGCTCCACAGTAGCCTACTTGTCGATGAACTACAGAATACCACAATTCTTATATTGCTCCGAATCGTTAACATTATAGCTTGAGTAGTTATAGATCATCATTTTTGAGGAAAATGTTGCAATCATCGTTTACATCTCTCCCAATAATGATAGCCCTCACTGATTACATCCGACGTTGTTTTCACTTCGGTCTGTTATTATTGAGTATTCAGTAAAGCTTATAGATAAAGTAGACATCTGGTCGTCAAATGTGCTAAGGGCCTATGTAAGATTAACACTTCCGGTTGATATGCAATGACCATTTTTCGTTTAATAAAGAATAAAGTAATTTTATATCATGCAACTTCTTGTGTGTTTCTTTCAACGACCAAAGAGCATCAAGATTTAATATAATGTTATATCATGTATATGCACGTGGTATATGCAAAGATTAACAAAACGTATCTAGTAAAAATTATTTTCCTTGGTAACATTGCAGTGGATAATATATATATATTATATTACATCATATCATATTCAGGCGAATTCTTTTTTGCATGAGTAAAACATCAGAAACTCTCCCAGTCCATAGTTCTATCACGTGATGTTATTATACGCCACTCTTCACTTTATAATTATTGTTGAGAGTATACGTGAAGAGGGAGTCAGACAATTCAGTGAGCCATTATACATATAATGATGAGAAAGTATGGGCCTAATGCGTAAAATATATTACATGATGATAAACATATTACATTATAAATTATTTTGATAAATTACTCTCTAAAAAAAATCGAGTGAAAATTTTCACTCTAAAAAGAGTGAATACAAAAAAGAGTGAATTTCGAGTGAAATTGGAGTGAATTTTGAGTGAAAATGCTCATTTTCACTCATTTTGGAGTGACGTCAGGGATCACTCGAAGATTTGGGAGTGATCCCTGACGTCACTCCAAAATGAGTGAAAATGAGCATTTTCACTCAAAATTCACTCCAATTTCACTCGAAATTCACTCTTTTTTGTATTCACTCTTTTTAGAGTGAAAATTTTCACTCGATTTTTTTTAGAGAGTAAGGAAGCAACTTTTAAACATTGTTTTCAGTTGGTCCCGTCAGATTTCACATTTTATAGGTTATACTATTTTATTATTATTGTTATTATTATTTATTCGGCAATTCAATATACAATACAAGCTGACATGAAATACAAATAGAAAATCGTATTACATGATATAAAAATTGTGGTGGTTCCAGGTGCATGCTGCTGGCTGCCAGGGGAGGAGGGGTCCCGTCATTCCTTTGTTAGGCTATTAAGATGTTTCCCTATTCATGACTAACTGCACCTGTTTATGTAATTAGTTTCGAATCTTATTTTGATGATTTTATTTTCTTTTGTTTTACTTTGTGCGGTGATAATTCTATTTCATTCATATAGGAAAAGAATTCAATTCATTTCAAAATATACACGTTATATACATGGGCATGTATATAATTATGGTAAGAATTATCCCACCTGATGATCAATAGTATAACTTTGGAACGATTCGAAATATATGAGGCGAAATCATGACTTCTTTTGTGTTTAAATGCTACGGAGTGGGAATAATCTTACCAAAAAGTTACGGAGGGTGCACTTTACAAACGTCCGACCAGGTAAAGTGCATTATTTGTTTTATAAAATGGTTACATGTTTTCAATTACGTGGCAGCAATTTACGCAAGATTCCCAGGCCAGCACCAGCTCTGAAGACACTTACGCTGTTTATTGCAATTAATGCATTTACTAGTAATACCATGCCAGAAGGTATTATTAGCTTGCTTAACTATACCTCATCGGTAATACACATCAGGCAATGCAGCTGAGCGCATGCATGCAAGCGGTCGTTCGCACCGGGCGTATAACGCCTGCTGAAAAGTATATGAGCAGGGCCGGGAGAGGTTGGTAAAAGTATATAGACTGGTCTTGAAATAGGTATCAGCCAATCACTTTTAGGAACGATGTCATCACTTTATAAAAGTAAATCACATACCATTAAACTTCTCCCAAACTTTCGTTTGACAGTGTGCAATATATTCTGTTATATACAACTTTTCGTCTCTACACACGGGTCTGTGATAACATAGTTATAATGTCGGCCCGTACAATGCAATTATAGGCCTAGGCTTATATACCTATACATTGAAAAGTCGACGTGAACCAAAAACCTTAAGCAGTGCTAATAAGTTGCAGACGGTGTAGATCTATATTAACGCAAGTAACACTTAACATGATTCATCACATTACCTCAGCGGGTAACGAGTCCTTCCTCCAACTAAATACTGCATCGCCTCGACAGTATATTGCACGGCTTGTTTCGATTTATCCATTGTCAGTGTGAATATCCTTCCTCTTTGTATACTGTGACCGGTGAAGAACTTCGGAGACTATCAGGAAAGCCGTACGTTGCAATTAGGAATAGATCCCCTTCGTAAAAATCACTTCTTTGCAGATCAGCACCGATAGAAGAATAGCCAATGTGAACAAAAATAACAATGGATACTTCCTATAAACTTCTAAGCAGATGCCTCATAAATAATATCCAGATGAAAAAATAGGGAGCTCAGATTCTTGATCAGAGCTGGGGGTTTTTTTTCAGGAAAAGAAGTCAATAGGTTACAATCCCAGTGGTTTTAGAACCCAAAGATTCTTTAAAAAAAAAAACCCTGTCCACAATGACGGATCAGGGCAATGAGTAAGATAATTCCCCGAAACAATCCATGTTCCAACAAACAATATCGGACATGACAGGGTATTATTATGGACTATGATTGATAATCAATCATCTATAAAGGTCCACCGCATTGATATTGTGAGTATACTGATGGGGTGGAAAATCGTTTGGTAGTTTCTTACTGAAACTGACTCAGCAATCTTTCCAGTTTTCCTAAAAACCATAAAATCATATCCATGATCCCATTTGACGTATTTTCCATGTATTCCATGAGTGAGCCAACCGCTCTCAATGAAGAATGCAAAGACACTCCAATCCAAATCGTGTAATAGGCGCACAGTGCAGGTAACTCCGTGCATCCCTCAATGAAGTCTTCCCCTATACGAAGTACAGTGAAGTTGGCATGTGCTTTATAGAGGCCCACTTCAAGTTAGCAATGACCCACCGTTGTCATCTGGTGAAGATATTAACCTATCGGCGCTGTGTTACTGACTTCACATCACAGACAGTATTTCGCTGCATTATCGACTCGGGGGGTTGGTGCAAGATCATGCCATTGCTAATTTTCACCGCGAAATTGGAGTCTTGAAAAGTAGTTGACTATTTACGTACAGCCTCCAACTGCAGCGTTGTCCCATGCAAATTCCTCACTTCGCAAATTCATGTCGCAGTTTTATACATCAAGCAGCCCCAGAGCAACATAATAATGCTACTCTTTAACCCTGCCCAAAGTATGCGGCCTATTCAACTGCTGTTCATAGACCTGCCAAACATTTAAACCCGGTGGAGATAACATGACAGTAAAATCAGCAGTATTGAGTAAACGTGTTCAATTCAAAACTCAGCTGATGATTAAGCATTGTCTCACCAGGAGTCACAAATTAGAACCGGTCGATTATGGAAATTAGAACGTCAGCGGGCGAAATTACGGCTGCCCTATACAAAGTGTGTTGGTAAAATATAGATTTGTCTTTGCTCTGTGATGCAACATCGCATACCAACGGGGAAAACTACACGATCAATAATGTTTCGGTATACCAGCACGACAAATCTGAGCTATAGACTGTAATGCAGTATACAGCTTCCAGCACAGTAGGCCTACCGGTCCATGTGCTGAGGGATAATGTTTCACATTGTATTGCAGGGAAGGGATGCAGGACGGCCAGAAGGGAAGGAAAAAGTGGGACGGTGTGTGATACCTCCTTGATGGAACACACCAATCGCCAGCTCCTAATCAGCTAAACTGACCCAATATACACAGGCGAGGTATAGGCAGACATCACCTTAGAAAGTGATGCACATAACACGGAGGAGAGGGGATTGGACCATAGGCCTATATAGATGGAGAAGGGAATGTGTTTCCTTGCATTTAGTGTCCGATTCTATAACTGAGTTATTTACTGAATTTTATATATATATATATATATATATATATATATATATATATATATATATATATATATATATTATGATCATTATGATGCTGGTGTACGCCCAATGATGACACTGAAATTGTAATAGTAATATTATATAAGACTATAAATATAGTCATTTGAGATAATCATTGCAATGAAGTATGTGGGGCCTATACATGCATGTGTGTATCTTTAGGATTCACCTTGTTATATGATTTGGTGACAAAAAAAAATTAATAATGACATGCTTCAGAAAGCAACACACAAAATTTGACATCCCATATCCCATACTGACAGGAGAAACCGTATAGATTTATCAAACGACGTATTTTCGCCTTGCAGGAATACCTTGACGTATTGTGTGTGCGTGTGTGTATATGTGTGTGTGTGCGTGTGTGTATGTTTGTATTATGAGTGCAGGGACTGACTTGTATTCAATTTACTTTACTCTTTATCCTTTTGAGCATTTATTTCCCCGACTTTGCTTTCCACTTTGCCGGGAAGTCTTTTAAACAACAATAAAATACGATGTCGGCAGTACATCACTGAACTTTGTCACATTTCAGTAATTCCTACAATCATCTAAAAGCGTAACTTATACCGGTAATGGCAATTCATGATTCTGTGGAAGATGGTTGAAAGTATATTTTTGACTTCATACAGCGTGTACTCTAAATTTTGACACGTATAACTATAAGTCCATTCCAAAGGGATTGTACAGTTTCGGTTGAGATGGGGCTTCAGGTTTTTCAACTTTTTTTTTTTTTTTTTTAATGACGATTTTTGTATTCTTTTGAGATAATGAGAAACCTGTTATCAAGCGCGCCGGAACACTTCTGTTTTTGTTTTTTGTTTTTTAGTTCAGTTTTGTTTTTGTTTTTGTTTTTGTTTTTGTTTGTTTTTGTTTTTTTTTGGGGGGGGGGACAAAATCTCGACGGGGGCACATGTGACGATGTGAGATCCTCGGCGAGGGAGCGAAGCGACCGAGCGGGGGGGGGGGGGGGGGGAGGGTGTGGAAGGGGGATACCCCCCCCCCCCCACGGTATAAAACAGAGTACAAAAGTCGCGTTTGTAGAGCTTTTAAAAGCAAATATCTAAGGGATTACACATTGTGAAAAAACAGTGCGAAGGACTATGATCATAACATACGGCGGTACATTATGTGACGGTGTGAGATCTTCGGCGAGGGAACGAAGCGACCGAGCGGGAGAGGGTGTGGGAGGGGGGATACCCCCCCCCCCTCCCACGGTAGGAACTTTTTGTAAAAACAGAGTATAAGAGCCGCGTTTATCATATAGAGCATTTTAAATCATATTTCTAGGGAATTAAACATAATAACAAAAAATACCGCGAAGGACTACATACGATCATAACTTATGAAAACTATTCATTTTACTATAAGTACGGACAGGGCGAGCGAGCCACTTTCACTTTGCCGTTCGTCTGAAATGTATTCATTAAAAGCTTAAACGTGATCGCATTGTTCGAGCAATAGAAAATATTCTTATACTGCTAGAAAGCAGAGAAGAAAAGGAAAAACGCAAGATTTACTAAAGGTATGTTTCAGCGGGTACGCTCGAGGACGAGAGGCTACCATGTATGCACTGAATTTACAAATAAGTTAATTTTAGTGTTTAGGTATAATTATTTATATTGTTAGTGTATTATAATTTTCAGTTATGAAATTGACAACTTTTAGACAAGAAAAATGCCTTTATTGTTCATTTTGGTTTTTAAACAATTGATTAATTATTTGTTACTGCAGGGGGCACGGGGGGGGGGCAAAAACTAGTTTTGCCCCCCCCCCCCCCCCTCCCCCTGCTTCCGGCGCCCTTGCCTGTTATGAAATATCAAAGAGCATAATTCCAAAAAGGCTTCTAGTTCATTTGATGAAAATTGTTTTTGAAATGGCCGAGATATCCCAAACAAAGCGATCCTAATGAAAGGTGGGACACACCTTTTACTAGGATCGCTTTCTTTTACTTTGTGTATGGATATCTCAGCCATTTCAAAGCCGATTTTCATCAAATAAGTTTCAATTTCTCTTACAATATGCTCTTTAATATTTTATAAAGTGTTTTTTTTAAGTATATCGCAAAAAGTTAAAAGCTGATTCTCACCGCAACCACTGTTGTACCATCCCTTTAAACAAAATATTGATGTAGACGGTATCATCACGAATAAGGTCAGACATAAAACGTTATAAAAAAATATTAAAATTTATTGGGATCTGGGAGTTCATGCGTGCATGTTTCTCGAAACAGAGATATTATGTAATGTTTATGTTTCGACCACCACATGTGATATGAACAATTTTCGATTAATATAAAGTTTTTTCTTCATATCAAACTAAAATTGCTGTGTTTTAATGACTAGAAACCATTATTTCTCTCGGGGATGAGATTGTATTTGCTAAGTAACAAAAAAACCACGATTCTAATAATTTGTGCTTTTTATGTGTGTGTGTGTGTGTGTGTGTGTGTGTCTGTGAGAGAGTACCCTGTGTGTGTGCGTGCGTATGTATGTGGGTGTGTGTATGTGTGTGTGTGTGTGTGTGTGTGTTATGTATGTGTATGTATATGTGCGTGCGTGTGTAACCAGCAATGAGAGAGAGAGTTGTGAAATTCACAGAGGACTTCGTCTCTCCATGACTCAAGATATGGCAGCTCTATATACGCCCTGTGCCAGGCAGTGTATACAACAATAGATTGGAAGAAGAAGAACAAGATAGCGGGGTTGTTTTACGCGTATTTACAATGGTTTGGGTCAATAGCCTACCACTTCATTATATTGCAAATAAGAAAAAAAGTGGGAGTTCAGAATTGTAACTTTAATTCTTTATCGATTTCCGACGTTAAATGGATGGTACAGTATTGGTGGAGCTGAGGATTTGGCTTTTAACTTTTTGCGAGATACCAAGAAACCACTTATGACATGGTACAGAGCATGCCATTTTAAGAGGAATTGAAGGTTTATTTGATGAAAATCGTTTTAGGAATGGCTGAGACATCCAAAAACAAAGTAAAACAAAGCGATTGTAATGAAGTGTGGGTCCCACATTTTATTAGTATATTGCTCTGTTTTGGGTATCTCAGCCATTTCGTAACCAATTTTCATCAAATAAACCTCTTGGAATTACATGCTCTTTCATATTTCATAAGAGGTTTGTCATTATCTTACCCCAAAATGTTAAAAACCTGAAGTTGTGTCTCGACCAAAACTGTACGAGCCCTTTAATGAAACTTCCACCATGATTCTAGTTGTTTAATTCTATCGTTTGTCTGTTGTTGGTGTATTTTGAAGTTGAATGCAAAATACGCACATTGCTCCCGTTTTCAGTAGAAATTTCGATTGAAAAAAACAACCGAATGAACTCATGTGATTTTCGAACAGTCGAAAGTTACTTATAATCCTCACATCAAACCGGCGTGAGGTAAACATCAATGCTCAGTAATATTGGTAACCCAGACGAGTAACATGAAACCAGCAATGACTTATGATCAAGATACTAGTAGTCATATGCCTCTACTATAAGTAGAGTGCATTTCATGAATTATACAAAGTACAACGTTGTGATCATTATTATGACATATCGGTATTATAAGACTTATTAATTATGAGAAGTATTAGATATATTAGCTAAGAGATATATTAGTATTATTACATAGACCAGATATTACCAAAGAGATGTTTTTCTCACTATCTACTCATTATGCTCTTTTGGTGTAACATAATTATCATTCACAAGCCCTGAAAATTAATACTAATCGATGAAAATAGATTGCCATCGCAGATACAGTACAGTTGATTACGTGAAATAGAGGATAATTCATTACTACAACGACTCAGTGACCTGTTACTTATAAACGATGAATTGAGGCCAGATAGAGGGCGTTTACCCTCTCCTACGACTTGTATGCACCACGCACAAGATCCTGCCGTGTTAGCAGTATTAGTTGTACACAATCATTTTCTAATGAACAAGCTACAGACATGGCATGCATCTGCTCCTTAGCTTTTGTGTGTACTTAATTGGTTTATATGATATGTTTCTACATTCATATCTTTGCGGTAAGTGATATCGTCATTTAACCATTCACAACGTTTTCTAAAACTAGGACTGTGGCAAATACATTACATTTACATTTACTCTGTCCCTCCAACCTCCCTCACTCGCTCCCTGTCCTCCGTCCTATTACCACCCACCAGTGCAGTGGCACATTACATGTCTGTTCGGCGAGGAATCGGATCGTTACTGTAGTCCCACGTGCTTGACTTTATGGTGGTGAATTTGTAGGCTCTTCACGTCTGCTGCTGTTATCCAACTAGAAATATAGGCCGAGAAATCTAGATAGAAAAATCGGTCTGTCCGGAGGAGTTTTATATATATTTTTTTTACTTTGATGGTTCTCCTCCTGGGATAACCCCGGGGCGCTCCTTGTACGCAGTAACTTAGGTCTTTTAACTCTGAATTTAAGCTTTAACAAAAGGAGACCTCCGGATGATTTTCAGATTTTCACATTTGAACAACTATGAATTAGTTATAATGAGGACAGAGTTTCAGAATTTGTGATAATTGGGATGAAGAATAAGAATATTTTCGATATTTATAACAAATTGCAATGAACAAGGATGATGACATGGCAGGGTAACCGTAAGAATGCATGAGTTGGGGCTCTCGAGCCCTCAAGGAAGCAGAACAAAACAAAAGACGAAGGCATGCAAAGATTATATACACAGGTGAACTCGCAAGCAAGCGGTATTGTAATGTACATGTAATGAACTTGTTGTGGATGTATAAGTATATTATGAGTAGCGTCTACATGACTCTTCTTGGGCCTATATATTCCACCTTTTTTTTTTTTACACACAAATGTGCCATTTGAATTGTGTTGCATATGTGTGGATGTCGTAAGTTACTGTAGCTTTACAAATGAAAGTCCACTCCATGTCAAAGTAAATCATATGTATTTTTGTCCTGTTTTGTTGAAAAATTAGAGTTTGGCTAAACTAGGAGATTATTCTGTAGCACATTGTTCAATAAGATACCTGACACAGGGCACAAATAAAGCCAAATGAAACAATGGCAATTTCATGAAGTACGCATATCTATTTTGAATATTTATTTTTCCTGCACTTTAAAAAGAAAGTTTGTTTTGCAACTATTTTTTGTAATATGTAGGGCCTGTTGGTAATGTATGTTTATAAGTCTGTCCTCAACTTATTTCAAATTCTTTTTTTTTAATGTTCATTCTTTCAGAATAAGCTCAACTGCACTGTATTCATGAGTTTGATTGACAATGAGCTCAAGCCATGGACTAGAGACATGTGAGATATGCGGCCAGGAAGGCTTTGTAGGCGAGGCTGAGGTAAGGACTCACATGCTGCTGGACCATGAGGAGAATGGCGGCTCGTGCCCTCTGTGCGACCTCGGCCAGGTGACAGTGGAGGAGTTGGCTCTTCATATGAACACCGCCCACAGGAGCATCCTCAGTCCTTACGCTTCAAAGGAGTCACAAAATGGTTGTGCCATGCGGACGAGTCAGCGTCGCATAAGTGATGCCCCCTTTGCTTCCAGTGATGCAGTGGTAGTAGTGGCGGAAGAGGTTTGTGAGGGAGACTCTCTGATCTACATCGAGGACTACTTTGGGGAGTCAGAATCAGTGAAGCATCAGAACGGAAATCTATCGGAGTTGGGAACAGCCAACAGGACTAGCATGGACTGTATTGATAGTGTTGAAGATGCTGATGTGGCTGCTGAAAATGGTAGTGTGAGTGAAGTGGGCAAAATCGCATCTTCTGAAGAGGGCAGTGTTGATATTCACGAATCCGCAGGCGTGAGCGAGGCTTCAGGTGATCTCTTTGAAGAGACAAGATCACAGGAGGACTCCTGTAAGGAGAGTGCACTGGAACCTGAATGTCGTATGGTGGATGGAGCCAGGGAGGGCCTGCAGGAGAGGAGAGTGATACGGCTGGAGGCGGGAAGGGCAGCTCCTCAACAGGGTGATGGCTTCAAGGAGTGCCAGAGCTCAAAGGAGCGGAGCGCCTCCCGGGAGGGGAAGCAGACTGACAGGAAGCGGGGAAGGAAGGAGCCGGACGTCCGCCCCAAGGACACCCAGAGACCTCCTCCTGAGCGGCGGAGCAGCCAACAGTCGGTGGATACGAACAACTCATTGAGGAGCGAGAGTGGGAGTGTCAGGAGCGAAACCAGCAGCCCGTTCAAGAAGCTGCTGAGAACATTAACAGGAAGTGCTCCCGAGGAGGAGGAGAAAGAAAGCAAGCGAGAAGAGAGCGGGATATGGGTTGAGCGTCTCACGAATGACTCAGAACCTGACATCATTGGGGGTGATGCGGACATGATGATAGAAGATGCCCTAGCAGCTGATGAGGTTGAATTTGATGACATTCCCAGCACCAGTGGCATAAATCCCTCTGCCACATCCACCCCTTCCAAGTCAAATCCACTGCCACAAAAGAATAAAGTCAGCCCCAAGAAGCCAACATTACTCAGTCTGAGCATGAGTGCAAAGAATGTGGACAACCCAATTCTCTGTCCACTGTGTGGTCTTGGCAGCTATGATCCCAATTTTCTGAGTACACACATCAACAATGAGCATCCAGAGGGGGCAGTGGGCGGGGCTGCTGAGTCTGTGAAGGGAGCTGGAAGTGGTGGAGCCGATGGAGCGGAGGACATCAGCTGCCCTGTGTGTGGACTCTTCGGACTGGGTCCTCAAGAAATGAATGCCCATGTCGAGAGGCATTTCACTGACCAGCCGACAGATGGGGGAGAGGAAGTAGGAAGCCGACAAGGACCGAGCCGTGACAGGATCAGTGAGATGGAGAAAGCTGATCGGCAGCTGGCTCAACAGTTACTACAAGAGGAGAAGAAAGCACAGAAGGCGAGAGAGGAAGAGGAGTTCAGAAAGCTGCAGGTCAGTGACTGGTTTCTTAAAAGACCCCAGTACATTTTTTATTCATGTTCAGCAATGTAGTGATGATATAATAGTAGTGCCCATAAGGAATGTTAGCCCAGAATCTAATTTATGCACTACACCTGTATTTCCACCACCATTACTTTGAAGCAACTATCAGTAGAAGTAGTCTCAGGCTGCGTTTATCAACTTTCCCCTGTTTAAACGACTTTCGAAAGCCCTTTCGATAGCCCTTTCGATAGCCCTTTCCATAGCCCTTTCGAAAGCCCTTTCCATAGCCCTTTCGAAAGCCCTGTCCACTCCCTGTACTATTAATGTGCCGCTTGTTTCGTCGGCTGCGTTTATTAACTTTCCCCTGTTTAAACGGCTTTCGATAGCCCTTTCGATAGCCCTTTCAAAAGCCCTTTCCATAGCCCTTTCGAGAGCCCTTTCCAAAGCCCTGACTGCCTGTACTATTAATGTGCCGCTTGTTTTCTAAGAAGGGACGGCGAAAAGCAATTACCATCATAAAGACATATCTTCCTTTGAGAGTGACGAGTCATGATACAATGCCACATGAATCAATTGTCTTCCTATCTGTGAGGCAGCTCCAGTTTAGCACATACTTCAGATATTTCTGAGTGGCGGCATAAGAAACGCATGGTTGCATAACCGCAGTAGGGCGACCTAAAGGGCTTTCAAAACAGCTTTGCGTTTATCAACTTCGAAAGGCTTTTACAAACAGGTTTCTGATAACCTGTTTAGGAAACCTGTTTGGATCGTCACAAATTTGGGGCTTTCAAAACAGCTTTGCGCTTATCAACTCGTGAAAATTCCTTGAAAGCTGTTTGGATAACCTGTTTCTGCCGAGAAAGGAGAGTTGATAAACGCACCCTTTCGTAAAAGGCTTTCCTAAAGGGCTTTCAAAACAGCTCTGCGTTTATCAACTCGTAAAAATTCCTTGAAAGCTGTTTGGATAACCTGTTTCTGCTGAGAAAAGGAGTTGATAAATGCAGCCTAAGTAAACCATGATGAGTGTATTATGATTTTACATTGTGCAAGCAGTAATTCAGGGAGGATATTATTTGAAATTGTTACTAGTATATCATCTACATGTAAATCTGACCACATTGGTAGACTTTTCTGGGGTACTAATGTGATATTCCACCCTTTCTTACTTATCTTTTAAAGGAGAAGTATGGAACTGATGGAAGGGGTAGCTTCAGAGGTCAGACAGAAAGAAATACATCACGACAAGTGTGGCGGGGTCATCTGACACCGT
This sequence comes from Diadema antillarum, assembly GCF_040938485.1. Classification (NCBI taxonomy): domain Eukaryota; kingdom Metazoa; phylum Echinodermata; class Echinoidea; order Diadematoida; family Diadematidae; genus Diadema; species Diadema antillarum. The sequence continues at coordinate 1,357,550 of NW_027271054.1, forward strand.
TCGAATACCATGCCCAGAGAGCTGAGCTAGCAGAGTCCATGGCAACCGGGATTGACAGTGGACAAACTCGGATGTCCGGTAAATCTCACTTAATAGCAGAAATACATTCTCTCAAATCTGTCTTCACAGCAAGAGTTCTGTCAAGTTCTGTATTTGTATTAACAAGCAAAGCCCTTGCTCTCTATCAGCAGTTATTTGTAGTTAACATCACTAACTATCAGAATTGTCAATTACCTCACAAGATTTTGATGATGGTCGAGTGCTGGTTAAATTCCATTTTTTTCACTTCCATAGCTGAGGCTAAAAACAACATGCTTAATTTTTAAAAATTTTTAAATAATTTTGCAAAGTGTGTGTGTGTTTATGTGTGTGACAATGTCCCAGTGCAAGAAACACATGTACATCATTTTACAATGACTTATGCAGATCTACGTAAATTGTTTCTGCGTTTAAGAATTATATTGTCCCTGCTGAAAGCAGAATTCTGTACATATAATTATATGCCCATATTTTTTTTTCCTTCCCTTTGCCCTTTGATGCTGTCACACACCTTATGCAGGTATCATTCCTAAATTGATGGAGTATTATAACAACAAGGTACACGGAGTCTCATTTGCGCGCTTGTCTCTCAACCTGGACCACTTCTCCTCGGCAGCAGGTGATGTTGGCTGGGGATGCGGATACCGCAACATCCAGATGCTGCTATCTGCCATGGTAGAGGACCCACAGTTCAGACAAGTTGTATTCAATGGTACAGAAACATAATTTCTTGTTTTACCGTGTTGTCTATTTATTTGTGTTTTCTGTAGTTTGTTGGTTTTTGTTTTAATATTTAGCTATTGAATTCAGATTTCCAAGTCTACAACTTTCCCTTATTCTACATGAGGCGTTTAAAAAGCATATCTCTTCAGGTCCTGATAAGAGAATGTCAAGTTCTCCCTGATTTGGGAACTATTGAGGTGAATGGCGTTCACAAGTATTGCCCTGATTGCTCTGTGAAACCATCCTGATTTTGATCTGCAAATGTTGACAACCCGAGATTGAAGTTGTGTTTCTCAACTTGCTGAGCATAGCAGGAATTTAACTTTTAGCATAAATAGGTTGCTAGAACTGACAGATGTGCATTGCTTGATCAAGTATTTTGATAACCATATTGCAAGTCAAAATGCTTCAAATTTTCTGTGTGTGTGTTTTTTTGAAGGCTCTTGTTGCTTTCAAGCATAAAAATGATTAATGCTCACTTCATTTTACTTGCATTTTTGTGTAAATGCAGGGGCTGTATTTTTTTCTCTTTTTTTGCCATTGTTACATGTTTAGAAGCTTCCTATTAATGATTATTTATAACACAAGTATTAAAACTGAATTATGATTGTAGGAAATAATCTATAACAGTCCTTGGGTTTAGGTTGTTATTTAATCCTCTCGAGATCACCACTTTGTAAAGTGCCATCGATATTGTATGCAAACAGGATGCCGATGATAAGCATAGATTAAACAAAATTCACATTCCATTTGATATCTGTATCAATTGTTAGCTGTGACGTTCCCCCATGTTGGCTTTTACAGGGAGAAAGGATATTCCATCGATACCGCGCATCCAACTCCTGATCGAGGATGCATGGAGGAAGGGGTTCGACGTCCAGGGACGGGGTCAGCTGCAGGGCAAAGTTCATAACACCAGGAAGTGGATAGGAGCGACGGAGGTTGTGGCCATGCTCTCGGCACTTCGAATCAGGTGAGCGGATCTTGACTGCCACAACCATACATCTGTGTGCTGTTTGTACCGTGTGAGCCTCGCTTGTATATTTCGTAAGAGTGGAAGTGCGAGGTGTGGAATGGATGTTTAATATCAATCTTCCAATGAACTGACATTCTCATAACACACTGCCAAGAGTAGACAGCTCTGCAAAGTGTCTCCAAATTAGACCTGCCCTACCAAGATTTAGTAGTCTCATGTTTGTGTAGATATTTATGCTGTACAGCACCATTCTTTAATACACTTGCTTGAAATGCATGTTGAACATGTTCATTGTGCACTAATCATGTAACAAACGTGTGTTGTACATCCTGTGCCACTCCAGCATCATTAATGGCCCAAGCCTGCCATTCTATCATGTACTGTAAAAGTGGATATTTTCGCGCGACTAATTTTTCGTGCTGGGCCGGTTAAGAAGAGTTTCGCGTGTTTTTAATTCTGCGGAATCAAGGCATCAACTACTGGAACATATGGCAAGCATAAATATTTGCGTGCTTTTATTTTCGGGCTAGCTTCTGGTTGCGCGAAATGCGTGAAAATTTCAACACCGCGAAAATTTCCACTTTTACAGTAATGTAAACTGAGCTGCTTCTTGGATTGCATTGAAGAGTTGTTATCATTGTAAACCTTTTTTGCCAGTGTGATCGCTATCGTCATTTCATCATTTTTATTCAAAATTCAAACAATTCAGCAGCAATTGCTCTATCCAACAGGTGCAAGCTGTATGACTTCCATGCTCCCAGCGGCCCGAATGGTACCCATCCACGTCTCTTTGCATGGATCAGGGACTACTTTGGCAGGCCAGCACTGCTCAGCATGGATGGCTGTGGGAGATCCAACAAGCTACCACTCTACCTCCAGCATGAAGGTATATGTAGACCCTGCACAGCATCTGGTTCCCAAGAGTTGAAAAGGCAGCAGTCCTACAATAGGAGATTTATGGCCCAGTCAAAATGTCGGCGATCTGTCGGGGATTAGTTTTGGCCGGGGGTCGTCGTAGATAATAAAGAATCCTTGAACAATCCTAGCAATAATCCTAATAGAAATGGAGCAGTCACATTGTCTAAGATTTTTTCAAGGATTTTGACCCGGTTTTGTCGAAAAATCGTGGGATTAGCCTCCGATCGCCTCCGATTGCATCGGAGGCGATCGGAGACGATATCTGCGATCGTCTTTTGGTGCTCCCCTTGGCATCTTCAAAATCTTCAAAATCTTCTGTCACAGCCTCCTGCAGCAAGAGCGTCTCAAACTTTTAGCGATCCGGTCGGAGGCGCCCTTATATACACGGCGATTTACTACGATTCCACCGTACGAATCGTCGGAGACGATCACAGAAAGCATACGAATCGTCGCAGGGCGCCTCCGATTCAGTCGGAGGGCGCCGGAGACTACTCGCAGACATTGAATCTCAACCCGAATTTCCAATACCACACAGAATCTTGCGACTAGTCTCAGATTATTCGGAGGACGCCTCCGATTAATCGGAGGGCATCGTAGGTCATCGGATATTGTGTCTGGGATGCCAAAAATGGGTGAAAAATCTTGCAAGCAATCTTGCAATTTTAAGTTCAAAGTTAGGAGCCGCGACGGGTGTGGCGATGCCTAAAAAATCAGCCACAAGCCGCAGGCGTCCGGAGAGCGCCTCCGACGGGTGCAAAATCGTGAGATCTGTCTCAAGATTTTGTTAAAATTTCCCGGGTTTTACCCATCGCCGACGCATCGCAACTGATTTGTGACTGGCCCATTAGGCTTCCACCGACCTCTATTGACTTGCTGGCTAGCTTTTGTCCATTCCTAGTATACGATCTCTCCAACTGATGAAAGTTTTTTGCATCTGCAGCAGTCTTCTTTTGTTGATCCTCCTTTACTGTACGAAATTTCATCAGAAAGAGTGATTCGATATCAAAGTATGACAGATTAAATTCTTGTATGAACAAGACTTTTACTTTGCAAATGAGAAATTTAACAAGATTATTTAATATCCCTTTGATATGATATTGCATACTAATTGTGAAGTCCAGTTTATTGTCGCTTGGGCAACAAGACCTCGTATCCACAAAATGTCAAATGTTCAGGGGAGCAAAAAAAACCAAACATGGCAGCCAAAGCACTGCATCAAATGGGATAGCCTTTCCTTTCACATGCCATGGTGGCTTTATTTTTGGGGTAAGACAACCAGGATTTGGACAGGAAATCACTTAACTGATTATCTGACCATTAATCCAAAAAAGCCATTTTCATTAAAATTTCAGATGCGAGGTCTTGTTGCCCCAGCGACGTTATGTTTGATATTGATATGAGTAATATTTTGCTCTGTGAAGTAGGAACTTTCACATTCATATGAAAGAATCATGATACAAGCTTACCCAACTCTTGAACTACTTCACATTAAGTGCCACATAAATACACTGATGAAGACTTGACAACTGTTCTGTCAAAGGAGTGAGAGTCATATGCCAATGAATAAGATCTACTGGATGAAAGGTTCTATTGATGTGTTATTCTGCTTTTCCTTCCCTTGTGCAGGTCACAGCAGAACAGTGGTGGGTTGTGATGTCATGAAGGATAAATCAACCAGACTGCTCATCTTCGACCCCAGCATGGAGCTATCCAATGCCAAAGCTCTGAGGTGAGGAAGTCAAGTATGTAATAAGATGGAGGAGTAAACAAACAAACAAACAAATAAACAAACACACCCACCCACCTACACAGTACCACAACTACTACTTAACCCTAATCCCACCAGGTTTTTTTGAGGGACTTGAAACTTGAGGGTCTTTTTGGCCCCCCTTCAGATCTCGGTCGTGGATCACGCGATCCTTGCGAAAATTTGTACTAAGGTAATGGCCAATGTAATCTACAAGACTGTATAGTTATATTTTCATGCCTCCGCCACGAAGTGATGCCGGAGGCATTATGTTTTCGGGTTGTCCGTCCGTCTGTCCGTCCGTACGTCTGTACGTCCGTACGTCCGTCCGCTTTCGTTTACGCGATAACTTGAGAAATATTTACTGGAATTTTACCAAACTTGGTCCAAGTATGAAGTATGATGGGGCAATTATTTGAATAGATTTGGGGTGAAATCGGCTAAAGGTCAAAGGTCAAGGTCAAATCATGAAATTGTATCCGTTTATGGGATAACTCAAGACTGGTTAGAGCAAATTTCACCAAACTTTGTTGGAGGATGATGTATGATGGGACAATTACTTCATTAGTTTTTCAGTGAAATCGGACAGAGGTCAAAGGTCAAAGATCAAGGTCAAATCCTAAAATTTATCTGTTTACGTGATAACTCAAAACTGGATGAAGCAGCTTTCACCAAACTTGGTCCAAGGATTATGTATGATGGGACAATTAGTTGAGTAGATTTTAGTGACAATGGCAAGAGGTCAAAGGTCAAAAGTCAAGGTCAAATGCTGCAAATGTTGCAATTTCCCCCATATCTATGCAATGCCCAAAGGTATTTTCTTGAAACTTGGTGTGGACATGTACTACTGCGTAAAGATTCTCCAGAGAGCGTTTCATGTCATAAGGTCAAAGGTTAGGTGAAAATGTTGCAATATCACTTTTCTCGCAAATGGTTCAATGTATCTTCGTGGAACTTGGTACATACGCATGTACTGACTGGCAGGGATTATCTAGGGAATTTAGGGGTCATGGGTCAATAGTCAGGGGTCAAAGGTCAAGGTCAACTCCTCAAAATTTTACTATTTCCCTCATATACTAGCATATGCAATGCCTGCATTATTAGTTTCAAAACTTAATACATGCATTACCTAATGGAGATTCTCCGGGAAATTTTGAGCCAGAAGGTCAAAGGTCAAAGGTTAAGGGTCAAAGGCCAGGTTTCAATGCCCCCCCCCCCAAAAAAAAAAAAAAAAAAAAAAAAAAAATGTTTTGAACCGTCATTACACTCTTTCTTCATACCTTGGAAATTACTCGATGCATAAACTTATAAAAAGGTCCGTCAGAGTACAAGTAAAAATTCTCAATTCCCCAAATATGTGTACCTGCACTCTTAGAAAATTATAACAAACCCACAAGACATTTCTGACAAACCTGTCATTTCAATATTTTGCCAGTTATGTGAAACTGTCATGGATCACACATTATGAAGACATTGTACTATACGCCTATTGGGAGAATCATGCATTATGGCGGAGGCATCAGTCACCATAGCGACATTTCTAGTTCAAATATTCATTTATGTATTTTATATTAATTAATTTATGCCAATTTATGCAAAAATAATTTTTTTGCCTATAAATCAAAAAATAAAGCTCCAAGACTTCTAATTTTTGGTGAACATATTCTTTTCAATATCCTCAACAATAATATTGAAGCAAAAATTTGGCTTCGTAACTATTTCGTATTTTATTGTTTATTGAATTTTTTATGTATTTCTTTGTTTTTTACTTTTTGTTTTGTTGTTTTTTCGTCAAAATTTGACTCTTTGAGGTAAATTCACTTTCCGAAACATGTGAGGGTGCTCTTTCCAATGGTGCTATCAAGAAAATCCCATCATGTCTTGTTTTAGAGATAATTTCCGCTATTTTGATACTTTTTTGTATTTTTCCTTCAGATTTGATGGTAAAACAGTCTATCTTTGAGTTAGCCCATTGTCGGTAATATCGTTTGGAGGTAAAACGAGCTATCTTTTACATAAACCATAAAACCCTCTTATTTTAAATCATCGCTGTCAGATGGTAAAATGGTCTATCTTCGAGTTAGACCAGTTTACATATAAGTTGGCCCATTGTCGGTAATAATCGTTTGGAGGTAAAACGAGCTATCTTTTACATAAACCTTTTAACCTTCTTAACTGAGATTTTTTAATCATGGCTGTCAGATGGTAAAATGGTCTATCTTCGAGTTAGACCAATTACCACCTCACGGCCGTGAAATGGTCTGTCTAGAAGATAGACCACTTTAAAACCACAAGATGAAATGGTAAAATGGTCTAACTAAAAGATAGACCATTTTACCATAGTATGGCAATAGTGTTTGTGGTCTACCTAGAAGATAGACCATTTTACCATCTTAAGATGTGTAGCGGGAGTGTATACATGTGCTGTGGATAAACAGTCTATCTGCACAAAAATCTCATTTATTTTATAATTAAAACCCCAAATAAGCACAAAATTCTTCAGTTATCAGTGTTTAATATGCTTCTTCTTGTCCCATTGCTAAAAATGCATTATACCCATCTCCTAAAAAAGCTCAAACCTCTAAACTTTAAAGTCATTTTTCTCAGAACAGCAATTTTCGAGATAGACCGTTTTACCATCTGACGGCCGAACTGACAGAGAAAGATTATTGACAATGAAAATAACTGTTCCATGTACATGGGCACATAGTAAAGGAAAATAATATAGTCATAATGTATTGGCAAGATGTTATATTCATCTGATCCTATTGCATATACTTCTTAAATGATATCCAGTGTGCATATGTAAGTCTTTGCTCTGTCAAGCAAGCCTGGGACAAGGTTTCTTACTTTTAGGAACAAGCTTTGCTGTAAAGATAAGTATAAAATTTCAAGTTGTTAGTATTAAGAATCACTGTACTGACTGATGCACATTGTGGCATGTTGTGTTCAAATGCAGACGGGGTGAGATAACTGGTCACACCCTGAAACCAGTAAGGAAGACCCTCGGTCAAATGAAGGCCAAACAGTACCAAGTGGTCAGCATTGAAGGGCTGATGACCAAGGATCAAGAGTATGAGGTATGTTAGACTCATAGATGCCAAGTTCAAAAAAAATTTATGAGTGAGATTTTCATGACTTGGCATCTCGGTACGCACACATGTGCGTGAGCGATGGAGCGAAGCGACTGAGCAAGGGAGGGTGTGGGAGGGGGTGACACGACATTTGCTCCTGCGACAATTGCTCCGGTCTTATTTTCTCTAAGGACTTAGGGTTAGGGTTAGGGTTGTGATAGGGTTTTAGGTTTAGTTTGATGTGAGAATTAGGATTGGGGTTAGGGTTATGTTTATGGGTTGAATTCAAGTTTGGCTTAGCATGCAGATATATCATGGGAGTAATTGTCGCAGGAGCAAATGTCATGGAACCGTGGGAGGGAGGTGTCCGCCCTCCCACGGTTGGGAGCTCTTTCAGTTTTTAGCTCTTAACCCTAAAAAGACTGGGCTATTTTGGTAGCTCGAAAGACTGGGGGGGGGGGGGCCTAAAGGGCCCCCCCCCTTAAGATCTCGGCCGTGGATCGCGCGATCGCCGCGGAAATTTGCACAATGGTAGTGTGCGATGTAATCTACAAGATCGTATATTTAAATTTTACAAAATTGTCTTCTTTTATTTTATTTTGATTAATTATGCTACTTTATGCAAGAAATCAGACTCTTTGATCTAAATCAGTATATAAAGCTCGAAAAGTGCTCATTTTTGGTCTGATTATTCTTTGTGGCATTCTCAGCAAATGCACTTGAAAAAAAATTTGGTATCAAAATTAATTTCTTATTTATTTTATTGTTTTATGAATTTCTTATGTATTTCCTTGTTTTTTCGACCTTTTGTTGTTCTTGTTTTTTTAACAAAATTTGTGGCAGACACTTTTTGAAGCGTAATACTCCTAAAACAAATTAATTTTAGCCATTGAGAGTAAAAATAAGCATATGTGACCCACTTTGGCAAAATCAGGCTCTTGTCGGCAAAAACCAAAAATGAGTTTTTCATTTCATCTTGTAGAGAATTTTGTCCTCTTTCATATGATACCCAATTTGAAAATTTTGAATAAAATTTGACGAAGTTATGAGAAATTTAAGTTGATAAGGTATGAAAACATGAAACTGAGATAATCGCTTTCAAAGTTCAATGAACTTTCCCCAAAACAGAACAGTTTACATGCTGACACAAACTCCATAGCAACAGTATCTCATATTCAAGCAATCACCCTCAAATATCACACACACACTTCAGACACACTTTACCATATATTAGGAAATTAGTGTTCTTTGTCTTATCAATTTAAAGTAAGAGCCAATTAAAAACAATAAAAAACAAAAGATATCAAAGTGTGCTGCCAAAAACGGCGATAGTTCCCACATTACTATCACTACAACACATTTTCAATATTGCTGAAATCATAAATATTACTTATTAATATTTTGTGTAATTTGTATGTTTGATTACACTGTAGAAATATTAATTACTTGATTAGCATAATAATAAGTTTGAGATTAAAATGAAAACAATAGAAAACATAGGTTTTTTAACATCTTTCTCTCTCAAATTGATGTTGTACAGTAGTGAAGCATGTTGTGGTTTCTGTTTCTTTGCCATAGTGCCAGACACAATTAAATGATGTACATGTCTCTCCTCATAATCTAGTTTTGGGGATTAAAAATAAGAAATAGCAAATGCACTTAAAGGTGCAATACAGCCATAGACCTGGGACAGAATACCACCGTTTCAATGACATTAAAAAACAAAGGTTGACGTCTTCCGCAAGTCTCACATCAGGTGCAGGCGAATTTCCCAGTTGTCAAGTACTGTTTCTACATGATTTATTAGCTATTGTTGCAAAGGGAAACGTACTGAATTGATATATTTATGAAAAAAAAATCATAACATAACAAAAAAAAAAAATCCTTTCCAACCTGCTAGCACTAATGACCTTTGACTCTTAAAGCAAGTGTTTGAAATCTCCTGGGTTGAAACTCATCCAAAATGGTACAAAGTTATCAATATGTTTGTATCACATTAACTGTACTCCAGGTTGTATGACTGTACTGTACCTTTGAGCATTTTACTCTGTCCAGCAAGATGAAAAAGCACAACACAGAAATGCACTTTCATCCAACATTTTCATCCTATCTTTAGACATGTATACAAATACAGCTTACAGAATACTCATGAAATTATATTTACAATGTAATCTTTATTCTGTCAGTATGACACAATGTTTCACTTACGTTCATCCGGAAAATTAAACTATCTGTGGAAATATAACAATAGTTCAGCTTTACAGAAGTAAAATCATATTTAGATAAATAAAAATATAAAATTTCAGCAAGTATGTTCTATTATGAATAGTTTAGAAGATGCATACCAATGCACTTGCTGTTCATCTGGGGGAAAAAATGAAAATGAAAATCTATAAAAATGCTGACCAGAAACCAGACTTGAGATTTACTTTTAATTTCAACCAAACGAAATGTTTAAAAGCACACACAGAAAACTTCTTAAAACGTAGTACAATGTATCTGTAGTGACACCTACAGAGCCTTTGTATGCATTAATTTAATATGGCATGATTATCTTGCAAAATCATGGAATAGTGACTTCCAAATAATACATACAGCCTACCTCAAATGAGTGCAAAGATCAGGTTTGTAACTCTGTTTCACGTGAAAATTATATAAAGTGGCTGACAACACATTGGGAAGAAGTACTGTTGTCTATTTGATTCATTCAATTAAAGATAATGGCTTCTGAAAAATATGAATACAGGTAACAACTACTAGATTATCAACCTCATCCAAAGGAAATTATTTTTAATGCTAACAAGCATGCAGGTTACAATGACATTGACGTAACATGCTATGGAATATTGCATTATGAAAGGATAAGAGAAATACTTCTAGAGGCACAAGGAAAAGAAACTGTTATTTCAGCATTACTGATTGTGATTGCCAAAGGACACTGTGATATCTGAGAAATGTTTAAGGAAATATGATCGATATAATCTGATGTGAATTACGTACAGTGTCTTGATGGATGATACTGGCTCCACAGTAGATCAGATAAAACACAAAGCAACAGAACATATTATTAAGACAGACAAGCATCAGCATGAAATCTTGCAAAGGTTGAGCTTGTACGTCAGTCATGATACAGCATGTTCTGTACCATGGGACACACCAAGTCCTTGACGATGAAGTCACTATTTCATTGGAAAGTCCAACACAGGTAAGTCGCTGGTTTATATACGGTCACCATTTCAGAGAAGAGCTCATTCCAGAACTTTAGCAAAAGTTCAACTTAAATAAAAATAATCGTCAGTTCATGACAGTCTCCAATAATTTCTAAAGATTAAAAAAAATATGGGGGTTAAAACACAAAGCAAGCCATACCAGATAGCATCTTAATTGTTTATCCTGGCCTGGGACAACTGGTCTATGAAGTGGATTTCACTGAAGAGCTTGCAGCGGCAAGTCCTTTTCCTCAGTTGAATCACATCCACAAGCGACTGAACATTTTACATCACCTGTTGAATTTTCACCGTGCTGTCATCAATACGTTCACTGACTGTAACGCTATCCTCATCTTCAAAACGATGGGTCGATGCACAGCCTCATCCATGCTCCTGTAGCCTGTAAATCGTCACTGCACTTGAGTTCTAATAAATGAGAATTTCAAGATACAATATTCAGCAATGAATACAAATAAACCCCAATTGCATAGAAAATCATGTGCATGCATCTTTACTACGGGTCTGCACTATTAAATACACTAAGACAAGTTAGGTCGATCACTGTACTGCTGTTTATCTCATCATGCATGCAAGGTTAACATTTCATTTGTTGCAGCCAAACATCATTGGATCTACGCTGTAACTTCTACGTGCTACCTTGACATGTATTGTAGTTGTCAGGAAATCACCATTGATTTCGATGGATGGAAATGTTGTAATCTCACCATTTTTTTAAAGTAAAAAAATAAGCACACAATTACTCACAATCATGCAGTAATCAGGGTGGTGCTATAGCTCGCATACCACATTTAACTACAAGGCTTAATTATAATAATAGTAAACTACCGTCAGTGTCTGATCTTGTCATTGGACATTGTATGTTAGTATTACATATTCTTGTTTTGTCAGAGTTTTATACATGCCAAATAACACAAGGCTTTGTTTACTTCACTAGCTAAGCGAGATCAGAGTCTGCTGACTATGATGATACTGGAGTGGTCGCATTTGATGAGGGACACTGCCAAATTCAATTCTATTCTGTGATTGTCACTGTAGGCAACATGTCGTGTCAACATGACAATAGAAGAGAATAAAAAATGAGTACATTAAATCAGCGGTAATGCGAAAATGACCATCATTCCTTGCTGCATCATGATGCAGCAATGATTCTTATTTTACTAATAAGAATCACCAAGTCTCGCATGAGCCTCACGATGAAAAAATTACGCCTATCGTTAGATGTACACAAGACTGTGATAAAGTGTGATCGTAAGTGAGCCAGTCAATACATAATGAAACTCACCAGCAGAGTCGTCAGAGTTGTCTCTTGTGGTGGCAAAGTAATCAAAGATGAACTCTTCCGTTTCATCTACGGATATTCTTAAGCAAGTTTCAGCTTTCTTGCATGATTCGGCAACTCTTCAATCAATAGCAAGACGGTCCATTGTTGTACGGTAGTGTTGCGTGTACTTGTGTTCGCGTAATCGGCTTCGCTTCGGTGCCACGCCACGTGGAAAGCTACATGTGGGGCTAACACTGCGATGACCGCACCGCGACGTAAACAGGACCAGCTGTTCAGTGATGTCTTGTTGACCAATGGGCTGGCTTGATTTAGATCACGTGCCTAACGACACGCGTTGTTTACAGTCTTGGTAACAATTTTGCATAAAAGGCGTCTCCTTTAGACAGTCTTTTCATTGGTTGGATTATGGATGACATCACCCTACATTCCATATTTGGAATCTGCAGACCTTGCTCGTTCTAACGATACCTAATGTGTTGGGGTTCGGCTCAACAAAAGACATGAAGGCGTGGATGAAATGATGATAACATTTGCATATTTTGCCCAAAATCGGGATGATCAATGAGATTTTCCGTCAAAATCTGAGTTTGAAAGGCTTCAAAAATCATCTAATTTCTCATATTTTTAATTGAGCTACTGAAATAATACCAACAGCATATGATTCTTGAGATGTTGCCCAATTCAAACATACCATAATGTCAATTTGGCCCCTGTGACCCAGATTCACCTTATTTTGCCCGCTGCGCCGTTCGAGCATTGCCGACAAGCGCCTGATTTTGCCAAAGTGGGTCACATATTTATATGAACCATGTGAAAAAACTCAATTTGCATTGACTTTGTACACAAAATCACATTTTTGAGCCATTTTCGGCCTCACGTGCATGTACAAAAAGTTATGTAACTTCAGAACCGTACCCCCGAGCGTCACAAATTTGGTGTCAAAATGTGCGGGAAACTCGAAAGAAAAAAGTCATAGAGCATCGCGGCGAGAGCATTGCGCGTTGCAGAGTAATCACGCGAAATATCGAGGGGGGGGCCTTTTAGGCCCCCCCCCCAGTCTTTTTAGGGTTAATGGTGCATGCTGGTGCATACTTAAGTGACTATTTTTTACTTATTTCGAAACACAAATGGGAAATATGCCTTCAATTGCAACTCTTACTTTAATCCTTTCAGCTATGCTCCCAATGCGTGAGAAAAATGGGTGTCATGCGTGAGATCGTGAGACAGACCCTAAATGCTTGAGTCTCACTCACAATGCGTGAGACTAGGTAGCTCTGTAGACTCTTTGTCTCGAGCCTTACCATATGTGACCCTGCACCACAAAACCAACAAAAGTTGCCAGACATGGATTTGTAGTTAGGAGCAGATTCTGAAAGAGTAGACTCTAAGCTGTAAAATGATGTATAACTCAATTCAGTGGACTCTCCTAGCCTATCTAAATCTTGGAAAGAAAGCACATACTATGGAAAAGTATGAACTGAGAAAAGAGGCTCTGAAGTACAGGGTCTATTCAAGCATTTAATCTTTACCTAGTTGTGATAGCTGTGTGATGAATGAGACAAAAAAACAGGATACAAACCACAGTAGCAACAACTATGAAGGGATTATCAGATTAAGCTGAAATTAAGCCTGCTCTATTAACACATTCTGTCCATGATTAATGCCAACTTTCAGAGCAGCAGTATTATTCTTTCAAAAGTTACTAGAGTTTAAAGTGAAGAGTGTGCAAAGGATTTTAAAAAATGAAAAGGGGCCTCTGAGACATACCTGATGACACTACTTTACCACAAAAGACTTGTAGAAAAACTGCTGAAAACCTGCTTTCCCATTCATTTCATGATACCAAACCATGAATGATATAGAAGAAGAATAGCTCTTTCAGAAAATATGGAAAACTCAAAATTGACTTGGTTGACCCATTTCACTTTTTTTGAGTCGTCACGTAAAATCAAGGGGTGCAACTTAAATTTGTTGTGTGATGCACGGTCACATATGGTATTATACCCCAGGCCACCTCTTCACTGCCCTCTATATGGCCAATCATATTACCATTTGCATGTAAGCCAGAAGCCCTCACTGGCAAACAATGTCTTTGTTTGTTTTTCAATTTCAGACTAAGTATTCTTCAGACTTGTTATACCTACTGAGAAAGTGTTTTTACACTTCTCGTAAATCTGTGACATCTGCGGAGATTGGTGGTTGAGAAGCAAAAGACTAAGCCATGAATTTAGACTTGATTCAAGAATCAATTGTCAATGTCTATTTGTAACACACAGTAGTGTAACTCACAGTGGCACAGTGGTAATAGTCTGCAGTGTTTAGAAAAAAATACCAGAGTTTATTATTATTTAGGGCAACAATTGTTGATGTGTAGCACTATAATGCAATAATTACAATTATGCTGTAAGAGCAATCATGATCATGTTGATGATGATGATGATTATCATTTATCATCTTCATCATTTTCATCATCGTTAAGGACTTGAGAGAAAGATGAATGGTGCATGAATGTCTTTTCATGGATTGATTTCAGGGTTCTCATCTATTGTGTGACATGTACAAAAGAGAACATTTCAAGGAAATTACTGAATTTACCAAAACCACGCAGACTAAATGCTGCCAATGCGTAAAGAGTTTAAAACACCTGTACATTATTGATACATGTATGTCAGAGATATGTCCAAAATATATTGTTGCTGGGTTGACAAGACCTTGTATCTCAAATTTGGGGGAAATTACTTTTTTTGGATTAATGATCAGATAATCAGTGAAGCGATGCACTGTCCAAATCCGAGCTGTATTACCTAAAAAATTAAACCACCACGGCATGTCGAAGGAAAGTCTATCCTATTTGATATTGTGCTTTGGCTGCCCTGTTTGTTTTGTTATGTTTTGTTTTTTTGCTCTCCTGAACATTCAACATTTTGTAGATTTGAGGTCTTGTCACCCCAGCAAAGAATGGGTATCATAAAATTTAGTCTTATAGCAACATATGCTCTCTTTCAGATCAGCCTTGAATATAATAAAGCCAAGTTTTCAACAGAATGTACAGCTGATGATTTGTTACATATGCTAAAACTGGCAAAACTTATAATTTCTTTTGAGAATCTGACAGAGGTGTTAATTTTTGTCGCATTTGCATTTTTCACTTTCTTTGTCTACAGAGGAGCAAACTGCTATCATCACACCGGATCCCTTGACACCAGTGACACTTCCTGTCCTGGTGGACATTACTTTTCAAATTTGGGCGTGAAATGTCCTTTTTCTACAGCTCATATCATCTCTATCTGGCGCTTGGACCATCAAAGTCCGTACCATGATACAGCGAGTCTTGACATCATCGGGACCTCAAAACCAGTGCTTCTTGTTTGTGGCAATGACATGCATCTCTGCAAAATGCAGAAGTCTACTTATCGACAGGCTTGTATAAAGAAAGCTTGAAGATGAAACTAAAGTTGGGACGTTGCCTTGATACATCGATTGGAGGTCACCTTTAATCTCTGTCTTTCAGTAGATAATAAATTATGTGATATATGAATACAGACTTCTAGCATATCTTATTGTGACTGTCTTCCATGTATGTTTGTCTTCCATTGAGACAACACAGAGTTGTAGATCACTACTTATCCTTTGCCTTGATATTTGATAATACACTCTTCGCCTATAAATATTTGTGTTTATAGCAGAAACCAAGAAATGTAGGATGAACAGGATTCACTATAACTTTTTCAGTAGATTTAAAAATGAATGCCTTCTTTCATTAAATTGGGAGTGTTTCACCAAAGCACCTGATTCTTTAAAGGGAATGATACCCCTGTTTCTTTGTTGTTGGAGGAGGACTGTTTAGGGAGATGCAAGGACCCATCTGAAGACTCCTGACTGCCCTTTTAGTCTTCTATTTTTCTAAATTTACTGACCAAAGGTTTTGTTGTTTGAAATTGAAGTTTTAAACTCATTGAAGCAATACTTAGTATGCAGCTGTTTTGTTGCAACATTAACACTTCATTGCACAAAGTACATTGGAGACCTGGCAAGATATCTGAACACACACACACACACACACACACACACACACACACACACACAAACACACACACACGCACACACACACACACAAACACACACACACACACACATGCATACACACACACATCATGAGTGAGCTGATCTGTCAGATCTGTGCAGTTTGAGATATTATTTACGAGATGGGGTTTGTTATTTTGGGCATTATTGTTAACATACCAGAGTTGTAGCTTTCCTATGTTCCTTTCATATAAGCATATTCACTGCTCAAAGTTAAATAGCACAACATATTTATTTGTTTGAAGTACGCCTTTGTTGTTGTTTTTTTTGTGATACAGAAATGCAAGTTGCTTTACACTGAAAATAGGAAATAGAACTTTCGTAAGAAACAATTTATCATACATGAAGGATTTGACTTAAGTTTGAAGAGCTGCAGCAACACAAAACCTTGTCATGTGCTTGATAGTGAGTGAGCCCCTAGAGCCATTTTTCTCTCAACAGTTATGCAGAACAGTAATACTAACTCCATTTGAAAGATTGTTATGAAAGTGTGATGTTTGTTGTTGTTGTTTTTTAACTCATAATTCCAAACACCTTGCCAGCTTTGGGATATGGTATTTACAACTCAATAATGATTAACACTTTTATATGCCTGTGGCAATACATACGGTGTGGCAGGATTTCTCAAATAGACTACCGAAGTGATGTTGTCACGATATTTTGTTATAGCTTTGGTTAGAACCAGATGTGAGCATGGCTTGCAACAATAGCGCTCACAAATATTCGGATCAGGTGAGGTTGTTTAGAACCTGTCTCTATGGCAGTGAATAACTGTGATATCATACTGTGGCACTCTATAATTATGGAGGAAGAGATTCGTTACTAGTGCAATGAGCTGAAAGTGATACCAATTATTGCATTCCAGTTCTTTACTATTAATGGTTATACATTTTCTGATTTATTCAAAATTGATCCTTTTGATGATATACAACTGAAAATAGGTAAAAAGGTATGCATAACCTAATTATTGTTTGTTTAACAATATTTACTCAGTTTGGCTCTAGATTGTACAGAGGGAAGAAGGAGTACAGGCAACTACCATTTTAACAAAGTCCCCGGGACCAGCAGGTTTTTTTTTCGCCATCTCAAACTTTCATTGTAGCCAAACAATAAAGTACATAAAGATGTGTAGAAGATAATTTTCGGACTTGAATTTTTACTTCATTTTATGGAGAATTTTGATATACCGTGTTTGTCAGGCTTTATTACGCGAGTGCACTGTACTACTCATGGAACAGTCTTTTGGCTAACATGACCTTGATCCTGTGGAATTCACCTCTCTTGGGTAAACTGGTGTAAGGCGTTGACAACGAAGTGTACCTGGTGGACAGGAAACTGACTTATATATTCATGTAGTGCCATCATGTCTCAGGATACCCTCTGCAATTATCTCAAGAGGGTTAGTCATTACATTTGCAGGGAGAAAGTGATGTCTTTGTGTATGTTTGATGCCGCCACAATTTTTAATCTGTCAATCACTAACTCTTTCTTTGCCACCAGTAGTGAATTTATTTTTGTGATGATTAGAGATTATATGAAAGAAATATCTGTGTGAAATTACAAAATATCTCTTATATGTTTCCTATATTGATGTGTGTAACATACTCTATATATTTGTAGTATTTATACACTTACGTGTTGTATGAACAAGCAATGGCTGTAATAACACACATCAGAGGTTAATAAATCAGTTTGATTTTACTTCTTTAATATTTCATTCTTCTCTAATGTAGTGAAAGAGACAAAGCAGAAAGAGAAAGACATTCTAGTTGTCTAATTTCTAGCATTGTCGTATCTGTTTAGTTTAGATCCATAAGGCGGTACAGTCTGTAATAACATCAGTGCACAAAGCCAATGAAATGGCATGAATGGTCTACACACTATGCTACACATAGAAACTGTTTCTAAGCAAACGCATTACTTGCCATGTTTGTAAGGCCACCACACGGGTTTTCTACAAAGGGATGGAAACAATTTCTGCTGTCAGGTTTGGAGCATCGTCAGACTTCTGCACAATTAATGTGGCAGATATACAGTCTGTATGGTGGATAATACACAATTTCTTTTTCTGTCTCCTATTTGGGCAAGGCCCTGTTTTATGACGAGTTATGATTGAATATATAGTTGATTTCTATCATAAGTCTATGGCAGCCTGTGTGGTAAGGAAATTTGTAATCAATTATATCTTTTGATAAAACTCGGCTCTGGAGTTTATAAGGATATTTTTTTTTCTTTTTTCTGTATTGCTACTGAATGTCTTATTTCATGTCATTAACTGAACAAAACATGAACTACATGTATTGTGTTGAAAGTGTGTATACAAGTGCATGTATTTATTTTTTTTTAATGAAACCAAGGACTTGATAGAATTTGTGCTCTGAGATAAAAGGTCAAAGGTTAGCTTACAGACTCAAAGATGAAATCTATTGATACAATGTACTTATCAATCTGCTCTTTCCTTGAACAACAAAGCTCTGGTCATATTTATTTCATATCTGAAGTGTAGTTCACCTACTCTAAGTGAGGCCTTGAAATATAAGGAACTGGAAAATGTCCCAACAGTGCGAAATCAAACTCTACGATCTATGCTATAATATGTGGCACAGTGTACACTGCAGGACCTGTGATCAACCCAAAGATGTCAATGTGTGTGTTGCTCTCATGCTGCTGCACCTTGTGGCGTGTTTCTACAGAATCCCAAATTCCAGGTCTATCGGATTCTATCTGAGAGAACAGCCTATAAGATGGAAACGCACCAGTATCGGATTTTTCAGATTCCAATAGCCACAAAAATTCTGATTATCATAACCGTCTCCTGAGGTAGTTCTTTCTGGGTTAGTTTCCCGTTTCAGTGCTGTGGAAACACGCCGGGTTTATCAATCCGATACAGCTGATGTGAGGTTGCGGTATGGCCCGGAAGTATTATCTTAAGTCAATCACTGGTGACATGATCGTACTTTATCAGACAGTGCCAAACTAGACCGCAAAAACACCATCTAAAACGCAATTGAATGCATCGATCGGCAAATCGTACCAGCCGTCATGATGGATGTTTATATACCAACAATGCACTAAGCCAACTTTCCAGACATCCGGTCACAACTGCATACAGGCGTAGAATCAGATTCTTACTGATGATACGCTTTCTGTGGAAACAACCCGGGGCTGCGTTAGCGCAGTATTTAATTCCAGGTTTGCAAATTCTGGGTCTATCGTATTTTCTGTGGAAACACGCTGATAGTGGTGTCTTCATGTTTGTGTCAATTGAGGTGATTTTACTGAATGGTTAATTGCAATTTATTCAGGATTTAATGTCTTCCTCAAGTGTGCCCACATGCTCTTGACTCTTGAAGAACTGAAATTTATTTTGTATATGTGATACCTGTCATCTTATCTATTTTCTCATGTACACTTATTACCCTTTTCTTTCAGATGGGTATATGTAACATTGCATCCGAGTGCATAAGCTTGCCTGTAATTGGCCAGCGTCTATGTGCTCTACATACATTTATAAAATCATTTCTCTGACAATAACGGAATGTTTGATGAATTTGCCATGTTTGATTTAAGGTGTTTTTTCTTTTATGGGTCGTACAATGTAGTCTTCTCTACTTAACATCCATGTGTCAGGCATCTATATGTGACGTGCATTTTGAAGCTTTGCCACAATTAGTGTGAGTTTGATAATCTCATGTGTACATGAATCATGAATAATGTTTAAGGGCAAAGAATATTCTTCAAGGGTATACTTGAATCATGAATAATGTTGAAAGCAAACAATATCTGCTACAGGTGTACATGATTGGCGTTGCATATGAAACAGAGTACGACTGTACCTCTTTGAGAGGAAAATCTGGTTTATTGTTATGTTCAAGTACATGACAAAGGTGCCACTTTTCATGGATGAAGCAAAAGTCAGACAAACAAAACAAGCAAGCAAATAATCACTCTTTTTGTTCACGCACTACAGTTGCAATGCGAAATATTCCAGTCAAATTATGTGTTTTTTGTTCACTCCTTTTTTCCTAGCATAATTGACCGTAAAGGTGACTCCTGTTTAGCCAAGTCCTTGGGACTGGCAGTTTTCTTTCATTATATCAAAATGTCATTACAGCAAAATGGGTAAGTATGAAAAGTTATACAGAGGATGATCTTGGGTTAGGAATTTTTACTTGGTTGTAACAAGATTTTCATTATTACCATGGTTCGTTATAACTGGAGTGCACTGTACCATGGGCTCTCATTATAACAAACTCTTTGAGACTAGTTACATCACTTTGTTATATTGAAATGTTATACTAGGGCTTGAAGATGAGATTGACTACAAAGACATTTTAAACTATGGGGTGAGAAAAAGAGTACTGTTATGAATTAGATTGTCAAATCACTGTTCACCATCACAATAGTCCATGATATTTAGGTCAGTGTAGCAAAATAGCATTAAGGTCTCTTGCAGTGTAATTGAATAGATAGGTATAGTTTTTGCTCTCGACAAACTATGAATTTAGTATAATTATGATAGATTGTAACTCAGAGGTAACTCCAATCTTTGTACTGGCTGACTTTAATGATTAGACTACAATGAACAAACAACAATGACAGAGACTCCAACCCCAAGCACCTTCTGATCTGGAAATTCTCCCGCTCGAAACCCCTAGCAAACGGGAGACTCCAAGTTGATGTGTGCGAAGCGCGAAGTTCCTAGGGTTCTAGATGTTCTCTGGTGCTATCTAAGGCTTATTTTTTCAACAAACGATAGCAATAAGTAAGAAATCCTTTCCACCGGGAGACACAGAGCCAGGTCGGGAGAAATCAAATCTCAAGCGGGAGAATGGGAGATTTTGCAAAAATAGGCTTTCGGCGGGAGATCTCCCGTCGAAAACGGGGGAGTTGGAGTCTCTGCAATGAAAGTTCTTTCCAGGCTGGACAAAAGTTTGTAGTTAAACATGTGTTGTCAAAGGATGCCGCTATGGGTCGTAGTTATATGTAATAAGACAAGGTGCCATCAACGCCACTTTATTACCCTTTCCTTAAAAAGTCATCATTTGTTAAATACAGTCAACCTTGCTTAAGTCGACCTCACATAAGTCGAATAATCGCCTAAGTCGTGGGTCTTTTCAAATCCTCTTCTCTTTATATTCTATTGATTTTAATTCCTCATAAGTTGAATTTATTTCGAATCTATTTCTTCAGTCCAAATACATTTGACTTAGGCGAGGTTGACTGTAGTTGCAGTTGTTGTCTTCAATGATACAAAAGGGAATCACAGTATAGAAAGGACCTAAAAACCATGAAAATTACCTTGTTATATTACGTTTCTCTCTATATCAGGGTACACAAGCAAAGAAATACAAAGAGTTTGGACGGGTAAAATCACCTTGTCAGAGAATTTGTTATATACATTCGACCGCTTTTATAACAAGGTTAAATTGTTCTTTTCACTTGAAGGCATGTGTGCAAGAGAATGGGAGCCCTGTTACATAACATCATTTACTTTTAGCTTGTGATCACTTTCAATAAAACTTTTAAATTCTAGATGTTAATGAATTTATCATCTTTGTGACTTGCATGTAATTCTAATTAGTTATCAAAGTCAGCTCAAACACAGAGTGGGTTTTCACTGGAAGATTTTACTTCACCATGTCACAATTTATCCTGACAGATCAGTAACAGTGTCTTTCAACTGTAGCTCACTACCAAAATTGCTAGCAAGTGTTGTTTAAAAAGTTTAGCATATTGATGTATGTGTGAGATGATAGTGATAAATTTATGAATGTCATTTTCTCTGAATAAAGTTAGATGAGAATCAGACATGAATTATTGTAGATCTATCTTGTGCCAAAGATGACGCATTGTAGTAAATTTACTCTTACATATATACAACATTTTGAGTCTCTTTTTCATTCTTGTAATCAAATGTTTTATTCCATTTTTTTCCCTCTTTCTTTTTTGGCTGTTGGGCAACACTTTATTCCAACACCTGTTGCTCCAGCCACACAGTGGTCTTCAATAATTATCAACAACTCTATTGATATCTACACAGTAAAAATAATCCTCAATGAATCTGGTAACTTAAATAGTACCGAACATGCACTCATAGGCAGTTGAGACTGAAAGTGCAACATAAACTTCGGGTTTGAAAAAAAAAAAAAATCATGAATACATATGTAACTAGAATTATCACTGAAGGTGATTAATACCCCCGCCCCTGGAGTTGCTTTATAGTATGTGATGTCATGAGGGCAATAACGTTAATACCAAGTTTGTGCACTTCTCGAATTGGAAACAGAATAATAGTTTACTGTACAATTACAGAGTTGACACTGAGTGTAAAACTTAAAGCAAATGGAAACATGCTTTCCCCCAGCATCACTACACTTAAAGACCATCATACACACCAAATTTGACCTTCATAGCTTGAATGGTTTATTTTGTTACAAAAATGAGTGGTTACAATGGCAACACATTTTCTTTAAACTAACACATTAAACTACACTTCTAGATCATGATACATACTAAATTGGACTTTAACCCGTTGAGGACGAGTCCCGAGTATACTCGGGCAGGTGTCTACGGGAAATGCGTGTTGTAGCAAAATCAAACCGTCCTCAACAGGTTAAAGGACAAGTTCACCTTCATAAACATAAGGACTGAAAGAATGCAGTAATATTGGTAGAACACATCAGTAAAAGTTTGAGGAAAATTAGACAATCGATGCAAAAGATATGAATCTTTAAAATTTTTGTGTTAGAACTGCTGGATGAGGAGACTAATACAGCTTGTGATGTCATATGTGCACAACAGTATAAAGAAAATGTAAAGAAAATTCAACATATTTTCACTTTTTTCGCATACTGTAAAAGTGGATATTTTTGCGCGACTAATTTTTCGCGCTTGGCCGGGTCGGAAGAGTTTCGCGTGTTTTTAATTCCGCGGAATCAAGACAGCACGCACAGGCACATATGGCAAGCAAAAATATTCGCATGCTTTTATTTTCGCGCTAGTTTCTGGTTGCGCGAAATGCGCGAAAATTTGAACACCGTGAAAATTTCCACTTTTACAGTAATGAAAGAGCACTTGACTTGCCTCTTTCTAAAGGCAGGGGGAATGATATTACCCGTAACATATGCCAGTAACGAGTCAAGGGAATGTGTACTTTTTTCAAAAGATGAAATTTTGTGAAATTCTCTTCATATTTTCCTTATATTGTTGTACTCATGTGACATCATACGCTGCAGTAGTCTTCTCAGCCAGCGGTGACTGCACAAAAACTTCAAAAATTCATAATTTTTGAATGGATTGTCTGATTTTCCTCAAACTTTCAATGATGTGTTCTACTAATATTGCTACATTCTCTCAATCCTTATGTTTATGAAGGTGAACTTGTCCTTTAATTGCTTGAAATGATGGAAAAGTTATTCGATCTGCAAGGTTTTGGTAAAATTGTGGTTACCATGGCAACGCTTTGTCTGACAAACACAAAAATTATGTGTACCACATCTATGCCTCAAGGCCATGTCTATCAAATTTGATTTCAATTGCTTCAAAACTGTGGAAGTTGTTCACTCCACAAGATTTCGAAGAAAACATGCGATTACCATGGCAACGCTTTGTCAAGTATAAAGACAAAGAGTGTCTTGCATAACTACACCTATAGATCATCATAGATACCAATTTTGAAAGTGATTGCTTAAATACTATGGAAGTTATTCAATACAGAAGGTTTTGGTAGAATTATGGTTACCATGGCAACGCATTGTCCGACAAACACAAAAAACATGTCTTGCACATCTATACCTCAATATCATCATTTGCCCTAAGTTTCATTTAAATTGCTTCAAAGCTGTAGGAGTTCGCGAAGCAAGATTTTGCAACAGACCGACCGACCGACTGACCGACCGCCCGACCAACATCACGGTGATTCCTATATACATGTACCCCCTTCACACTAAGTGTGGCGGGGGTATAATTAATAAAAAGGCCTGTTGAAACTGTTACCTTGGTTCAACAAGCTGCCAAGTATCTAAGATGATGTGCTTTTCTTAAAACTTCAATTTCTCTTCTTGTCCTGACAGTAGAATACAAAAGCCTCCCCGATTGGGTCTCATTACCTCCGCCAAGGGAGGAGGTTATTTTGGTCTATTATTGAGTTGCAATCTTGCATGTAATGCTTCAGTATCTTTCTGAATACTCTTTGGAATCTCTTGGATGTTGATGTGGAGAACGTTGGCAGCCTTGTAGTTGGCCTATCAATATTTCACTACAATGGAGGTGATTGTTACCGAGGCTTTATACAGAGAAATTATACTGTACACTGTAGTTCAAATATTGTAATGATTTACAATTTCTGGTACATACATATTAACAAATTGCTTTTTTTTTCTCTCTCGACACACATACAATATAATAATACTTGTATAATTATAGGATTCTGATGGAAATAGGAAAAGACGTTATGCCATGAGGTTCATAAGTGGTGTGATCTAATGCACCACCTTTTAGGGGGGGGGGGGGCTGGAGGCTCCCCCCCCCCCCCACACACACACACCTTTTTTTGCACCATACAAAGGAATACATCTGCACCCCATTTCACAAAAGATGTTAGGATGGCAACTCCTGCTGGAATGGCAACTTTCGATAGCAACAGCCAATCAGGAAGCTGGATTCTTGTCGTTGTCATGACAATTACCATTCCAGCAAGAGTTGCTATCATATCAACTTTTTATGAAACAGGGCCCAGGTGTCACCACTTTGGGCCCCCACTTTTTTTACCCTGGAAGTGCATAAGCTGCACTAGAAAGAAAGAGATAAAAACCTTCAAGTGTGAGCGCCGTAAGGCTTTGTTTTGCGCTGAAAACCTTTTTTTTTTTTTTTTTTTTGCTTGTCAGTTGTCAGCTGAAGAGACCCAGAAGTGGAATGAGGAAGATGAGCTGAAGACTTTTTTTGTTTGTTTGTTTGTTTGTCTGTCAGCTGAGGAAGTGACATCAGAAGTTGTGCTGAAGGCATTTTTTTTTTTCTTCTTCTTTTTTTTTTTCATGTTAGCTCATGAAACCCGAAAGTGCCCCCCCCCCCCCCCCCCCCCCCCTTTGGAAAACATGGAGCTGGTGGTGTGAGCTACCAAAAAGAAACAAAAACAATCAGATCTCAAACACATAGAAACCTGATAAACCAACAAAAACCCAGAATTTTCATGGGTCTCTGCCTGTACAGCTCAATCAATAAGAACTTTATGATACAGTGCTACACATATTTAGATCTACACTTTACTTCTCAATTCCTGAGATTATGAATGACATGTACTCAAATTCATTCAATACAATTGCCGCTTTGGGTCCTCACATTATTAATACATAATAATCAGTTCGATACAGACATACCGATTCTGTGAGGTCCGAGATTATAAATGTACTCAAGTCAATTCAATGTGATCATATAGCCTTTGTGCAGCCTGCAGTTTTCAATGTACTCAAATTAGTCCAAGACAAATGCAGAGCCTCTGTCAGGCCTTAGATTATGAATGTACTCAAATGCAGTTCAATAAGATCACATTGCCTCTGTTAGGCCTGAGGTTATGACTATAACACTAAAATCAATTTAATACAGGTGTACAAACATATATCCTCTGTGAGGCATGAGATAATGAATACACAAAAATGAATTCAGTACAGACTTGATACTGTAATTAAACCAGAAACATTTATGGCATGAAACTTTGGCGAATTGGAGTCGACGGCCTTTTAGCAGTAAACTTTCATGAATTGCTGATGATGAAAACATTACGAGTATGATATGTAATGGATTGTGTATACATGCAACAACTTTTGCATGCATTTTACTAACTGTGAAATGTGGCCTCTTAAGAAATTTATGAAAGTTTCATACAATAAAAATAAATGAAAAAATTTCTCGTTGTACAGTATCCTCTGTGGGGCCTTCATGACAAAAGAAACACTATTAGTCATGTACGCTGCAAAAATCCACATCCAGTGAAGATCCCTTTTACTTCCACAACAAGAAGTTCCATATCATAAATTTTGGCATGTGGGGAAACTAAGCATTGCACACTGAAAGTTATTTCACAGAATATGGGAAAAAAGTTATGTGATGCCCACCTAGAATGTTAGCAAGATATTGCCTCATTTCATACTTGATAGAAAACAGTGAAATTTTTAGGACATTTCCAGAACAATTCACTGACTCGTGAGTTTTCCATTTGATAACTGTACTGTACAAATCTGCCTCAACATTAAGAATAAAAACATGATAAAATCTTTTGGAAAGAAAAAATAAAACCTGTGATCATTGATTGGAGCATCTCATCTGCTCACGAGTTGTCATTTCAATTTATCATACTTTTTAAGAAAAGATTACAATTCAATGGAATAACAATCTGAATCCAAAGACTTTGACGGAAGATGGTATGATAGTATCTGTCTAGCCTTTGATCCAGGTACTCTCAGTTACACAGATACTCTGTACAGCATGCAAGATCTCTGCTATTCTAAATCAAAGCAATTTGCTTTATTTGGTTCAGCAGTGTTTCTATTTTCA
This sequence comes from Diadema antillarum, assembly GCF_040938485.1. Lineage (NCBI taxonomy): Eukaryota > Metazoa > Echinodermata > Echinoidea > Diadematoida > Diadematidae > Diadema > Diadema antillarum. Next base: position 1,384,173 of record NW_027271054.1, read on the forward strand.
AGAAATTAATGAGACGTTGAAAGATAGCCTCCCACGAGTAAAATGTGATGAATAGATCGTCTCAAAAGTGGAAAGTCACTCTAACTTTTCTCTTGACAAGTGCCGAATACTCTTTTCTCAAATTGTCTCTCTGGTTCTTGCTCACAAGTTCATTCACTTGAAATTGCCTCACAAGTCATGATTTGCAAGATTTGGTCATCAATTATATGGCACAGTCAGGACGTGTATTAATGAGTGCCCTTATTAAATATGAATATGAGTAATCTGCACAATATTCACGATATATCTTAGAGAAATGTGACAGTGTCACAGTTATCTGAGATACTGGATGGCAGATCAAGAGGAATCTTTCTGAAAACGTAGAAATAGCAGCCAGGCCATCAATACGATGAGCAAGATAGTCATGATGAGCGATGTGAGGCACTTGAATGCGCTGGACATGAAGCGCCAAAGAATCAAAATGAGGGCCCCGCCGAGGAGAAGGATGGTAATGGAGAAGTAAATGTCACTCTCTGTGAGTAAAGCCATGACACTCGATGAATCTCCGCTGACAATGGCAGCAAGATGGGTCCAAACGCTACCCAGGCACTCGCCGATATGGACAAGGAAAGGAACCACACCCAGCCAAGTGATCGCCGACATCACAGTGTCCTGTACTGCAGGTGATATCTGGTATATTATCACTCCCACCACTGCTACTAGCACCACACCAAGCAGAACGATGGGCCCCATGTTGCTGAATTACCTTAAACCAAACACAAGACAGGTATATAGTCTTAGAAACCTAAAGCCAATCTAATGAAGCATCACATAAAAGGAGAAAGATTTCTAGGCACTGATCTATCATAAATATTGAATGATAATAATAAATAATTATAAATAAATAATTATACAAATATTTAGTATATTGAAGGATTTCATAAAGAAAGTTTACAGCATCCCTCCCCCTTACACACACACAAGCATGCACACATGCACTGATATACTGAATTGACAGTAGGCCTACTTACACAATTTTTTTTTTCAGTATTTCTTCATAAGCTGTAATATATTCACAAATGCATATTGACACTGATGAGTACGACTAACCTACGTGAATTATCACACTTTCTATTCCACTTCTTGTCTTTGCAGAGCGATAGTGTAATCATTGTACACTTGCATAACAAAGTTCTATTCCAGTTGTGATTCTATCTTCACAAAAGTTACTTTGATAAAATATATCCGCTGATGGGCAATGACAACGTTCATTTACAATGTGTATTCAATACTTGGCCAACTTCGACTTTATGTAAACTAGGAGTAAATGGCACGTATACTGGTATGTAGACCCTAGATGATGGCCCTCATTTGCACACTAGGGTCTCGAGCAATATCGATATTATGCCAAGAATGCCTTGTATATTTTCGAAGAATTTGGAGCATATTGGTTCCACACAGTAGAGTCCTAATTGTCATGTACCAACTTGATTCCTGCTTGAGCCTGAGGCACTGTTTCTAAGCTAGAACCTGTGCCTGTAACCGCAGCAGCGACCCCATACGGACAAATACGTGTGTTACAGCGCCCCCGCGACGGGGTTACTGTGCCTGTGCCACTGTGGTGTGACGTGTGTTTAATTTTATATAGCATGCACTTACCAAAACAGCCGTCTTTGAACGTCAACTTTTCTCTGCAACCGCAATCTTTGAGAAGGAGCTATGCTTTTGCCGCCGTGTTTAATACAATGGGTTCAAACGACGCGGGCTAACTTTTAGTAATCCAGGCCATGCATAGATCCACGCGCGTTGGCAAGCGTATAATTACATTCCGAGTGCCGACGACGACATACTGTGCAGTACAGTGTACTAGGGAAATCCCCGATTATCCCCGCTGCATCCCCCCCCCCCCATCCTGTTTCTGAACGATGAGGACGTAATTAGTCTTACTTTCAGTACTTTCCAGGCACAGATGAGTTACTGTATACGTTAACCCCATCCCCGGGAATATAATCACCAACTCTACCGCCACTCACTACAAAGACAATTTATCATCATTTTCTTCATTATCATCGTCAAAGTTTTAGGTTTCATCTCATCCGCCACCAGTAGGTCTGACCGCAATGTTGGTAGCCGAGTCTTCTGCGTAAGAACTACATCTGTCTGTTTTTGTTTTGTTTTGTTAATTTTTCTTTTTTTTTTTTGGGGGGGGGGGGTGTTTTTTTTATAGTATTTTTGTTTTGTTTTGTTTTTGTTTTTGTTTTGTTTTGTCTTAGTTTTTTTCTTTTTGTTTATATTTTTTGTTCGTTTGTTTGTTTGTTTGTTTGTGTTTTTAGCTGGGCGAGGTGGTGGAGTTTCCTCCATTCCTTGCCTGTAATATTATATAGCAACATAATGTGTCTTGACACTTCAGCCATCAAACAGTTTTCGACCTCACCCTCAACAGAATAATATATTTTTACTGTACATTTCCTCTCTAATTTTATTCATTTATTATCCGTATTTCTTTTCACTCATTCTTATGTCTCAATTAAGTAGGCCTAAATTAATACAAAACAAATAACGAAACCCTGTTATATAATATCATGTCAGCATAAAAACTCAGTTTTAGTTTTTATCTCATCCGCCACAAAGTAGGCGTCCCTGTCTGTCCGCAATGTTGATGGCCGAGTCTTCTACGGAGGAACTACAGCTACCTGTTGTGTGTGTGTGTGTGTGTGTGTGTGTGTGTGTGTGTGTGTGTGTGTGTGTGTTTGTGTTTTGTTTTATTGTCTTAGTTTTTATTTTTTGTATCTGTTTTTGTTCTTTGTTTGTTTGTTTGTTTGTTTGTTTGTTTTTGTGTTTTTAGCGGGGCAAGGTGGTGGAGTTTCCTCCATCCCTTGCCTGTCTCTTCTAGATAGCCCTGGCTCCTCAAGACCCTCAGGTAGTCCCTTGGCTTTCCTGCCATTCTTTAGTCATTTTATCTTTTACAGTTCTTTTCCCCCTAAATCGCTCGACGGCTACCGCTCGTTAACGTCGATGCCCATGCCGTTCGGCATTGGACACCAAGCGTATTTTCGGCGGAGTGTAAAAAGTAGGCGGTCGTCGCCGAAATTTAAACTCTGCGGTAGGCCTACAGTACGACCGAGTGACCGAGCGACCGGCCGATATTAGCTAAAAATCGGCGACCGTCATTTTGGAGGCTGTGACCGTAGCCTATGACAAGCCATGCAGAAAGTTACACGATTTGCACGTTCTTTTGTGCCTGTGTGGGTGCGTATCTTCGTGTTCATCACACCGCACTTGTCGTCAAAAAAGCTACAGATTCTCAAATTCCGTAATCAATTTTGTAGATAGCGTAACAAAAATGAAACTTGGCACGTATTAGTTGGCGAAGAAGTGCCTATCAACTTTTACGCACACATGCTCAAGGTCAAAAGTCAGATGTCGAGATCAAATACTCAAATTTAATGTTAACTATTTCGCCAATATCTAAGCAATGCCTGAAGGTATTTTCCTGAAACGTAATATCTAGATACATGTACGTGTACTACACAATGAAAATTCTGGAGAGTTTCATACCGTGAAGTCAAAGGTCAAAGGTCAAGCAAGATTATTAAAATTCCACGTCCTCTCCATATGTTGGAATGGTTCACTTATCACCACACTGCCAAACATTGTCTTGCATTGCGCCTTCTCCAGTGTAATGGAGTTTCCAGTGGTTGTAACATTGATTTTGTTAGAAAAAGCAACATTATCATATTTTTCTGTGTAGACAGCGTTTTGTCCTCAAATACACCTCTTAGAATGTTACCATCCCGTAGAGTGCCAATATCACCACGGACAATCATTGTTAAACTCTTTTATAAAGCTTTCTCTAGTAGGAAATGCAGTGTACGTTTCTTTTTAGCGCGTTTTGTGTTCTGTTATTATAAACACATCTACTTCTGATTCGATTATAGAAATGTTCTCATTCTCATGAATACGGTTCTTTAAGTGAAATTGAGAAATTAATGATAGACTATAACATGACCTTCATGATCATATTTTAGGATTACAATGGAGTCAATTAAAGACACTTAAAAGTTTATTCTTATTTCGTCTTACTAGCTAAAGCATCAGTAGATTATAAGTTATTAACCTTTAAATTTTTAGTTCTCTTTATCACAATAAAATGTATAACTTTTCTTTCGAAAGCCTCGTCGTGTGGTATAAAGGTAAAAGTGAGTATAATCATAATTGTGATCTATCCTTTTAGATGCTGAAACTTCTGTGAAAGAGACACATCGATGCACAATGTTTCAATCGTATCTTGAAGAAGAGAGTGAGAGGGGAGGAGGCTTGAGAGGAGAAAATGAAACGTTTATTGTGTTTCAACGGAGCTATTTTCGTGTTTTCTGTGTTATTTGCCCTTTCTCTTTTTATTGTTCTCATTGGCCATTGAGAACTACAGTGACACTAAACAACAACTTTAACAAAAAGAGGGAAAGGCCACTGGACTGAACAAACAGCATGCACTTTAAAAGAAGAAGACAAGGAATTACACAAAATCACATAGCAAAAAAAAAATGATATGGAATGTTTCAGGGGAAACACAGATAAGGGGAAGGGAAAAAAAATCAGGTTTTAATGCCTAAAAATCCTTGAATCGAGGTTATACTGTCATCAGTCTGGCGTGCACGGAGAGGAAGTCCAGTCCAGTCAGTCGAAGCAAACGCTGTACTTCATTCAGTCAATTAGTCCGCAATGAGACCTTCCAAGGTAGTATAAAATAAAACAAAATGGTATAAATGAATTAACAATAATTATGCCTTCACAATTAATCTCGATCACCATTCCTTTCAACATCAAACAAAAATAAATAAGATTCTAATAGTAATTTTTGATAAAAGTGAGAAAGGTTTACAGATGGAATAAAATTGCTTTTAAATTCTCTTGACGTTGATTGGAGAATGATATTTCATATAGAGAGCAAATGAATAAAAGATGGAGGGAAAATGCATCAGGTCAATGAATATTCGAACGTCATTAGATTAGAAAAGTACGGGTTCATTCTTTTTCTGTGTCTGTGTTTGTGCATGTGTGTGTGTGTGTGTGTGTTCTCTCCCCTTCACTAAAACTCTCGAGAGTAAACTGCGTATCAGGGGCGCGGAGGCGGAGGGGGCGCTTGCCCCTTTCCCTTCCCTCAAATAGAATTTTTGGACAAAGATGTGGTAAAATGCAAATGAATGTAGGTGAAGGGATTCGAATCAACGCCCCCTTCCCATCACCCCCAGCCTACTACGAGAGAGAAAAAATATGCAACCCACATCTCTAAATTCTCTAGTAATACACAATTGTGGAAGCGACTTGAAATGATCGTTTTATTATTTGTTGTCATTTGGCGCAAGATAATTTCATTTTTTAATATAATTATATAGTTGAAAAAAAATTGATCTTAGCCAAATTTAAGATCTTTGGGCATCACATCAGAGTCGCAAGCGCTACTGACGAGTTCTTATGACATGCATTCATATATAGGAAACTGACACATTACTTCACGATTGAATGATATTATAGCCATAATATGGTGTTCTAGCTCCATACTAAGCCTAGACAAAAACACGGAATCTATCATGAGCAATGTTGCAGTTTGTTTGTTGTATTTTCTTTGTATTTTCTTTGTACCGGAAACTCGACGGCTGGTGTCTGACAGCGCAATGAATGTACGTGTGTGTTGTGTGTTTATGTGTTTGTGTGTTTATGTGGGTGTGGTGGTTGTGCAGTTACATATCGTTACTTGCAAAAGTCTTGTGCATGCTAAGTAAAAAAAAAAATAATAAATTTCAGATTTATTCTGAAAGTAATGAAGTACTACTTAACCTAGCTGTTACGACTAAAAAATGACGTCAAAATAGCGTCCATTTCCTTTGTTTGTTTTCGTTGAAAGGGCGTCTTTGAGACGTATTTCTTGTTTTCTGTACCAACATACGTTTGAGTGCGTTCGAGCGCTCTCCTAAAGCGAACTGTACCGTACCGTACCCGCGCAGAGGAGCGCTCGAACGCTCCTAAAGTGTACCGTACCGTACTGCACAGAGCCAAAAGTGGACCACTTCCCGATGTGCTCCAAAAGCGTACCAAAAGCGTACCAAAAGTTCGTTGAAAAGTATGCGCGTATCATACGCATACGTCACAATGCAAATACATTGTACATCATTTTCTTTGTTCGGAACAGCTGTAAGTAGTTGAAGCGCCAGGTGAATGATAATCTTGCCAGTGCCGTATATTTAGAGACATAACGAGTGCTATTTAGCTTTCCATGCATAGAATACTAGTACAATGTAAAATGCTCTAGACACCCACACTGGCCAAATATTTTGCGTGCTGATATAATGCTGCTATAATGGGGAAATCCTCGCATCCCCCATCAGCCAGTGTTTCTGAACGTTCGGTGAGGACACGATTAGTCTAACTTTACCACAGATGAGATATTAATATGTTTTCTATGGACTGCATCATCATCATCATCACCATCATCATTATCATCACGATCATCATCCTCATCCTCATCCTCATCATCATCATCATCATCATCAATACTCATCCACATCCACAGTACTATCTCCATAAACATTATCACCTCTATCTCCACCTTAACTTTTCCCATAACCTTTCCCATTATCGTTTGCAATGTTTTCCTGCAAAAAAAGGGGGAAAAATCCTAACATCGGAATTTTTCTACTTAATGGAGTCTGGTGTTTTTTTCTTTCATTATTTGTTAAACTGAATTTAGATTCTTATTCTATTTTCTGATGGTTTTTCGGTATTTAATTGGTTGGTTTTCGGCAAGAAGGAAAAAAGGAAAAATGTGTATGTACAATATATATATTTCCCCCCCCCCCCCCAAGAAACAAGTGGTGGAACGTGCCCAATTGCTTTGAGCAAACTACTGTTTCCCCATTTGCAGACACTTTGTGAGAATACAATTCAAATGTGTGTTAAAAAACAAAACGAAACAAAAGCCGGATTTTGTTGTTGGTCAAATTAGCCAAAAAAAAAAAACAAAAAAAAAACAAAAAAAAAGAACCACGAGACAAAGCATCACAGACATGATAAGTATGTGTGCTTGTGATACAATCAAGCTTTTTATTTACGAACAATCGTTGCCTTCATTACACAATGCCTATAGTGTGCCATAGATACACAGAAAATATTTTCTTTATTCCAATTTACATTTACAAAACATACCCCTGTACCAAATTGGCAACTGACATCACAATCATCTATTTCACACATTGTTTCTCATGCATCTGAATATGCAGCTTGCACAGAGCACCAAATAAATGTTTCTAAACTTTTTAATGGTTGTGAATCCACAATACAGATGGCATTCCATAGTGGAAACCTATCATATGTTGACAAAGAAGAGAAAATGGTCAGCAGCAGTGACAACAGGGTGTTACCATAATGACTGTATCCAAATATTCATGAACATAGAGTCAAAATATATTGTTTTTCTAAGTCCATATCTTATTACTCTTTTTAGAGTTGTACACATTGTTTCAATTCCTTATGTAGATATGCATTCATTCATATACAATAATTTATCAATCCACGTACTCTATCTTATTAATCTATTTAATTATTTCATACAAATTTATTCATGTCGATTATTTTCTTATTTCATTTCTTTTTCTTTTATCAACTGAATTATTATTTCATCTATTCACTCATTAGCTCATGTCTCATTTATATATCTGTATGATTAGGTTCAACTTTCAATAGGGGATATTGGGTTCTGAGCTAGCTATACTGCTATTTGAAATTCTGTACAGGCATAATTTGCAGAGGATTTTTAGAAGAGAGTAAACAGGAGGTGATTCTCTTGCCAACACATGACATTAGTCAAATCATGACCTCAGCTTGACAACATCGGCAGTTGAAGATGAGAAAGGCATGAATGATGCATTGTGGGTACAAGATTAATGCCTCTTTGCTCCTTGCCAGAGATGAAGAAAAACAAAATACATGTAGAGAAAATTCCATCCATTGATCGAAACAATGATCCAAAGATTCAACTTTCACTCATGTTTCCTTTGTTAAAGCTTGTCTGCAGTTGCATTACATTCTGAACAGAACAGTTCTCAGAAGTCACTACCTCTATTCAGTACAGAAAGCTACCTGCATCAATTCTCAGTATTGCCAATGCACAAAAAGCTCTTGCGCACGCTGTGAGCCCTGTCACAGATACACAGTGGGGTTCCTTGGGAGCATTGTCACTAAAGATTGTCTTGCATTTGTTTCAGTTCCCATGCAATTCAATGCAAATTTCGTCTGCTTTTCATTGGATGCTGCTGCTCTTTTCTTTGGGTAGAATTAAGATTAAAAAAAGAGTTTAAAACTTTAAAATTTTGCTGATTTGTAATCAGTAGAGTCATGGTTTGCTAGTGTGAGGCTTCAACATGCTGGTCACATGATGGAAAGTTAAGAAAAATCTTAACAAAAAATACCCTTGCATTAAGAGGGAATGTGACCTGAGTGCATACGCAGCCAAAAATGGCTGAAAGTTAGTCCCCTGGGCTATCCCATAATGCATCTAAAGCAATGCTCACCGAGCGGCACCCAGGTACTGGCGATACCGAGAATTGTTGTACCATGCAAAAATATAGCATGACTTTGACTGAGGTCACACATGATATGCTACAAGCATCACATTGATAGTAACACTCATATTGCACGATAGTGAGTTACTTGTATTCAGTATATTGATGCCACAAGATTACTTGCTGATGATTGACTAGTCACAGGCAGTTAATACAATCATACATCATGGTGATTACAATCTTTCAGGCTTTGCATCAATTTACATAGTAAAGACATCACCTAACCATGAACATCAAAAAAGAAAACAAAATTACAGTAAAAATAACAAAACTATATGCATACAGAGAGAATTATTTCAAATATTTACTACCTGTAATGAAGTTACCTATTATAAAAAGCACTCCTGCATTGTTAGGATTTGTGATGAGTCATTCGAAAATTCATGAAGTTTTGTTGCAGCAGGATGCTTTAAAAGGACTGTACAATACTGGTTGAAGTGGAGATTCAGGTCAAGTGAGATAATGAGAAACCTCTTATGAAATATGAAAGAGCATGCAATTCTAAAAAGGATTCAACATTTATTTGATGAAAATTGGTTTTCAAATGGCTGAGATATCCAAAAAAGTGATGATAATAAAAGGCGACAGGCCACGCCTTTTATTAGGATCTCTTTGTTCCACCTTGTTTTCGGATATCTCAGCCATTTCAAAACCGATTTTCATCAAATAAACTTTTGATACCCTTTAGAATTGCATGCTCTTTGACATCTCATAGATTGATTTCTGAATATCTCGCAAAACATTAAAAGCTAAATCCTCACCTTAACCAGAACTGTACACACCCTTTAAGCTAGTGTATGCCATGGAGCTAAGATGTAGGGAATCCTTGATGAGCAAACACTTAGAATACATGGCAATAGACCTCTTCACCATGGCAACAGGACATTATACAGGTGAAAATGTTACTTGCATTTTGTGTGATCTTATTGTTAATCAGTAATTGGCAAGAAATGTCTATGCCTGGCAACAGAGTACATGGAAGATTGACAACCACGTTGAGGCCAACTTAAACCTTCAGCGACCTGAGCAATACCCTGGACGATCATGTATCATAAAGCTCAATACAGTAAACTCCAGGACTCAAGAATGTTCTTCTTACATAAACATAGACATTATTCATCCTCCTGGATGTAAAAATCTCTGATCTCATGAATCATCATGCTGAACTTGATTATCATTCTGAAAAATCTCATATAAATCAGGATAATTCAGGGAAGCCCTCCTCTGGCATTCAGTCATGCCAACAAATTTTAGCAGCACTTCACAGATTCACATTTCTGCATGATGCCTTGTTCACATGTAAATATGATTGGCACTTGAGGGTCTGATAGTACCATGATGACGGGATGCATACCACTCTGCAGTGTGTTGATCTTCGACTGCGTATGAAGGATGCAGTTTCACAAGAGAAAGCAGAATTATAGTCCATTTGAATGAAAATAATTAATTCATTTGATTTGTACATTTTCTCAGACAAAGGAAGAGGAAGATGACAACAGGCACCACTATCATAATTTGCTGTTCACGTGGCTGTTTGTGCCTGAAGCTGATTGGCCGTGGACCAAGTCGAGTATTTGTTGTGATGCCTCAATCTTCTGCGTTTCTGCATACTGCTGGCCAAGGGAGGTGGTGTTCTCCAGGAAGTAGCGGTAGTTGACCATCATTCCACAGGAGGCGGTCAGGCCCCGGGCCGAGGTGTCCCCCAGCCAGTTAAGCCGCCACAAGGTGGCACCATTTTGCAGGTGAAAGTTTGCTGGGGAGGAACAAAGTTTGGGTTCATATGAAATCTCTTAAATTAAAGTACAGCACAATGCTTATCATGGTTTAATCTATCCCATCATATATTCATTGCTCAGGTTAACACAGGCACTGAACCCACCAGAATAAAGAACACATGGTTTAAAGTGGTCCTTTGGTCAAAACACTGTACATATATTAAATGAATTGTGATGATTTTCTGTCCATTAGTATGAACCCCCCCCCCCCAAAAAAAAAAAAAAAGAAAAAAAAAGAAAAAGAAAAAAAAAAGCATGTTTTCAGCAGTTTTCTTGTGGTTATGCATTTAAAGGGACATTCCAGATGATTTTCATAATTTCACATCATGTATTACATAAATCGTCAACTCCACTTATAGATTTGTGGAATTTATTGTGGTTCTTAAGCAGAGAAACAATACTTTGAAAAACCTAATGCCCCAGTCACATACAAACACTGATGCTCAAGGATTTACACGGTGATCCGCAGAGATCCGGGCAGATCCAGGATTTGTACACAAGGTATCAACACGGCAGCTACACAGATAAGGCCGGAAGAACACGGCGTCTACACGGACAAACACGGCATCTACACGGATCAACACGGCAGCTACACGGATCAACACGGCAGCTACACGGCAGCCACACGGACCATCCCGGATTGCTCTGCCAACACGGCAATCCCCGGATGACGCCGGATGTTTTTGACCTCCAAAAGTTGCCCTATTGGCCTCCCGGCGTCAACATGGATCTCTCCCCGGATCAGATCCTGGGTGGTCCGGGGTGATCCGGGATGTCTACGTGACTGGGGCATTAAATAAATTACACTGAACCAGGATGATGACATAGGAGGTTCACATATTTCAGAAATGTAGCAGTGTAATTCCATTACAATACCGCTTGCTTCCAAGTTCACCAGTGTATTATCTATGCATGCCTTCTTCTTTTGTTCTGCTTCCTTGAGCCCCAACTCATGCATTCTTATGGTGACTCTGCCATGTCATCACCCTTGTTCACTTCAATTTGTTCTAAATTTTGAAAATATTCTTATTCTTCATCCCAATTATCACAAATTCTGAAACTCTGTCCTTAGGATAAGTAATTTATAGTTGTTAAAATGAAAAAATCTGACAATCATATGGATGTGTGAACTGTTTTGGTGATTTGCTGCACAACAGATGGACTTGACACTCATATAGATATGCCACATGAACTTTTAATACTGTATTTAAAAATGGTGGAATTGGGATCTTCATCACATACCAACTGGATTGAGTGCAAATGTTCTCCTCTTTTCCAAGTACAAGTACCTGAAACAACAAAAGGAATGTGAAAAACAAACACTGTAACAGCTTTAGAATACAAACCACCTTACCACGGCCACCAACACACTCATTACCATGACTCTCATCAACAGCGTCATCATCACCATCTTCATCATCATCATCATCATCATCATCATCAAAATCATCATCATCATGAAAGCAAGGAGGGTAAAGACAGCTCCCTCCCTTCTAATAAAGCTCAGCATTTTAATCACTATGTTTGTTTAATTTCATTGTTGGGGTGTCTAACATTGCATTCTTGCAAGTAAATAAATGTGCACTCCTTCATTGTAAATGTATCTATTAGGTGTGCTAACATCTGCAGATTGAAAAAAACAAACAAACAAACAACCAAAACAGGTTGATTCACAAACACACACACAGAATTAAGGGAAAACAACTTATTTTGTGTCAGAAATTGAATAATGGCACATGGTAAGCATGCTTAGTCAAATATATTTATTTATTCATTTATTTATTTGTTTATTAATTAATTAATTAATTTATTTATTTATTTATTTATTTGTTTATTTATTTATTTATTTATTTATTTATTCATTCATTTATTCATTCATTCATTCATTCATTCATTTATTCATTCATTCATTCATTCATTCATTCATTCATTCATTCATTCATTCATTCATTCATTCATTCATTCATTCATTCATTCATTCATTCATTTATTTATTTATTTATTTATTTATTTATTCATATATTTATTCAGTTTTCTTTTAGCAGAGTAGCCCTTTCAGCTCACTCGGAACTGCTCTGCCAAAGGGCCCTGCATCACGGACAAAGTACAATTTGAGTAAAAAACACAAAGTTACAAACACGGTAACAAAGAGGGAACATAAAACACAAAATATAAGTTCATATAGAGCATACAAGAGAAAAGGATTGTACACAAGCAAATGAAACAAAAATGGAACAAAAAAAAATACAATCAAATCCGGGAGAGGAAAAAAAAAATAATGGTATAAGAAAAGACCTCACTTACACACACACCAACATGCACACACACACACACACATACACACACACACACTTTCACCTCCACACCAGTTCACCGGTACCCACCCAAATCTATACACGCACACATACACGCACGCATATAATACACGCATGCATATAAATAAGGCCACCAAAAAAAATGTTTGTTTGCCCTTAATTGTCAAAACCCAAGAGGGTCAGTAGGTTGTTTCGTTTTTGTTTTTGTTTTTGTTTGTTTTTGTTTTTTAAAACACTCACTGACAAACACTTAAAACATTCATCTTCGTTAAATTTTGCAAACAGCTCCAAAAAAAGTACCTTTTAGTGAGATGCTGGCAACTGAACTCCAAACAGTTTCGGTGCCATGACAGCTGGTAACGGATGCTGCAAAAGTAGCCATCTTGGCAGTCGCGCTGCGCTAGCGCACTACCTATGCACGTGAGCCAAAAAGGTAGCTAGCATGCAATGCATGCTCTAAAACGTAGCCTGCGGCCCCGCGCAGCCCGAACGTGATTACGACGGGTTGATGAAATGAAACAAAATTTGTAGACTTTTTTTCATTCTTTCTTTAGCTTAAAATGGATAATTTTGGGTTGAAAACCGTTCACAAATTTGCAGAAGATGAAATTTGTGGAAAAAAATAAACTTGAAAAAGCAAAAAATAAATAAATAAATAAAAGACCCGACCCGAAATTTCTGTGATTTTCGGTCGGTCGCGAAGGGCAAACAAACCATTTTTTTTTTTGCCTAAAACAACAATGTAATTTGAAAACTTCTTTTCTTGTTTCAAATGATGAAGAAATCATACAAAGTATTGGATACGGTAAGCTAGATGGAAGATCTGAATGCATTACTCTCACCTTGCACATAGTCTCATCAAAGGGCCCTGTAGACTCCTTTTCAGGCTCTCAGACTGAAACCACTCATTGGTGACTAGTACTTTCTTGAGCAATGGTAGCATGGGCTGCGATGCAACATCCATTGCAGCCTGGAATGAGTCTAACTCCTCCCCAGTGAGCAAGGTGACACTTTCTCCATCTAAAAGATGGGAAATTTTATGAAAAAGATGTAAGGAAACAAAGAGGACATTATAAAAAATTATAAAGCTTTGAATTTCATCAAGTGTACCTAAGTTCAAAAGAGTGATCAAAAAAACAAAAAGAAATTGCAAAAATAAATTATAAATCTACAGTTCGACCTCGATTATCCGGCCTCCTTTTATCCGGAAGTCTCTATCATCTGGACGCATTCACGCAGTGAAGGACTTTTTTTTTTAATCCAAAAATTGAGAAAAAACAGTGACTTTAAACTCAATTAAAATTTCTACAAAACTCACACGATTTACCTACAATATTCCCGACAGAACTAACATAAATTCACACCACATTATCATCGTAAAAGTAAGCAGTCATCACCACCGTTGCGGGGTACGCTAACTGCCTAGCTGCCAGTGCACTGGGACGGCAGCTTGGACGGCAGCTATATACATTAACATTGTGTCTCCCATATCCGGCCAATTCGCTTATCCGGATGAGCACCGGTCCCGACATAGCCGGATAATCGAGGTCGAACTGTATTAGGTATTTGGAATAGGTCTCTTCTTTCATGATTTTGTAATGATTGTTCCACAAGGATAGCTGCTGTCATTATCAAAGCAGTGTGGGGCGGTCATGAAAGGAGCTTGATAATGAGATATCACTCAAGATGACAGATGGTACGGTACAAATTCAGATCCAGCCACTCAACTCACACACATCACTATTACACTGGAGAGATGACCAAGATTCTCAGAAACAAGCAACAAGCATGTAACGATAATTAAACATTATGTCCCAAATTTGCAAAGGTAATTTGAATCTAGCCTGTGGCCTACATAAATTTTGTCTGCATGGATGTGCCTGACAGATTGTGTGCAAAAACAGACATCCAAAATTGAACGGGGGCTGACACATGCATGTTACTGGTAAACGTATGCATATTTTGCATTATTTTAGTCCATGGACTTAATCTAGCCTTGGATTTGATATAAACTATGTACTTTTGATTTGGGCCAGTATTTCCTATTCTTGCTGGTTTCATGGAAGCACGCTCAGCTGAATATAATTAAGTCTCACATGATTTCTCTGCCAACTGTCACCCTCAGACAGAATTTTTCATATCATTAACTCTTGATGTGGCCTGTTTGCACACTCAACTTAATTGAATGCAAGCCCAATTTAATAATAATAATAATAATAATAATAATAATAATAATAATTGTTTTGGATATAAACTCCAAATTTTATTGTCCAAGAATGGAAATTCATTTTGCCCAATTGATCGTGGGCCCGGCAGCCACTGAGCAGCGCCAGATCGACGTTGCTCTAACCTTTTCAACTGTTAAACGGCAAACAAGGCAGCAGCAACTCCCATCTTTTAACGTCTTTTGGTATGACGCGGCCAGGGTTTGAACCCACGACCTCCCGATTGTGAGGGCAGCCGCTCTACTCACTGAGCCAACACATCGGTATAACCTGTTCCATACGGGAACCTAGTGGCCCATGTAATAAGTCTATGGGGAATCCAGAATTCAGTATGGAACGGGTTAATTAAACATTTTCTTCAAACCAATGCGACACACAAGAGAGGCAATTAATCCTCCCCCCCCCCCCCCCCCAGGCATTTGGCTTAACTTGCCATTCCTTTTCACGAGCATTCAGTAATCCACCCAGACTTGACCAAGTTGTAAAGTCAGCAGACCCACTCAGGTGTAACAATAGGCCTGGGTCAAACAGGAAGCCCATAGTGGCACAATAGGGATTAGAGGATTAGGTAATCTCTATTCACTGGTAAGTAGTTTACAGACAGATAAGCCAGTCAGTAAACAAAACACTCCAGCTAGCATGCCCTTCAAAGCCTATAAAGAGCAGAGTTCAGCTTATCCCTACCACCTACTGCAGGCAATGTGAAATGCAACTGAGCATGAGGAGTACCAGTAGCAATAATTTGAAAATTCCTGAGCATTTTTCAATAAACTTTTGTCTATCTATGCACAACATCGGTGTGGCAAACCGGAAGGTTGTTAGTAGCATACACAGATATAAGATGTCTTGCAAAATGGGAAAAGGGACAAGAGTATACTTCCTACAGCAGGGGGACAAAAGGGATAGAGTGCACTATCATGACCTTTGAGCCAACCATTTTCACTGACCTTTGACCTGCTGATTAATCTGTGTGATCAGCCAGTTTTTGAAGCCCGGGATTGGAGAGAGGCTGGAGAAGAGGTGCATGCTGGGAAACTCTGACTGTAGCTCCTTGACGACGCTCTTGATGAGATGGTTGCCGAGTTCAACGCCCTGTAGGCCTGGAAGGTGGATAAGAAGAGGGACTTGGCATCATGAGGGCAACTCCTTGATCTTACAATAAGCAAAGTATCTTCTTGTGTTACAGTGTGATAGTGATGATATTAAACTGTAGATATTTCATCTTGGTGATTAAAGGGATGGTACAGTATTGGTGAAGATGAGAATTGGGCTTTTAACTTTTTGTGAGATACCAAGAAAACACTTACGATATAATACAGAGTATACCATTCTAAGAGGAATTCAAAGTTTATTTGATGAAAATCGGGTTTGGAATGACTGGAACATCCAAAAACAAAGTAAAACAAAGCGATCGTAATAAAGTGTGGGTCCCACACTTTATTAGAATCGCTCTTTTTTGGATATCTCAGCCATTTCAAAACCAATTTTCGTCAAATGAATGTTGAATTCCTCATAGAATAACATGCTCTTTCATATTTCATAGAAGGTTTCTCATTATCTCACAAAAAAAAAAAAAAATGTTAGAAACCTGAATTTAGGTCTCAACCAAAACTACATGATCCCTTTGAGAACAGAAAGAGATATTCAGATATTGTCACCTAGGGAAGAACACTGAGAAGAGGACAAGAAATGAATGAAAAAGCAAAGATTGAAGAAAATTGGACTTGACAAGAATAAAAGCTGCAGAAGAGAAAAAAAAACGAAGAGGCAGAAGAAGAATGTGCAAAGCAGAACAAAATAAAAAGAGAAAGATAAATGGGAAAAAGAGAACAAAGAAAGAGAAACTAGAAGAAGAAGAGAATATGATGATGATGATGAGGAGAAGATAGGAAGAAGAAGATCGGATGAGGAACCCATCTACTGACAAATCCAACTGAGAGTGTAATATTGGGTAATACATTCATGATGCCGGCAGCACATGACTCAAAAAGAATGCAAAGGCTTGCCTACCTCTTTGGGTGGAAGTGATTGAATAGAAGATGGCCGCCTGTGCCTCATCTGCCTCCTCTTCACCTGGCAACACGTTCTTCTGGTCTCTGGCATCCTGGCTCCGCACAATGGACTTTATAAAGATCAGAATACCATAATCTAGTTTTAACATGTACAAGATCTGGAGGTTAAAGCCATTCATATCAACCAAACAATGTAACACTATTATCATGCAACAAACGCAAACAGAAGAAAACTGACCAGAAATGATTACAATTTATGAGTGGAAAAATGAGCAAAGAAAATGGGATCTTTTCTTTGCTCATTTTTCCACTAATAAATCATTATCATGCATCAGACAAATCGTGCTCCAGCTCATACCTACCTGACCCCCAAACGGTTCTCTCTTGCCACTCCTACATTACCTTGGTATGTGCTGTATGAAACAACTCCCATCTACTCTAGTTTTTTATTCCTTAAAGTGTATGTTATGATACACCTTGAGTAGCATGAACTGCGGAATTTAACAGACTCAATTTTGGCACTGAAGAAAGCAAGATTTCAAATCCAAGTAAGGATAGATATGCAATACCTATGTTTCCTTGCAGATGGCATACCTGTTCAAAAGTAACAAAAGACAGCTGCATAAAAAAAAAGCCCACAAGGCATATAAAGAATTCAGTAAGAAACAATTTAACCATATTTTAATCTATTATTCCAGTAATACCAAGTAGGGTGTGACAACACTTTTAAAAGTTACAATCCAGGTTAAAAAGTTGTGCCTCTCACCTGTCGACAGATTCATATTGCATGAGATCATACGAAAATGATCTTGCCCTTACCTGTATGCTGTCTGAGATATCTCTCATGAGGGCAGTGTGCAGAATCACCAAAGGCTCTCCTGGCATGCTGCTGTGTGTGAAGACGAAGCAGCGTCGATACGGCCCCACCCGCTGCTTGATGTCTGTCCAATTCCTGATGGGATGAACAGCCTCGTACTGACTTATCTGTAGAATGAGACCACAAAAAAAGGAAATGATGAAATATTTGATTTTACGACAATGACGTTCCTAAGGGTATGATGTATCCATGTTTTTCACCAATAATACCTAATTTTCATATACACTTGCATCTTCTCTAATCTTGGTGTAATTTAGCATAATATTGCAAATATCTGACTTCACTCTATGACCATTTCTTCAGAACTTCTTATTTCTTGTATATAATTGATATTTTTATCAAGATTGTTCTTGCATCCAAATATTCAGAGCATGTGTCAACATAAGAGGCTACAGATCACATATCTTATTCTGTCTAAATTTAGATGGATTACCTCAATAATCTGTGAAGGAAGACAGGGCAGTTTGTCGAATGATTAGAAATAAGGGAAGAAACAAATTAAACTGAATACAGCAAAGAATTACACAAACAATTACAATCATTGATGTGGTATTATGACTGCCACATGTGCTCTTTTCATGAATCTTTACCATCATATTTTTACTACTAGTATTACTTTTTGTAATATAACTTTAACTAGCACAATTGTGTCACTAAACTAATCATGATCTTGAATAACAACAATTGAAGTAATTATTGTCATAATATACTCAAATGCTCTTGGTGACATATGAATGATAATATGAGCATGACACATAAAAGCCACGCTTCAAGGAAGTGATACTGAAGTTAATGATTCTTTTAACCCCTGACCCTTTCCAGCATGTGACATGAGGATGACCATGTGACCCTCTCCAGGGTCAGCATGCCGGCAGCGAACCAGCCAATCAGAAGCTCACGTAGAGTCTCATTCAGTGCTCTCAACTCTGCCTCATTCCTGATGGACGACGTTGATGACAGATGTCCCTGGAACATTGAAAAGAAGATCATTTATACTATATGAGCCATAGCATTCTGCAGTGGTGTAAACTTTACCTTGTCTTATTATCACATACAGAAAGTATTCACTTTTGGAAAGCAGTCTAAATGCAATAGTTATTGCTACATTGTGCAAACTTTCTGGTTGTCAGGAAAAACAATAGGAACAACACCTACATACTGATCAAAATATTAAGAATGTTCAAATAACGTTTGAATTTATAAGAATATTCTTGTAAACTAGAAAATAATCATGATATTGCATTCCTATGAAGTGCCCCGACATTCATACAATATGTAAAACGTAAAATAAAGATCTATAACAGATTTATGGTATACATCAGCAGTGTGATGTAAATCCCAAGAACAGAAATCAAACATACTGTGCATGTGAGTACAGGATGAAATACAAGGTATTGTAGGCCTACATGAGCAACTTACAAGCAAATTGGCTCTAAGGTCCACCAGAAATTTGACCCCGCCCGGCAACCTGCTGACATGAGAGAAGAGGGTGGAGTAACCCGGTAGGAGAGACTGACGAAGACGCCCTTCCGCCTGCAGAAGAACAGCCTCCTCACGACCCTGTCAAAAGGGGGTGAAGATGGGAGAATATCTGTTAATTCACTCCTTCCAGTCAATTCATAGATGGGTACTGGGTATACAAGGTTCCCAAAATGTACACATGTGTGCCTGCATCATGGCCTAAATTCATGTTTACTTGTATAATACTGAGCAGAATATTAACATTTAGCGAAAGATTAGAGTTTCTGCTATCGATAGCTGTTATTTGTCTGTCTCAGAATTGTGTGCATATTTTAAATATATATCAAATATATAATTTAAAATTTCCAACATGGTAGTGTGCTTGTTTATTGAGCCTTGACTTGTGCTGAACCCATATGGACGCCCTTACACTTAAAAAAACAAAACAAAACAAACAAACAAAAATTGCCAGCTCAGCGCACACTCTATTCTTATCTCACATTTGATTGATATTTTGCATTGCTTGACAGCACAAGCAGTCAACTGTGAAAGAGAACATATAATGCTTAACTGTTTTCACACCTAGTGAGATTTACCAAGATGTTCATACTCTGTCGCCGGGCAAACAAGAATATCATTTGGGGGGCACTGACGATTCCTGGAGAATCAAGAAGAAACCCGTTAAGAGATCCCTCTCTCCAATGAGTCAACCGTTTCATTGACAGGCATTTTTAGAACACAAATTTATGTAGAACATGAATGTAGCTTGGCTTGACCTTTGCCCTCACCTCCTGCTTCTGAAGCATGACCGCTTCAGCCATCACCTTCTCATGCCTGACTCCCATCCCTGAAGCCATTGCACACAAGAAGCCCAGCTTGTCCTCGGCAGTCAGGCGCTGATAGTACTCACAGACTTGCTGCACTGTAGACTAACAACAGAGCATATTTATAGCACAAAATACAAACAAGAAGAAAAAGAAGAAGAAAAAAAACCCAGCAACCCTGATTGATGAAATGAAATAAAAAAGAGAAAAATGATGGTAAAAATAGGTAGGGTCTGAAAAGAGTGAAAATTATGACAAATAACATTGCATGAACAGAAGAGAATTCAAGCTGTGTGTAAAAGAGTAGATTGTAGGTGAAAGGCAAATCAAACAGAAATATACAAACTCTGGATAATTTGGCTGTTAGACTGTCCACAAAACATTATTTTGCAAGGAAGGCTTCACAGATCACCTCCATAATGAAGTAATTCTAACAGAGCACACAAATGGCATTTCTAACATGTGTTTTATAAATGTTCATTACTTCCCATACACTGAATGCACTGTATTCTAGCTTTGTTTAAAAAGCTGCATTGCTTGTTGAGCCAGAACTTCCTCTACATCTTAACCCATTGAGGACGGACTGATTTTGCTACACCACACATTTCCCATAGACCCCTCCTGAGTATACTTGGGACTCGTCCTCAACAGGTTAAATTCCTGTAAAAGCACCTCCTGCATCATGTATAAAGATGTTTGAGTTCGGTATCATCAGTATTACTTTATACACACAAATCACATTAATGATGTGTACACATCATGGATTGATGGCAATTGCAACTTGCTAGCAATCCTTATCATTTTATTTAGAGAGTACATTTCCTTCAAAACTCTATGACACCCACCATTAAACCAGGGAGGTGGAAGAACCTCCCTGATTAAACCACCTGTGAGTTAACAAACTTACATCAGCTAACCATGGTGACTTGTGACTTCTGTCCAATGCAGCTGACATAAGGTGAGGAATGGTCGACTTCAGAAAGACGCTGTGATCAAGCTGTCTTTCATGCTGCTCATTTGAAGACATTGGTCTGACTGTTGAAGCAATCTTTCACACAAGAGATATTATTTTTATTTCTTACATATCCCAGCATTTTAAAGGGAAGATAAACCCCAAGAGCAATGTGGATTGAGTGAAAGCAGCAGCATTAGTAGAACACATTAGTGAAAGTTTGAGGAAAATCGGACTATCGATGCAAAAGTTATGAATTTTTTAAAGTTTTGATGTTGGAACCGCTGGATGAGGAGACTACTAGAGGTTATGACGTATGAGTGGACAACAATACCTAGAAAATATAAAGAAAATTCTGCAAAAATCCATTTTTCATGAAAATTACAAATTCCATCAACTTGATATTGGCATAATGTTAAGGGTAGCAATTATTCCCTCTGCCTTCTGAAAGCAGTTGGTCCATTGCTCTTTCATAATTCTAGAAAAGTGAATTTTTGTTGAATTTCCTTTATATTTTCTTTGTATCGTTGTCCACTCATACGTCATATCCTCTAGTAGTCTCCTCATCCAGCGGTTCCAACACCAAAACTTTAAAAATTCATAACTTTTGCATCGATTGTCCGATTTTCCTCAAACTTTCAGATGTGTTCTACTAATGTTGCTGCTTTCACTCAATCCACATTGTTCTTTGGGTTTACCTTCCCTTTAATAACTGACAGTGCTTATATATCGCATGTCACATAGTGCATAAGTCCTATGCGCTCAAAAAAAAAATGGAAAGATTATACACAAAACCTTCAATTCCAATTACAGTGATGGTACTGAGTTTCATGTTTGCTTGCATTGTGAACAAATGTGTTTTCAAAGCAAACTTGAATCTATTCATATCAGTGATTTGCCTAAATTCTGGGGTAGATTATTCCATAAGTTAGGGGCATTAAAAGCAAATGTTCGTTCTCCGTAAAATTTGGTTCTTCTGTACTAAATTTCAAGGACAATCTGGCTCCTAAAGAAATTTGTTTTGATATATACATGTATATCAGCAAAAAAATTTCTTCTGATAAATCAGTAAAACAATGATTACATCAATGAAATGAAATGAAATTATATTTGAATATAGAAGTAGAACATATATCATGCCTAGTTTACTGCAGGTAAATTCATGGATCACTGTACCCCATGAATCCTTCAGGATAACAATGTAGGTCATGTGACTGTGACAATATGCATTTTTTTAAAACTCTTCATCATGTTGTAATACATTTTTTTTTTTAAATGGCAAGAGATTTGTGTATTTCTCCCCCTCTTGCATCAAACAATTCAAAGGCAATATTTCTATGCTGGTGATGTCATGTTCATCAAGGTCATTGTTTCCTGTTTCCTACCTTAGACACCATGATGCAGACAGATGACCTATTGATGAGTAATACTGACTAAAATTCTCACTGTCATCATATTCATTAGATTCTACTTAATCACATTTCATTGATACCTTCTCCCCTGCCTGCCCTATAATTTCAATAAAGGACAAATATCAAAATATAGAACTATACATAAATTTGCAATTATTTGTTCTCTTTTTCGTTTTCAGCCAAACATACCGACACTTCTGACCCTGCTTGTTCTTCCTATGGGTAATATGACCACGTTTTGATTAGGGCCATATCATCTAACCAATTAATGCTCAAAGTCACATAGAAATAGAATCTAGTTCTTGCAGTCTGGTACAAACTACAATCACTTTCGAGCTTTCCAGGTTCTTATCAGAAAGCAGATATTGCATTATTCTCTGGCAAATTTCAGCATTTTGGATCAATCTCTACATCTCTTATCTCTAGCACAGGATTATTCAGAGAAAAGCCATAACAGCAGGTATGAATGGCTATGGTTATGAGATACACTTGCCTCACTATTACTGAGATACTCTAGTTACGCTAGAGTCGTGCACATTGTTTTTGTATTTTTTAAATTACAGGGTAGAACTCGTTTAGAAGGCCAAGGGATATCCAGACCTTTCTGTTTCTCATTCTATATCTGAATTTTCCTTTATTTTCAAATGCTTGTCAAGTTCTACATGGAAATTGAAACTATAAGCACACTCAGAAGTCATGGTCACTGTATCCAACCTCCACAACGTATTATAAAGTCCATAGCAGTGCATCCCCTGCGTCTGCGAGTGGGTTGATTGCGTAACCAACTGATGCTCAAGCCACTCCCCCTTGCCCTTGGGCCTTGGAAACAAATTCCTTCCCTAGTCCGGCCCTTGCCCTTGGCCCTGGACCCTATCAGACCTGGGGCCTGGACAGTCTGCCACTATGACTTAAATCAAAAGTTGACATACACTCACAATTCAAGGGTCATTTTCTATTGTCTCTCCTTGTCGACTCTTTCACAAACCATAACTCAGCATTGAAAACATAACTCCGACATAAAGTCAGACATGTGGGACTACACCGAGAGGCACAGCTGACATCTATCTGCAGCAGTGCAGGACCACGACTACGTGCTCCTGATTCCTGCGCTTTTAATGCAAAGCAGTTGAGTGGGATATTGCGACCTATAATATCAAATATGGTGTCTTACTGTATCTTACCGAATTGAATATTCGCTTGGGGTAAACTACCGACAAGCAGGGACGGATGACACTCCGTAGGGAATTCATTGCGAAAATCCTGCCGCACGCATCATCCCCCTCCTCCTAGCTAGCTAATACGTGTAATAGCGCTAGCTAGCTAGCTCGGGTCAGGGTGGGGTATAAGTGGGGGGGGGGGGGGGGGGGTGGGGGGTGGGGGGGGAGACAACTCGACCGCGGGATAGCCCGACCCTGGACAGCTCGACCGGGCAGAGTTTTCGGGGTCCCGTTGCATAAAACTTTTTTAGCAACCTTAAAAAAATTCAGGTTGGGATTTACCCAACCTGAATTTTTTAAGGTTGCTAACCTAAGAACGTAAAATCCGTTGCATAAAAACTCTGGTTGGGAGCTTCCAACCGGAACTTTGTGATTTCAACTGGAAAAAAATCCGGTTGGAGTTTTATGCATATGGGATCGGAATATACAGTATGAATATTATACTTGGTACAAGTGCACAAAATAGACAAACTGAAACCATCTTTTTAACTAGTAAGTCACTTTTTTTTCCACTCCCGGCCATTCACTTGTCATTTTCCTTTCGAGCATGCATGTTGCTGAGTAAATGATACGGTTGTGAATAACAGCATGGAAATAGCATTGCCAGAGTTGGAATCATGCTTTCTGGTTTTGTTTTGTTTTGTTTTGTTTTGTTTTATAAGGTTTCAGCATGCAGCATTTATGCTAGGCATAATTTATCGCTATTTTTTGTTGTTTTTAAGACATAATTACCATAATTGTCATAGGAAGATATATTCCTCAGAAAGGTTCTTTTTTTCTCTGGTTGTTTGTCGTTTTTGTGTACAATGTGAAAGTTTGTTTTGAGTTGATTTGTAGATAGAATTGATGGCAAGAAATGTGATTCATTTTTGTTGTTTGTTTCTCAGTCGATTTGTCACTAGATATAAGCATCAAAATAAGTGAAAACCTTTGTCTTTGGTTTTGTTTTGTTTTTCTTTCTTATTTTGCTTAATTGTCAGCTGATTTAGTGAGCGATCAATTGGCAAAAAATGTGAAGACTATTTTCTGTTTCTTTCCTTCTTTACTGATAACATTAAAGGACAAGGTCACCTTCATGTACATGTGGATTAAGTGAATGCAGCAATATTATTAGAACACATCAGTGAAAGATTGGGGAAAATAGGACAATCCGTTCAAAAGTTATGAATTTTTAAATCATCTGTGCAGTCACTGCTGGATTAGAAGACTACTACAGTGTATGATGTCATATGCGTACATCGATATAAGGAAAACATAAAGAGAATTTCACAAAATTTAATTTCTTGAAAAAAGTGCACATTTTTTCCTCAACCTGTCACTGATGTATGTTAAGGGTAATATTATTCCCCTTGCCTTCTGAAAGAGGCAAGTTGTGCATTCTTTTATAATGCTAGAAAAGTGAAAATATGTTAACTTTGAAAAAAAAAATCTTTAAATCGTTGCACATATGTGACATCACAAGCTATAGTAGTCTTCTCATCCAGCTGTGATCCTGTAGAAACCTCAAAACGTCGATCATAAACTTTTGAACGGGTGTCCCAATTTCACTGATGTGTTCTACTAATATTCCTGCATTCACTCGATCCGCATGTGTAGGTGACATGTCCTTTAAGCCAATTTGGTGGGAGAAAAGTTTTTTTTTTTCCTTTTCATTATTTGATATGATGTACGGCATGGATCGAAGCGTGAGATATTCATACCCAGCCTCATCGTCGTGATATACTTAGTAGGTTGTACGACCACCACCTGTGCTGTGTGACCAAAACAAAGCAGAAGTCGAGAGCCCCGCCCCCACCCTCCTTCCACTCTCCTTGAGCCACGCGGCCAGCGTTCATAACAGCTACCCTATGCATACCGTCAATGTTTACGACGTGTGTGCGTGTGTGATCCGCGTGTGTGTAGGTGTGTTCGTGTACAGTGTGATCGGGAACAGGATCGGGTGTTTATTACCATCGCATTATTATAACTTACCCTGGAATGGCGTTCTCGTAGATTGGGCAAGAAGAGCTAACTTCGCTGCTATTTTCTTCAAGCATTCAGTTCGTTGCAACTATGTGCTGCCTCTGAACCCAGGCTCTGGACTCAAAAATTTCGACATCATGTACAGCTAAGTGACCTTATTTACAATGAATGCAGTGTTTTGAAACATAGATTGTTGCCTGAATGTTGAAAAACTGTCGTCGAGTTAGATCGTCCACAGTTCACACACTGCGGTGCACTGTGTGCTGCTGTACTAATGTTATGGTATAGCTCGCTCAGCTCACTTTGGCTGTAGTAGCTGTGTAGAGTCGCTGTAGATGTCGTGTAGCACCAGGGCAGCGCAGCTATCTCCACGAAGGTACGTGGAGAACTTCAAGTTTTGTCTGTGATTAAACAGACGCCTGTAATAAAAATCATTATTAACACGGCCACACTGTATCCTCCCAAGCCTTGGCTACCACTGGTGCAAAATTCCAAGTGTGAAATCAAGTCTCAAGGGACGTAAATGTGGCGTGAGTCCACATGAAAAGAGAAACAAGGCGAAGCCAGAATTGCAGAAATGGATGATACAGCCGACGACCCACTTTGCTTACAAACAATTGCAGCCAGCAGCAGCAGCAGCTCCCCTTGTACTGGTGGTGCTGGTAGTGGCAGCTTGCCTGTGGTGACGGTGGAGAGCGAAGTAAACAACAATGTCTACGAAGTTGAAAAAATCACCAGGATGTCCTTGGTACAAGTGAGTTTTAGGGACGCTTTTTAAAATTCCAATGGTTTGTACACTATGGGCATAATAGACTCTACTCTCTAGAACCCTTACCATAATTAATTCAGTGAAAACTGAACCATTTACAAAATTGCCAAGTTTCCTACATTATTGTACTTGTAGATCCTTCAGGAGGCAGCGCTAGTAAACAGTAGTGGCGGATCCAGGGGGGAGCACACCAGGTGCACGCCCCCCTTTATTTTGTGCCAAAACAAAAGAAATTTAAGAAATTTGGGGGAGGGGGAGGTGTGTGCACCCCCTCTTTTCAGAATTCCTGGATCCGCCTCTGAGTAAACAAATGACTTTCCTATCCAGGTGGATATTGTGAATTTCATGAAATCAAATTGCACAAAATTGAGGGGAAGTAGATAACCTGCCAATCTGTCATTGAGAAGCATTGATTGATATCAACATTGACTTTCATGCTGTTGCTCAAAGCAAGTCACTGAGTCACTCATGAGAGTGATAATACTGTATGAATATGCTGTCTGTCATGCCTGCACAATCTGAAACTGAACTTGGAAGTTTCACTTAAAAGCCAGATATTATGCAATGTATCATTCGAGCAAAGTTTGCTGGGAGCTAAAATTTGATGTACAAATGATTATGGCAAGTTTAAAGAAGTTGGTTGAGAAATGTGTGTGTAAGTGTGTGTATTTACAGTATGTCTGTCTATTTGTCTATTAAATGTGTATGTGTGTGTCTGTGAATGTTTTGAGTGCACTCTAGAAACTAATTTTCAACCAACTTCAGTCAACTTGTCATACAATAAATCATGTTTATAATGTCTGGTTATGACTTTTAGCTCCCATTTTATAGAAAGATAGATGTCGCATTATACAAGGTGGCAAAACTTCATTTTCATATCAAATGCAGGCAGAATGTACATGTACATTGTATGTATTTGCAGCAATCGACTTGTGAAGAGTAAGTTGTTCTGAGCAACAACATGAAAGTTGATATTGATAGTTGATATTGATATCAACACTCCCAATTTTGCTGCATTTTGGTTTCATGTTTAATTTGAGATACCAACATATGAAAGTACATTAAAGCGCTCAGAAGGCATCTTATGAATTAAACAGACTCTTCAGTAACAACAGAATATCAAATTTTCCATGATTCAGAGAAAATTTTTTCCCTCTGAGGTGCAAGTATCTCCCAGATTCCTCTTTGGAACCTTATTCATTGTGCTTGTATGTGGATATAATCTGTACATGTAGGTAGTGAGCCTTTACCAACAGCCTGAAGTCAGACTTCCCAGTAGAACCCAGCAGGGATAGGATTAGAAAATCGAGAGTCCCCCAATCAGAAGCTGTTTACACTTTGGCCAAGAGTGCTCAAATGGTCATGTGATCCGATATGAGTTTTCATTGTCATTTGTGTTTTGCATACCCTGCCACAGAACAAAATCTGGTTCCGTGTGCGATGGAAAGGCTACGGAAAGGAGATGGACACTTGGGAGCCACGCGAAAACCTGGATTGCTGCAAGGAACTCTTAGATGCCTATGTGTCAAAGGTCAAGGGCAAAAAGTACAAACAGAAAAAGAGAGTGAGTATGGTGGTCTTGTCAGTATTAGAAGTATGTATCCATTGAAATATAATTTCTGGATTAAGTGTAGATTTAAAGTTAAAAGGTTATGCATACTTTTAGAATTTTTAGTAGGTTGGTATGGGGTTAGGGTGTAGGTTAGGTTTATAGATAAATTTAAGGTATTTTGTTAGGATGACCAAGTACATGCATGTACAAACCTTATGGCAGCAGAATGTACAGTATGTCCCAAAAAAAATTACAACGCGGCCCTCCGCAATGATATCTTAAAAAATAGTGAATCAATCTAAATACAAATTCAGGGTATGAAACTATACCGGTAACTCATAGCCCACATCTTACAGAAAACCCCATTCGATTTGCTTCAGTGGTCAAAGAGAAATACGGAATTTTGTAGAGGATGTCGGGAATCTCTTCTGTCCAAATTCTGTCTATTATTCACACATAAGAGCATTGAATTGCTAAAATTAGAAGAATCAGACTCACGGCATGCTTTACAACAATCCGCATTTCTCTGTGACCGCTTAACCAAATTGAATGGGGTTTTCTGCAACATAGAGCTAAGATGTTATATTTTAAGACCCTGAAGTAGCACTTAGACAGGTTGATCATATTAGGTGTTATCAATTCGAAAATCTGATTGTAATTTTTGGGGTGACTTACTGCAGTATGTCCCCCAAAAAATTACAATCAGCTTTTCGCATTGACAATGCCCAATATGATTACATTTTGTAAATGCTACTTCAGGATCTTAAAATATAACATTTTAGCTCTGTTTTACAAAATCCCCATTCGATTTGGCTGAGCGGTCACATAGATATGTGGATTGTTGTAAAGCATGTCATGAATCGGATTCTTCCGAGTTAAGCATTTCGATGATCTTGTGTGTGAATAATAGACAGAACTTGGACAGAAGAGATTCTCGACATCCTCTACAAAATTCCGCATTTCTCTTTGACCACTGAAGCAAATCGAGTGGGGTTTTCTGTAAGATGTGGGCAGTGAGTTATAGTTTCATACCCTGAATTTTTATTTAGATTGATTCACTATCTTTAAAGATATCATTGCGGAGGGCCCCGTTGTAATTTTTTTGGGGACATACTGTATAGTGACCCGCTACAACAAAAGGATCCTAAAGTCGCTGACGGGTCAGCAGAGAAAATTGAGTTCAAAGTCAGATCATCAAAATCCGTCAAAATGTTCAGATTTCTGTCTTTGACATAATTTTGTAGTCTAATGTATCTTCTTTCATCTGCCGGAATTTCGAAGCTAAATGATCAAAGGAAAGGCAAGAAAATAGCATTTTCTGGGCCATGATTTTCCGACTTTCAGCGGAACAGAAACGTGTCCGAAGATTTGGATTTAGCGCCGCAGCTAGACTCTGCCCCTAGCAACGAGGGAGTGATCTCGTTGGTCAGCGCGTGGCATCCGGGTTACTGATTGGTCATGCGTAGACCGCTGGCGCTAAGCTTGAATGAACATCGCAGAGGTTGCCAGGAGCGTACCTTCTGTTGTCAAATGGTGAAAACTGTCTTGCTTCCCCTTGATCATGATAGCGTCAGAAGGAAAATTTGAAGGCGGTCTTCTCGGAACGCTGATTTCTTAAACCACTCGACATGCGCTAATAAAATTATCCATATCTCCGCAACTGAGTACTTTTATGAGTCATGTTATATATAAAAATGACATTAAAGTGGAAGAGTACCGGAATAATGTCATGTCATTTTCAGAAAATTGTCCTCCCCCGACTTTCGGATCCTTTTGTTGCAGCGGGTCACATATATATTTCATATTTAGCAACAACATTGCAGATCAGAGCTGATGTTAACACATCTAATAGCCCAATTTGGTTCAAATTTTGATGAGTGATCCTTGACTTGTTACTCTACATTGTGGCAATATGACAAAAAGTTGTAATGAAAAACAGTTAAGCATGACTTGAATATGAAAGTGTTATTAATGCCATAATAGATTGGGACTTCGAGCGTCACCTTCTCTGTTGCACGGCTGTCAACCTCTGACAAGCTTTATTAAATGGGAATTTACCCCAAGTATGTGTGGATTCAGTGAACAGAGAAATAGCAGAATAACATGGTGAGTGAAGTTTGAATATAAATCAGGCAATCCTTTCAAAATTCTGATCAAATCAATGTCCCTTCCTCACTTGACAAGAAGGCTACAACAATATGTGATGTCACAAAAGAGGAATGATGCTCCAAAAAGATGAAATGAAGTCTATAAAATCTCACATTTTATGAAATGTTCCTTCATGTGTGTAAACTTCTTTCTGAGACATCCTCCTGCTCTCTGAAAGAGGTATTAAAGTCTAGTGCTCTTTTGTGGGATGGTAGAAAAATTCAAATATGTGGAATCCTCTTTATTTTTTTCTTAGCAGTTACAACATCAAAACTTTAAAAATTCATAACTTTTGCATCAATTGCCAGATTTTCCTCAAACTTTCACTGAATTTGATCTACTAATGTTGCTGCTTTCACTCAATCCACATTACTCTTTGGGTTCTGATTCCTTGAAGTTGAGTAATACATGCACTTCAAATGTCAGTAATCTTTGTAATATGATGTACATGTAGCATCAGTACTTTGTACATGTATACGTATGTAAAGGTAAACGTTTCAGCCAAAAGCCATGTTGGTTGCAAACATAGCAAATTATGCCTCTGAAGAAGTTTTTAAAGTGTAGCGAGTGCGAGGGATACGTACAGTGCTCAAGGAGCCCAGATGATATGTTCTGTGATAATCTAAAGGCACATTTAAACTTTATTTTACCAGCTTCAATTGAAAAGCAACAGCTCTACTCTGTTTAGAGACAGTACAATGTATATCACTTTTAAAACATGTTTGACAGTTCAACAATAGTATGGATGATTTTTTTTTTTCTTAGCCATTGTATTGCAGTGTCATCAAAACCTAGACTCATGCCACTCTTAAATTTACACACATGGTATCACATTATCAGAATGTAATTTGCATACAAATGAAACTGTATCCATTAATTTTTTATGCTATTAGCAATGTTGTGAATGCGGTCACCCTATCATCAATGAAAGCTGTCATCGCAAATAAGCTCTTAACTACAAGTTGTACATGTACGTATGTTCACATGGTCTCTCATCAATGATATGACATACATGTACATGTATAGAAAGCTACAATGTAACAACAAACTGCACTTGATAAAATCCAGAAGTGCTATATGTACCACATGTATATGACCCCATTTCATGCTTACTTTAGCTTTTGTGTGCAGGCTTTCAGTCACTGGTAGTAAATATATGCTTTCAGCAATATATACAAAAATCATAGAGGAACTGATGTCATCTCTTCACAACTCTCCCTTTGGTGTGAACTCGCACAAAAGATTTAAATTTTTTTTTTTCCTCAACATTTTTGTTAAAAATGTAAATTGATCAGCAGCTGCGATCTTACAAATTTCATTTAGGTACAGAGGACAAACAAATTTAAGAAAACCCATACCTCATATATCTCCAACCCTCTACTTAATCTGTTGCTTTCATTTAATATGCTTTGTCCACCTTGGACTTCTTTAACATAATAATGTCAGAATTTGGGAGCTTGGGTATTTGTTATAAAGTTCATGTTGTCACTGCCAGCACCCAGGGATAGCCTGGTGGTAGTGTAACTGCCTGGAAAGCAGTAGATGACAGGTTCGATTCCCACTGGTTACTTTATTATGACATAGATCATCAGTTGCAGGCTTTACAAATGTCACTTGTACAGAGGGCAGACAAATTGAAGAAAACTCATATACCTCATTTTTTTTTTTTTGTTTCAACCTCTTCACTCCCTCTGAAAAAACAAAAACAAAAACAAAAAATGAGAGAGGACTTTGTTGCTTGGGGATTATTAGACTGCAATAATTTGATGTGAAAAGGTACAAGTGTAATTGATTTCATGTCAAAAAGGGATATTTAGTGAAGATAACCATATTATATGGGAGACATGACGAGAGGTATTGGACATCATTACTTCTCTATACTTTTTTTTTTTATTCAGTAATATCACTGATTCTTCTAAACACTGAAAACTTCAGAATGTAAAAACTGTCTCCCAAAGCACATGTGTTTCACATCGTGAGTCCAATTTTGATTGATCTTTTGTCATTCTTATAGTCTAATTTTGCTCAGTTTCAAGGCAACTTGAACATGGTCTGGAATTTCACTGTATTAACAAATTTTCAAAGCATACCATCTTTGTGAATATGGCATTCCTGCTGAACAAACACAAAGAAGCAAGGTACAGATGTATGTTTGACAAGTGATACTCTCTGTAAAAGACTCTTATACCAGTAACTAAATTGAACAAATGTGTATACATCAACAAAACATACCTTCAGGTTAGTAAATGCTGATGCTACTACTGCTACTGCTACTGTTACTGTATGTTGTACCACCACCACCACTGTCACTGCTACAACTGTACTACTACTACTGCTACTACTACTGCTACTACTATTACTTATAAGATTGCCTTTTAGAAAGAGATAAGTCTTGAGGAGTGACTTAAACGAATATAAGGTATTGGCCTGTCGGATACTGATTGGGTGATTGTTCCCTTAATGATATTAGTTTTTAAAGATGAAATCCACTCCAAAAATGAATAAACTTCAAAAGAAAGAGAAAAATATTCCATTATATAGAATGATACAAAAATGACAAAAATTGGATAAGAAATGAGGAAGATGTGACATTCGGAAATTTCACATTTTTTCAGAAAACATTTCTTGACCAGTCCTTAAGAATATTCAAATGAGCGAGTTGATGATGTCATGCCTTCACATTATGTTATAATCTGAAATTTGGAAAAATTATTATTTTTAGCTAGGCCAAGTAAAAGCATGTTCCCATACCAACATGTATATCAGAGTTCACAGTTCTTTCGACGGCTGAAATATGTGATTTTTGTCATTTCTGTATATGTATGCAAAATGCATGGGAAATTGTGAGAGCATGACATCGTCAACTTGCTGATTTGAATATTCATAAGGACTGGTCAAGAAATGTTAAAAAAAAAGTTAAGATTTCAAATGTATATCTTTCTTATTTCTTATTCCATTTCTGTCATCTTTGTATTGTTCTGTAGGGAATATTTTTCTCTTTCTTTTGAAGTTTATTTATTTTTGGGGTGGATTTCTTCTTCATTGGGGCAAGAAAAGAAAAAGCATGATCTCCATGATATGTACTGGTACTACAACATGTACCTGTAGGTCTGGTACATAACTGGAGATTGGCAGTGGTGGCGGAACAAAGTCATTTGTAGTCGTGGAGGATGAATAAATTTGATTATTGAGGTGTGTATGTATTCAGTGATATGAAATTTTTGTTTTCATTTCATCACAGTGCATGTAGGCCTACAGTGGACGTTTCTGTTTCTACAAACTGAGTATTGTCCTTGATGTATAGATTAAAGTATCATGTAGCAGGCAATAATGTGAAGCTTCTTTTCATTTTATCTTTCTCTCAATAGGGCTTTTTACACTTGTAAATTTTTGCTTAGTTTCGTACCAACGGTGGGGCTAAGGGGGGACCTTAGCCCCACCGTTGGTACGGGACTATCCTTAGCCCACTTTCTGTTTACACTTGTTTTTGCCAAAGTGGGCTAGCCCCACCAATAGTACCGTACTATCTGGCCCTGCAAAATAGCAGGGTTAGCACCGCAATTGCGGTGCCAAGCAAGTGAGTGTAAACAGAACGAAAAAATAATCCTGGGCTAAGCGACGGAGACGAAGTCCAACCCTCACTGACCAATCAGAAACGAGGTAATCAAGTGCTGCCGGTGCGTGCGTGTACGTGTACAGTACACAGCGTAATCATGAATATTCATGTGGTTTGGAAAGTCCGGGGCTAATAAATACGAATGTGTAAAAAGGTCAGTTTTCTCCTTAGCCCCGGACAAGAGATAGTACGGGACTAATTGGCGAGTGTAAAAAGCTGAAAAAATTGGTACGGGACTAACGATAGTCCTGGGTCAGAGAAAGTCCGGGGTTAAGAAACACAAGTGTAAAAAGGGCTAATGTGTGAAAGGGTCTTAAAACCAGAGAAAACAAACTGTGCTGGGGTCAAATTGTAATCTACACACATGACAGCATTATTATTTTTGCTTCATTTTTTTTTTTGCCTTGTAATTTTTAGAGGAAATGAAAAAAAAAATACTGTTGGTGTGTATGTAACTGCTTTTTGCTTTTTAAATCACTGTATTTTTGCATAGTGGGATGGACCATTCTACAGCATTTCAAAGCAAATGATTGGGAAATTTTGCATTTCAAATTATTTGGTTTTAATGGCATTACACTGTACTTTTGATCCTTCCGTCACTTATCGGAATTATTCATCTTTTATCTACATTGTATATTTGCTGGCATACTGTGTTGGTGCATGCAGTGCAAATTCTTTACCAAAAACAACCATTCTCTTGCAAATACATATGAGACAATAATAAAAAAGTTGAGATGTACATGCCGGTTATTATGAGATACCCAAGTGTAATGTCCAGACCAACCTTCAACCGTCTGACCATTAATGGCCCAACTCATACCCCAAACCTATCATCTGTCAAACACCCAGCCTCACACAATTCATCACCCATACATAACAACATTTTATTACGACGATGTATTTTCCATGTATTTCAGATTTGTACCGACCACCAAGACTTGCAATAAACATACCAGTTATCCTCCCAACTATGAGGCCCATTTACACTTGCTTGGAAAAATCGTGATTTTTCTAAAATCGCGACATTTGGGTGCAAGTTGCTAAGCATCTACACCCAAACGCCCTCGAGACATCGCCAGAAAAATCGTCAGCAGGAGTGCGATTTTTTGAAACATCGCGATGTTTGAGGCGAAGTTAGTGAGTGTAAACCCAGGTTGCAGAAATATCGTGATTTTTCATCACGTGACTTTCGGTATCGGATTGCACCGGGAGTTTATGCGCGCTCCCGATCCCTCCTTGGGACGTGTAGAGAGTACGTCGGTCATTGGCCAGAGTACTGGTACACGGTATCATGCTGTACAGGTCTAAACGGCCGATCCTCGATTGGCTCGTGATCTCTCACCTCCCTCTCCCTGATGAAACAACAGGGTGTAGTAAATAAAAACTAGTAGCAGACCTGAAGTTCTACAACCACTCATCATCACCCCATGATGACTTGACAAAATAATGTTCTCCCAGATATGCATTGATTTTGGGAGTACCCATGCTTCTCTTGGTATTATGTACATTGTTTGTGGAATACAGGAGTACGTAACAAGTGTCGGTAAAACAATGGTGAGTTCTTGCTGTCGCCTGATAAAATACCAGTCCTAAAAAAAAAAACGAGCCTGCTTCTCACTTTCGTTACATCGGTGAAATTTCATGATCCTCGATCCTGAATGCCGCTTTCATCAGCTTTCTCAACTTACATGTAGATGAAGTTTTACACACCTGCTACTACGTATGTGATCTATAGCAAGCTATGTAGTTTTACTGTAAGTTTACACTCGAGAGAAACACAAATTTATGTGTGCATTGTACTGGTGATAAAAAGCCCTGGCTCA
The DNA here is from genome assembly GCF_040938485.1 of Diadema antillarum. NCBI lineage: Eukaryota > Metazoa > Echinodermata > Echinoidea > Diadematoida > Diadematidae > Diadema > Diadema antillarum. The sequence goes on from NW_027271054.1 coordinate 1,419,710, forward strand.
ACGTTCCAACCAGCTAGCTGTACACAAAATATACTGCACTGCATTGAAAACGAACAAAATAGCGCGCGCTTCCACTCAGCTACCGTGTTGAAAAGAGGTAAATTACACATGCGCACTACCGACCAAAATATCGCGATGTTTCGTGAAGCTCAAACTTCGCATACTTTTGAGCAAGTGTAAACGGTGGAACCAAAAATAACGATTTTAAAAATTGTGATGTTAGTAGGTGTAAATGCGGCTATGGTCGAGTGAAGACTCATTTGTTCCAGTAAGCATTTTTATGTAGCTACACACATACAGCTATTTACACCCAAGAAGGGTATTTCTTCTCCTGTGTCATTTTATTTTCACACCATGTGAATCATGTAATGTTCAGACATTATGTGAATTATGGTAGAATGGTAATTTAGTAACTTTGCAACATGGTTTGTGTAAATTTATCATAGCTTGCTACATGTTGTAGATTGTGGTGGCTTCAGAATATCTTTAGCACCAATCAGTCCATATGGCTGCTGGTACCAATATTGCTGGATACAATATGTACCTCAACGATATAATTTTATGACCTAATGTTAAATTGATTCAAGAAGCCTGCTTGCATGGTTGGGTACAGAGTGATTTTTCCTGGTTTGAATGGGTAACTTGCTTGATGTGCAGCTGTCATCATCATCATGTAGCTACCATTAATTTTACGTTGACTTCCCTGTTGCCATGGCAATTTCTTTGCTGAATTTTGGTCCTGTTTGCTTGTGTATGCAAGTGTCAAGCACAGCAGAGAGGGTATTAACACACACACACACACACACACACACACACACACACACACACACACACAAACATATAATGCACAGCTTGGAGAGAGAGCTGTTCATTGTTCAAACATGCCGGTGATGATTATTCCGCAGAATGGATGTGGCTGAGATGCAATCTTGGTAGGTTATAGCTACAGTGAAGGCCCTTGTTGTAATGTAAACTGAGATGGTACCTTCAACACTGCACACCAGTGCATGGTTAGGCGCCTGCTTGCCACTTTGTCTTGCAGTAATTGGTTCTCCAAACAGCATATATCTGCAACACAATAAAAACAGGACATTTTTTTCACTGTGATAATGCTTCAAGCTCTAGTTTCCTTTCTATACCATTACGTAAAGTGGTACAATGTATATTCAATGCTCGGCAAATTACTATGCTAGGCTATTTCTCATACTACATCTGTATGGCGTGAATCCATGATCTGGGATATTAAAGTGTGATAATTAGTAGCATCATGCTCATGGTGCAAATTATTACCATTATTATTATATCTAGGCCTACATGTATTTTTTTTTTTTTTTTTTTTTGGGGGGGGGGATTGGGGGAGTGGGGTCTAATCAAATTCAGCTGGTGTACCAGGTATGTATTCTATTATGATCCCTTTTAGTACTTGAGTACCGGTGCTACTGATGCATCTCATTGCATTTTGTTTTATGGATGATTACATCCAAACTCGTACCCTTGAATGAGTACAAACTTCTTGAATTACTACACATACATGTAGTAAGTGTGACCACCTAAACATACAATGTAGTCACTAAATTTCAAATTATACATGTATTTACCCATTTTAACGTTTACTTTCATTCAAGCCAAGACATTTTGAGCAAAGTTATGGGTCAACCAGTTTTTGTTCATTTCTGACCATCTGGTGAATGCTTTTCCTGTGGTTGTTGCTTGGTAAATTTTAATCTACTACATGTACATCGTATGTACATATTATATACTGTTTTTGTACACATACATACTGTACAGCTGTACGTAATGTATTTCTCTCCACGTGTTACCATAGTGCTGACAGTGTTTTTGGATTACGGTAGCGAATGCTGTCAAGGTTGATGAAAAGGATTGAGCTCTTGAAACTCAATGGTACACTGTAGCTCCAAGGTTGTCCATGGATGACTGAGTTCAATGTGGGAATACTGTTGTAGGTGTCGGAGTCCCAGTGTCATGTGTAGAGCCTATCAATTGAAAGATTCATGGCCCGAACAGAGAAAAAAAAAAATTAACAAAATAACGTGGCAGCAAGTTCTACACATGAAAACAGCAGATAGTAAAGTAGATGAAAAATTAAACATCAGCTATTTAAAATGAGAATGCAGTACTTGACGATCAAGTCCTAACCAGTGTTGCAATAGTTTTGCAACATTTTGACAAAAGTAGTCAATTCTTCTTTTTGTGTATCTTATTTTTTATTCTACAGAAGGACTATCAAAATACATCGTAGAATTTAGATGGTATCCTCCATTCATGAAATCATGTTTACCGATTGGTCTATTTAAATACATGTAGCATCATGTGACCAAACGTAACATTGCTACATATATGTTTAAGACAAAATGCTGATCAAAGAGAAATGTGCCATATTGTGACATCATAATTCATGGTACTACAAAAGTGTATCAATGGTGTGTGTAAAGTGTTATCGGCATCAGCCTCGTGATACAACTGCATGGTTCGCTGCATGATCAAATATTGTCAACAAATGACAAAGCTAGAGGAATATTTATTGGAAGTGAAAATGTTTTGTGATTTTATTTCAAAAGATATGTTTTAGAATATAAAGCAAATAATTTACATTGCATTGTGCACTATTTTGAGCCTATATAATGGATTCCTGGGTGACAGAAATTGCAGTATTTTCAATAGTGACTATTCCTGTCACTTTATCCTTAATTTCAACTTCCGGCTCTCAATGCATGGTATGTACTAGTTTGTTACATACACATGTACGGTAGAAGGCGAGAGCCAGGGTTTGCAGGGCTGCCAACTCTCACACATTTTGGTCCTTTCTCACTCTAAAACTTTATTTCATTTACATGCATTTCTATTGATCTCACGCATTTTGACTCCTAAATTATATCATTGGCCTATGGGAGTCTCACTCTCAACTAGTTTCCAGTGTTGGCAGCCCTGGGTTTGTCCAATCTGTTCTATGAGTGTAAATTTATTTGATTGTGGCAAGATCAGTCAAGAGCAATTTGTTCATCTACTACAATGTACCTGTGTGATGTACAGATGTACAAACTCATTTTGAATGATTTCCATCTACAGCTATATGACAAGCTACATTTTGTACATATAACCATATGCCACATACAATGTACATGTACATGGTGTGTAATGCTTAGAGAGGACAGGCGGCTGTGGAAGTCTGGCTATTTATGTACAGTGTAATAGTAAATACATTCTTTTCCAACCTGTATTATGCCAACAAATGTTGATGAGACATGATGTGTGTCAGATTGTTGGCACTCTGCCAAAATTCTCTTGAATATATTCCAGGCTGGATGTATTGTAATTTGCAATCCTTCACCATACTACCTTGGTGACATTGCAGATATTTGAACAGATTATGCAGAAACACTACATGTAAATTTGAAAAATCTGTAAGAAAATTTTATTTGAAAATAAAAAGTTCCAAGAGATATCCTGACCTCTTCAGCTAATTTCTGAGTCTATAGTGTTTGAATCTTTTGATTCATTTTATTTTTTTTTTAGGAACCATTTTGCGTATAAATGCAGATACCCAGTCTCTTGCACGTTTTATGGCATCCAAGGTTTAAAGCTTGTTTTCTCAAAACTGTGTTTGGTTCTGATCACTGTGGTACTGGAACTTTGGTTCTACTTGTTTTGGACAAGTGGATCTGTAGAAAAATAGGGACTGGACTGGTAATGAAATACCAAAAAGTTTGAATTAATATTTGATAATTTATCAGACTCTCAGAATGGCAGATCACATTCAAGAAATCATGTAATAATTAATATGCCAAACCCCCTCAACCAGTGTCAGCTCGCTTTTTTTTTTAACTGACTACTATTTTTTTTTTTTCATTTTACCCAGTCATCTCATATGCAGAATGGTTACATTTTTTTTTTTTTGGCAGTATTTTGTATTGTTTGTTTCTTTTTGGCCATAAATGTTGCAGGTTTCATTAAAAATGCTACCTTTTCCAAATGGTATTACTAATTATACCCCCGCCAAACGAAGTTTGAAGGGGGTATATAGGAATCAGCGGACGGTCGGGCGGTCGGGCAGACGGTCGGGCGGTCGGTCCGTTGCAAATCTTGCGTCGCGAACTACTTCCTCAGTTTTCAACCGATTCCCATAAAACTTGGCACAGATGTGTACCTTGGGTTGTAGATGTGCAAGACATATTTTTTGACAGTACCCAAAAGTACGTTGCCATGGTAACGGCATATTATGGGCAAAAATGGGTACAAATCTTGCGACGCGAACTCCTCCCACAGTTTTTGATCAATTTTTATGAAATTAGGTACAGATGTTCATCTGAATATGTTAATGTGCAAGACACATATTTCCGCAGTGGCAAAAAGTGCGTTGCCATGGTAACGGCATGTTATTGGTAAAATATAGGGCAAAATGCTTCATGGCAAAACTGCTTCATCAGTGTTCTTCCAATTCTCATGGAATTCATATTGAATGTTTGTCTTAGGATATAGGTCAGCATGACACATTTCTTGACAGTAACAAAAAGTATGTTGCCATGGTAACAGCTCACATATTAGCCAAAATGATGGAAAATTTTGTGTTGCAAACTACTTCCTCAGTTTTTGCCCAATTTCCATGAAACTTGGTACAGATGTGTGCCTTTGGTTGTAGATGTGCAAGACGCATTTTTCGACAGTACCCGAAAGTACGTTGCCATGGTAACGGCATATTAATGGCAGAAGATCAAGGAAAGATCTCGCGGATTTAACTACTTCCTCAGTTTTTTGACCAAAGCTTATGAAATGCTGTTTTGACCAAAGCTTATGAAATGTTGTTTGGCGGGGTATAACCAGTCGCTGTAGCGACATTTCTAGTTTTATCTATTGCAGGAAAGCTACATTTGTAGAAGTACTGTTTTTCTACCAAAACTATGTTGTTGTTTTTTTCAGCTCTGAGAATACTGCAATGCCATTTTGTACAAGGTTGGCAACCCAACTCATTTATCGGAAACATCTGATACTGAATTATATTTTATGTGCTCTCATCCTTTACACTTTTAGTGTTTTGTAAGTTTAAAGCAAAATTCTCGCTATCGCCAATGACGTAAAAAGTACCCGGATGTTGATTTAAGCGTCATTTACGGTGCATTATGGGATAGTCCGGTAGCAAAATCACTTCCGTTCGTACGCGCGTGATACGTGACTAATGCTATTTACACACACAACCGACTGTATTCTACGTGTACTTCCGGTTTTCTCGACTTGAATTTCAGCTTTACTATGATTTGAAAGTTTTCAATTCTTACGAAATTGCTGTCAATACAACTATTGGTTGTTGCCGCGAAGCTGCCACGTGTTGTTCGCACGACAATACATGAAAAAAATCTGCAGAAATAGGACCCTTACTGGCATGCGAGATGTGACGTGGCAGCGTGGGTGAAGTTTGCGGGTGACTCCACAGCGCAGTACGTGCACGCGCGACTTACTAGTAGTGGTAGTAGCACTAGGTAGTAGGCCTAGTGCCTACGTACATTGTACGTACTTACTTGGAGGAAATTGCTTCGGAGACAGGATAAGTTCGAGATCACTGTTCGTTCCTGATTGTGTTCGCGACATTTCGACAGAGAACAAATAAAGAAAAAAAATGGGCATTCCATGACGATATACTGTATATCCAGGTGGGTGAATATTTTCCAGCATATTTTCAGCGTATATGCAGAGATGACTGATCTGTGGTGTGCACATCGATCGCATGATCAAGCATTACGCTGTACCGGTATGTGTTAGCTTATGCGCTGCGTGCAGTGGTACACATGGTGCATGCTAATGCAAGGCCGGCCGCCGGCGGGGACTACAGTGTACGAGTATGACAGGCCTGGCCACTCGCGCCCGCTGGCTCGGGCGGTATCAAGTACAGCGGCCTACTGTACTAGTATCCGTGGTCGGCGCTGCGCTATAGGTAAGGTACACGTACGCGCACGCTAGCGTTGTGCAAATTATGCCCCGCGCCGGAAGTGCCCTTGCTACCAAGTGCACTAAATCTTGACGAGAAAGCCACATCCGGGTACTTTTTACGTCATTGGCGATAGCAAGAATTGGCAAGGAACATGAATAATCATTTGAAGTGTAGTCATCATTGTAATGATGACTGTTATCATCATTCTTGTAATAATAATCATCAAGTTTTGATCCCAAATATCGCTGTCCCTACAGAGAAAGGTTCAGCGAGCCCTCTTAGAGCAAGAACAGCACAGCAGCAATGGTGGGATTCTTCTGGGTGGGGTGGCGCTGAATGGCCACGTCCAAAAGAAGCGCCAGAAGAAGAGTCGCATGGGGGAAAGAAACGTCCGCACCTACTTCACCCGAGATGTAAGTTTAGAATCATGCTATGTTGCTTTCTGTGTTCCCTGCACCTAGAATGCCAGAAGCAGCTGTTGATTTTTCTGTGATGGTTATGATAAAGATGTGGAATAATGTCAGGTTTATATTATCGTCAACTGAGAACTAGAAGGGCGCTATCGCATTCTAAAATTTGAGCATAGCTAAAAACGAAACATTCAATTTTCGTGAAATAAAAAAGTGTACTTTAAAATCAAAAGTGGGTATATTTATAAGCATTGTTCCAAATATCTGGTAAAATAGTGCCTTAGTTGTTTTGATTTTTAACATTTTACTGAAAATGAAAGTAATAGAAAATTAACACCATAATGTTGAGGAGATCAAGCTCGATCATGTGATACAAATAACTCAATACCCCCAAAATTGTGATAACGCCCTTCTAGTTCTTATCCAGCGATATGTTCATGTCCATATATCATTTTAGAGACTTAGAATGCTAAATGACTGTTATTGTATGCTAACTAAATAATATGTCTTGTAAGAACATCTGTAGACAAAGCTCTTGGATAATGAAGATTCTGTCGCATCTTTACTACAAGTACCTTTACTACTTTTCTACCTTTTCTACCTTTTACTACCTTTCTTTTATCAAGTCTGATTTTGTAAGCCTGTCAATCTGTTGGTTGGATTTTACCCCCAGTTAATGAAGTCACCTTGAAGATGATGTAAAATTGCACTTTATTGATGGAAGCACATCATTTAAACATTGTCATTTTAAATTGAGTAATTATAGATTTTATCATTATTATCATTAGAATTATTATTTCTTCCATCTTTTATTGATGTTATCTCTGTACCAATATCTATCAATGACAATGGCTGCTCCATCATAATGTTAATGATCTGTTTGAATGCATCATGCATGTACATGTACTACGTAAGTCTGTTGCTTGTATGTGCCATAATGGTAGGGAGTCAAAGCATAAAATCATAATTTTTTTTTTTTTTTTTTTTGCGAAATCTTAAAATTTGTTCTTTGACTGGAAATTCCAGGTCCAACCAAAGTGGCGAATCCATCGAGGTCAGGTGGAACTTATTGAGCATGATCCAGTGAGTCCCATCAAGGAAGTGAAGACAGGGAATGGAGCAGCCAGGGTGCAGGGACAGAACGCATCCACCAAACACCGGATCAGTGCCCTCAGTCTACCGTGCAGTTCCAAGAAAGAAGAAAACAAAATGGACGCGGGGAGCAGTGCAGAAGGAAACTGTGGTAGTGTTGAACGCGTCAAGGAGAACAAGAGTGCCAGTAAGTGGAAAGAACACGGAGAACTTGATACGTGTGAGGACAGAATATCCGATAGTGGTGAAGGAAGATCCCTGAACGAAGGATTGCAGAGAACTGCCGGTGGGGAGAAGAAAGTGTCGCGACGGGGAAGGAAGCGAAAAAGCGAGCAGACCGTGAAGGAGCACCGGACGAAGAAGAGGAGGAAGGATGATGGACAGGGCAGACAGCCCAAGGTGAACATTTGGAAGAGCGGCTGCGCAAAAAAGTTCATCAGCAAAGCAAGGAGGAGATCACGGCCAAGGGCGGACGACGGTAGCAGCGACGCATCAGAAAATCATTACAGTGAAACGGGTCGCATCAAGTTAAAGAGATTGGTCATCAGAGAGGTGAATATGAAACAGTGGTACATTTTAGTGTGTCGATTATAATGTTCACCAGTGTTTGTGTTGTGTCAGTGCTAGTGTAATAGGTGAAGCCTGCTGATACGAATTGCTAGACTGCAGGGCCCTTCACAATGGTGGCAATTTGCAATGGTGGCAACAACAACAAAAAATAGAAAAAAAAATCATGTTAGAAATCTGCCCAGCATTATGGTGAAACTGTAGAATGTGCTTGCCTTTTGTGTATGTGTGTGTGTGTGTGTGTTTGATGTACATGTGTATGTAAGTGTGTGTAGGTCCTATGTATGTGTGTGCACGTGTAGATTTGTATGTTTGTATGTGTGAGTATTGTGAGAGTGTGACTGGCTAACACAATTTTCAAGGTGCTTAGCAACATAGTGCATAATTCATCGACTTCACCCCACCAGCTGAGCTTTATGGAGGTGTTTTGTCATTGTTGTTGCTGTGTAAATCATTCAGATCCTGCATGAATGATGTCAAACCGTAGTCAAGTCTTCTTACAGTGATGAAGTGTTGCCTGCCTTATACAGGCAACTCCAACATCCTCATGATTGCTCCATGTATGTATTATGCAAGAAAATCTCTCACTTGCCACGGATTCAATTCTGTACTTGTAGCTGCCTCAATGTCGAGACAAGAGAATACTGTTCCATGTTAGGGAAAAAAAAATGATCAATGCTGCATACTTGAATGTTAATTGGAAACGAGTGGCAAAGGAGAATATACAGTCAACCTTGCCAAAATCGAATCAATTTAGACTGAAGAAATAGCTTCAATTTAGAGAAAATTCGACTCATGAGGGATTATAATCAATAGATGTAAGAGGGCTTGAAAAGACATTCTACTTAGACGATAAGGTCGACTTCAGTAAAGTTGACTGTATTTCAAAGAGAGTACTTTTGAATTTCTGTGGCAAAATCAGGACATTATAGCTGAGTGAGTTTTGAGGGGTGAAAAAGACATGTTGAAAGATCAATATATTTCTCATCATGATACACCTTTATCCCTTCATAGATTTAAATTTGTTGGTAAATCAGAGATATTTGTGGTTTCAATTGCTAATGAAGAGTTCCATGTTAGTAAAAGCAATCCTAACATTGTGGATAAAGATATTTCTTTTCCTGCTATATTGAGTGAGCTATAAGTAGCGCATTCAGATATATCTGTATTTCACATTAATGACTAATAAATAATGATTTCTATTCACTTAGTTGAGGAGCCTAGAAGCCCTGATGGAATTCCAGCGAATGATCGGTGGTGAGGTGAGTCAAGAGCAGGAGCTGTCGGACACCGCCGAAGATGATTATGATGATGCAGGAGACGCCAAGTATGAGCTGCATGAAGTGACCACGATGGAGCGACAGGACAAGTTCCTCATCAGGATCCGGAGGAAAAGGGTGATGCCAGTCCTGGAGAAAGAGCAGGAGGAAGGCCAAGGTGACCAGGAGAAAGACTCTCTTGAGGATGCGGATGATGAGAGAGATGGTGGTAACCATGGCAACAAACCTGATGAAGATGCAGGTGATGGCAGAGATTGTGGTAGCTATGGCAATGAACCTGATGAGGATGTCATAAGAAATTGTGGAAGCATCAAAGGAGATGCTAAAAATGAAGAAGTAGAGGAGGAAGGTGAAGATAACGCAGGAGAAGAAAATGGCTTAGCAGATGAAGAGGAGAGAAATGATGCACCGCCAAAGCAGGATCTGGTAGGCAAATATCAGAGGATGGGTAGTGGGGCACATTTGGAGATGCTCAGAGAAGAAGCCCTGTTATCTGATGAGGATAGTGACACAGATTGCTTTCTGCCTGACATCTCAGATGAAGAATCAGAAACAGACGTGATGGATGAAGGGGGAAGTAAAGTTTCGAAGGAAGAGAAAGCAGCCGAGAAGGTGGAGGAGATAGAGGAGGAAATCAAGGAAGCTGAGAAGGTGAACGCAGAGCTAGAAGAGGCAAAGGGAGATCTGGAGGAAACTGAGGCATTGGAGGAGAAGAGTGAGCTAAACAAGGAAAAGGAAGAACTGGAGAAAGAGGGAATAATACAAGAAAAGGAGGAGGTAGCGGAAGAAGTGGAGGTGCGAAAGAAAGAGAAGGAGGAATTAAAGGAGAAGGAGCCAGTAGAGAAGAAAGACAATGTGGAGGATGAAAGTATGGAGCTACAGAAGGAGGAGCAAAAGGAGGAGGAGGTAGAGAAGGAGGAGGAGTCAGACAAGGAGAAGTTGGAGGGGAAGAAGAAGCTAAAGGAGAATGATAAGAAGATGGAGGATGACAGAATGGAGCAAGAGAAGGAAAAAGAAGAGCTAGAGGAGAAGGCGGTAGAGAGGGAAGAGGAGTCAGAGAAGGGGAAGATGGAGGATGAAAAGATGGAGTTAAAGGCAGAGGACCTAGAGAAGGAAGAAGAGCCAGAAAAGGAGAAGGTGGAGGAGGAGAAGGAGGAGCCAGAAAAGGAGACAGTGGAGCTAGAGGATGAAAAGGAGGACCTAAAGAAGGCAGAGGCACCAGAGGAGGAAAAGTTACAAGAGGGGAATAAGCTAGAGGAGAAGAAAGAGGTGGAGGATGACAGGTTGGAACTAGAAAAGGAGGAGCCAGAGAAGGAGAAGGAGGAGCCAAAGAAGGAGAAGGTGGAGCCAGAGAAGAAGAAGGTGGAGCCAGAGAAGGAGAAGGTGGAACTAGAGGAGGAAAATGAGGAGCTAGAGAAGAACTTTGGGGAGAAAAATGAGCTAGAGGAGAAGAAAGAAGAGGTGGAGGATGCAAAAATTGAGGAGGAGGAGCAAGAGAAGAAGATGGAGCTTGAGGAGGAAAAGGAGGAGCAAAAGAAGATGACAGAGGGGATGAGGGAGGAAAGTGAGAAGCTAGAGAAGGAAAAAGAACCAGAGAAGGAACTAGTGGAGAGGAAAGGGGAGTTGGAGGATGACAGGATGGAGATAGAGAAGGAGGAGCAAAAGAAGGAGAAGGTGGATCTAGATGAGGAGAGGGAAGAGTTAGAGGAGAAGAAAGAAGGGGTGGAGGATGAAAGGATAGAGCTAGAGAAAGAGGAGGAGCAAGAAAAGAAGATGGACATAGAAGAGGGAAAAGAGAAGCCACAGGAAGTGACAGATGGGCTGGAAAAAGGGGAGAACGAGCTACAAGAGATAAAGGAAAATGTAGGGAAGGAGAAAGAGGGGATTGACGATAAAAGGGAGGAACAAGAGCAGGCAAAGGAGGTGCCAGAGAAGAAGGAAGTACAGGAAGAGAGTGAGGAACTAGACATAAGTGCAGCTGAGAAGAGGGAGAGGAATCAAGTAGGCAGTGCAGATGAAAGCCAACTTGAAGGAGTATTCACCGAGGATGTGAAGGAACATTCATCCATGACAACAGACGAGAAAGACCAAGAGAGTGAAATGGAATTAGGTGAACAGGATGAGCCAGCGAGATGCAAAACTAGCATGCAAGAGGGAGGTGTAGCAACAAAATTCTGTGATGAGGGAAGCACTGATGAGAAGAGTAGACAGATTGAACAAGAGATTGGCCATGATGGTGCAGAGGGGACCATCCGAGAAGGCTATGTTGGAAGGGACGAGGGATGTAAGGAAAGCGAAGGAGGAGAGAACACTACGAAGACCACCAGTGCCAGCAGAGAAGAGGTTGCTGAAGGAAACAAGGAGGAATGTAAAACAAAAGGTGGAGAAAGCGCACCGGATGTATTCCAGGAAATCGCAGGAGATGCTGTCCAGGGTAGCGAAATGGCAGGAGGCAAGTTGTGCAAAGTGCAGAAAGTTGATCGAAATAAAGAGACTGCAACCATAGAGAAAAATTGCAGCAGTGGAGCTGATGAAGTGAGTATGGACGTAGAGACCGTGGAGGATAAAACGGTGACAGGAACACAAAGAGAGGAGAACATGGATGTCACAGATGCAGTTGTTGCCAAGGCTGATACACACCCAAGCCAAGACAGTGAGCGTGATGTACAAACGGCAGCACAGATCTCTGATTCAGGATCTGCTGGCAACAGCCATGGAGGAAAACCACCAGCAAAGGAGAGTGATGATAGGAACATTTTTGAGAGTTTAGGATGTGGTTCGCAGAGTATGTTAAAAAGTGGACATAGGGATGTTACCATGGAGGAGGGGGAGAGCCAAAGTGTAACCACGGCAACGGAGGAGAGTTCAGACCGAGGACTGGATGCATCCCAAAGCAAAGGAACCGGTGGAGAGGTGAAAAATGTAGTGAACACAGCAGTCACGGCAGCGTGTGAAGAAGATCCTTCATCATCAGATCCAGTAGAGTTCGACATTGTGCGCAAGTTGAATGGAGAGTTGAGCAATATTCTTGGTTCCATGGCTGTTGAAGGCAGCGTTTGCAAAAATGAGCATTCGAGTCATGATACGAAAGAATTGGTGGAGAGAAAAGTTGTTGAAGACAGTTCGCCAGCAACGAGTCATAAAGCAGGTGCCAAGGAAGCTGTGTCCAAGAGCAATGTTGAAGAAAAAGAATTGCCAGCAAGGAAAGCTTATGACAGTAGCACATCCAAGAAGAATGCTGGTAGTGTCAAAGCAACTCCCACATACAATGCAGCTCCAAAAAGAGCCAAGGACCCTGCAACAGAAAGAAGCAAAGCATGCAATGACCGCAAACAGCTTGCGAACATCAGTACAACTAGGAAGGAAGAAAAAGATCAATGTCCAGAGACAGAGGTGGAAGTTGGTAAGGGCAGCAAGCGTGCAAGAATGAACCAATCAGGGACAGCTCTGCAGAAAGGATCAGTGGTGAATGGAGTGACAGAAGGAAGAACGAATGAAGGAATAATAAAAGGAGGAGAAAGGTATGGGACTGGAAGAGAAAGGGTTCCAAAAGAGGGAATGAAAGAAGTCGAGAAACCAGATGCAAGACAGAAGCCTGAAAAGAGGGAAGGTGGCAGCAAGATCCCTGTAAAGAAATTAGAAAAAGTCTCGGGGAACAGTGCTATGGAGAGGGTGAGAGTAGGATGGAAAAAATTTTGTGTGGAAAAATCAAGTGTAACTGATGAAGTGGCCAAGCATCCCGAGCAGAGAAGTCCAGCAAGTGACGAGCAGAAACCAGCATCCAAACACGGCTCCAGCAGAGTGGAAGCGGGCAACAAACTTCCTCAGAAGAAAACAGAGAGAGTCCCCGCAAACAGAGCGACAGAAGGAATGGATGGGAGAAGAGCACAGAAAGGAGGACTGAAGAGCGAATCTGGAAGGGATGAACGACAAAGGGGTGGAGTCAAGGACGGGCAGAAACCCTCGGCAAAGCCACTCAGTGAGAGAAAAGCACCAGATGGGAGGGATCCACCAAAGAAATCTGATACAGCGAAGAAATCTGATGCAGCTCAGGTGAATATTGTTATATATTGTTTCCTCTCATCCCTTTCTCCTATCAAGGAGCTTCAAGCTCCTTGGCTCCTGCACCATCTCAGTGTAGGCTTTTATAGCAAATGTAAAATTGATACCACTTTCTAGCTTCAGATCATTTTAGTAGGCTAATCAATATTTTACAGAGGCCAGTAGAAAGCATCATAAAGAGTTAAGAGTAAATTTATAGGGTATGCGTGGGTGATCTACCTGCATGAATAGTTGTGGAAGAAGAAAAGTGCTTATCCTTTCCTCCCCCCCCCCCCCAAACTGTACTCTTTGGGTGATCTTGTGTAATTCACTCTTTATCTCCCCTCAACCTGAAAAGGATGAAATTTAAGAGACAGACCTACTGTATACCGGTTTAGTATTGTACTACAAAATACACATATATTGATGTGTAAAGTTCTGAAGTCCAGGAAAACATTATGTTACAATGTAGCTTCTTTCCAAGAAGTTTTAATTTTTGTTGCTTTCTTGGCAGAATTTATGCGCATATGACAATAATATGGTCAACCATATTGTCAACCACGTCTTTAACAATTTTCAATGAGTGTAAACCAAATCCGGGTTAAGTGTTCATAGTTTCCATTCTAATGGTGAATTCTCTTTTCATCTGTAAGAATAAACCTAAGAAAGTGGAGGGAGACCCCAGTGGCGCAACTAGGTCCAGTCCTGGGTCAGACGAACTATATCAGGGATTGCAACGGTTCCTAAAGAGTGGGGTGAGTAACAACTGTTGCTATTGTGGTGTGGCATTACAAAGTTCACGCAGATGTACATTGTAATAAACGTGTGCATGTGTTCAGTCAAAGATAGTCTTATGTGTTTTATCTCACATACGGTATAATATATCCATGTGTTTTGCAAGATTTAATTATATTTTGCAAATTGGGAGGTGTGAGATGAAAAGTGGCTGTATACAGCAGGTGGCTGCTATAGACAGTTGGCCACTAAGACAGGTTTGACTGTACTTGTATTGTGTCCTTGAGTAAGACCTGTAAAAGGCATGATACCCATTAATGCAAATAGATCAACCTGTGGAATATGCTGTGCTGTAATGAAACGACTAAGTAATCGGGCTATACTGAGGTTATTGTCACATATATGCAGTATCACCCAGGGCCAGCGCAGTGTTTTCAAAAGTGTGGGGGCCCACTTTCGGGTTTCATGAGCTAACAAGCAAAAAAAAAAAAATGGTCCTCAGCTCCTTCTCTCCCCTCCCATTTTAGTGCCACTTACGTACTTCCAGGTTGAAAAAAGTGTGGGGGCCCACCTTATGTATTCCTTTGTATGGTGCATGAAAAGTGTGGGGACCCGAGCCCCCACGGCCCCCACAGCTGCACCGCCCCTGTCACCCATCTTTTTTGAAAGGGCCTTAATCCATATCTGCCGGTCGCTTAATGCAGTTTACTATAAAAGTGGAAATTTTCGCGGTGTTGAAATTTTCGCGCATTTCGCGCAACCAGAAACTAGCGCGAAAATAAAAGCACGCGAATGTTTTTGCATGCCATATGTTCCTGTGCGTGATGTCTTGATTCCGCGGAATTAAAAACACGTGAAACTCTTCTGACCCGGCCAAACGTGAAAAATTAGTCGCACGAAAATATCCACTTTTACAGTATAGGCTGGTGGTGCTGGAGGCTATTTCACGTACAGTTTATGTTCACTAAACTTCGCCGTCTTCAAGGTGATGTCATCGACACTTACGAAAAGGAAACTATGGAAAACTATATATCAATTGAAAGAGAAAGAAATAGCCTTTCATACAGTTTTATAAGATGTAAATCAGTGTCATGTCATGAATAATGTGGCATCATAGGATTTTTATATTTTCATATGATTTACATATTTATGAATAATCATATCGCTTATTCAAAAGAAACCACTAATGAAAAATATCCATGGCCTTAATACAAAAAAACAACTTTCAATTTTGAAATCTTCATCATGTAAGATTCAGATGGTATATGACTCATAGGGTATAATGTTTACAAATATGAAGAAATATTGAATGATTACTCAAAGATCTGCCCTAGTGTAGTCTATAAACTCATAAACGCTATGGATGGGACTACAGTAAAGGCCTATACATTGTACATATGCGTACAGCAGTGTTTGATCTCATACAGATGTAGACCTATTCTGTCAGCAGCCTGCTGTAAACCCCAAAAGTGAATACACATCCAAATGAAAATATCGGTAACAGGAAGTGATGCAAAGGACTGTGGGATATCAGGTCAGAGTTCATAGGCTATAATAAGCTATATAAATGGCATCATTGTCCAAGCCATTTCTGCTACAGATTATCCCGTAGATCGGCATTCGCAACGTTTGCATGAACTACAGGATACCCCATAGATTCGGCAGATACGTGTTAACAGTTTGTGCATTTTTTAAAAGTCATTCTTAGCATCAGATGTACAGTAATACAAACCCCAAATGACAGGTGTAAAGCCACTTTTATACACATATTCCAAACTTATTGTGACTTTGTATTGGTGCATTTCTACCTGTATGGTACCGTAGGTAGAATGTAGATTGCACAGTATCAGATGTCATTGAAGTAGGGCAAGCCTTGGAGTAGCTCCAGGACAAGTTTATAGGTTGTCATGGTAACAGTTATGGATGCGACTTGATGAGGAGCCGAACAAATAATGGATTCTGCCGGTGATGTGGTAGTCATCATAGTTTAATTGTCACATGTTCTTCCGCTGTTCTTCAGAGCTCTTGGAAGCAATTTAGGGGATGGCCGCTATTAAAAGAGGCCAGTGTCATTCGGAGAGTGACATTGCCATAGAAACTGGGAAGATGAAAAGCCTGTAATTATCCCACCAGGCACTTGAGATTTCATCATCATCATCATCAGAAGACGAAGATTGGAATGAAAGCTTATTGAATCCGAGTGTCTAATTTCAGATGTCAGGAAAGTCAAATGACAAAAAGTCGGCTGCAGAAGGGAGATAAAATGTGTCAAAGTAGACCATAAATGAAATCAGTATTTCACAATATTAATTAGTGGCCTATATAAATACTGGTCAGTGATTGGTCATTATGCAGTCACATGACTAATCAAATGCAGTGAGGCTCAAAATTATAATTTAGTGTGCAGTGATGGCACATCAGGTAACATGATTTCAGAATTTGACTGGCTGCTGGTGGGGCTAGATTGAAATGATTTGTATTTACACGTATGTAGGCCATAATAGTATGATAGATATTGCCTTGTCCACCTGTGTAATATAAAACTTGACAGTCCCTATAGAGTTGGGGGTATCCCCCCCCCCCCCCCCCCCCCCACACACACACACACTCACAAAGGAGCTTATGCATTTGTAGAATTGAGATTAAATGATCTGGTGCACACTTTTGGTGAAATATCTGGGATATTTTTAATAAAATAAGTAAGAAAAACAGACATTCAGCGACAATATCAAGGGCAAAATTGTGGTATCTGTCACCCACTGTTCCCTGTGTGCATGTTCACTGTGTGCTAAGTCCATGGAGTTGGATGGAAAGTAGGAAGAGTGTGTGTGGGGGAGGGTAACTGGTATGTTCTGCTGCCACACGAGAAATAAAACAAAATCATATAATTTACATTTTAAATATACACTCGAAAACCACGAGTAGTGCCTGTCAGCATATATGTGCATTGAAGCTTACACTCCATGGTACAAAGTGTAACGATCGACTCCTGGCGAGAATCTTCAGCTGTGTGTGTACGTACATAGAGTTCAGTGATAAGGCCGTACACAATTTGTTACTGGGATTCTCGAATATATCCGAGCCAGGCCAGCCTTCCCACTAAATGGTATCCCCACATGCTATCAGGCCTTTACACTATTACAGTGTAACATGTTTTCACCTGACACTAGAGTGACAGTGATGTACTGGTCTAAACCAGTAAATATTTATGCAAATGAGCCGAGTTGATGATGTCATCACCTCACAGTGTTTACCCTGATTCCATTGCATCCCATTATGAATGTGGTTTCTTCGCCAGTCAGCATATATCAATACACATTGTATGCACTGAGACTGACTGTCAATGGACAGTGATTGGGTAATCCTATTAGTCTTCCATTACTGTCTCCCATTAGCCCTCCTATTTGACAGCCACATTAAGATATACTTGTATATGTACCCTGGAGAGTTTTATTAAACAAATGAGTTCTTTATGGGTTGCAATTACAATATTGCAAATAGCTTCTGAAGGAAATTGAAACAAGAGTGACAGCAAAAGAGGTTAGCAAGTTACTTTTTTAATGGATAAGTATTATTGTTGTTATTGTTATTGTTATTATTATTATTATTATTATTATTATTGTTATTATTATTATTGTTATTATTTTAGTAGTAGTAGTAGTAGCAGCAGTATTGTTATTTTTGCGATTGTCATTATAATTGGGGTTTCTTACAAGGCATAGGACCTATCATTTCATATCATATTACCATATCATATACACTACATAATTGGCATATACATGTACTGAACTTTATAAAATGGGATTTTTTCACAGTAGTGCCTTGCATGCACTTTATGAGGTGCTCTGAGAATAAGGGGGGAGGGGGGAAAGAAGTGAAGCCCAATGGTCACAAGCTTTCTTCCCCCACCCCCTTGATAAAAATGCACAGACACAGATCAGGGCCAAATGCATTGGAGTGCACAATGTAAGGCACGAACTGTGCAGATATTTTACAGTTTACAGGGAAACCGCGCTCTAATGAGTGTGCTTACAACAAGGTACCACTTTTAAAGAGGTGCATTTTAATTGACTTCTCAATTTTCCATGATTGTATTTAGCAGGTTACTATGTTTATGAAGAGTTGCCAGTTATAACGAGGTAGAATCATGGGTCCCCACAATCTTATTATAATGGGGTTTTATGGTGTTACATTCTGACTACAGCTGACGATCGCCAAGGTTGGTTACCTCAGGCGTTTCCTTGAGAGTACCCACGAGGAGTGTCAGATTGAGACTTGTACCACTCTCACCAGGTTCATGGACAGCAACGATGCCAAGATCAGCCGCGTGGTGCAGACTGGATTCTGCCCTCGCTTGGTAGAGCTTTTGGGGTGAGAGAACTCCTCCATTTTTAATGTCAGTTTTATTTTGTTTCATATCTCATTTGATGAATCATTGATTCTGACTAGTTGAAATGTGCTGCTAAAATTAAACAATTGAATTCAACTCCATAGTACCAAATTACCCCATAGTACTGTACCACCCTCTTACGGTTCATAGTAGTGTGTATGTACATGTGCTATTAATGCTTGGTTAAGATCCCTCGGAATAATAATGTCCAACAGTGTGTGGAGAAGCAAAAAACATGACTATTGACACTGATTGCTTAATGTGCCCCTGTGTTTACTCAGCTGGAATAAAATATTGAAGTTATTGCAAAAGATCTGCTGGAAAACCATTGATTTATCAATCTCTAATGTATGAGGCTTTCTCAAGAGATAAGGGAGTTTAGAATAGTTGCAACATGCACTTGATAGTTTCCATGGAAACAGCAAGGCATCAGTATAAAATCTGTTTTGATCTCTTCAGATAATACAGAGGAAACTGCAGTCATTGCTAGTTGACAATAATTGCTATTATTTAGATCCAAAATAAAGTCTAGGTGCCAACTTATATGATGTTGCATAACTCATTCTAAACCTCTCCCTGATCGGCCTGATGTGTTGTGTGCCCAATACAGAAGTCCATCGCTGGACGTGGTGTCTGCGGCCCTCCTAGCGGTCAGCCACATAGTGTCCGGGAACGAGGAGCAGACGCAGGTATCAACTTTTTGACCAATTCTTCACCGTGTGTTTGGGTTAATTCTCTAATAGATGTATTGTTTTGTGTTTGTTTATCTATTGTGGCTTTGTTGTGTTTCTGGGGGATGACTCAGTATGTACTGTAATATTTTTTTTTTTCTGGAATTTTACTGATCAGCATGGTTTCTTGCAGTTGTTTATTTTTTCTGAAATCATCTTTGTAAGATGTGGACACTTTACTACCACAAAATGATGGTATCTGTGTGATTGCAGGCTGTCCTCGCATGTTCCCCCTTGCCCAAGTTTGTGAGGTTGCTGGACAGGGACCGCTTCACCAGTGCCATCCGTAAAGAGGCGTGTCTGGCGCTGTCCAACATCACGGCTGGCACCAGTCAGCAGATTCAGGTGAGGCAGGAGTGCAAAGACTCCTACCATGATGATAACCATACTATTCCTGTTTGACTTTCTCACATTTTACTATTAAAGGGAATTCCATCTTGATATCATATTGCTTTGTATGAAAACAGCAAAACCATAGAGACAGATCAGTGAAAAATGTGGGGAAGAAACTGGACAAGTGATTAAAGTTATGAATTGTAAATTTTTATAGAGTAAAACAAATTGGCAACTCGGTGTGACCTGGTGGCTTCACAGCTCGCCATTCAGTTTGTACACAAATTTCACCAATTTTCATTTTTCTCCAGAAAAAAGTTTTCTTCAGACCTGTTCTTGGTATATGATATAAAGAGTATTAGTAATACGTTTTTGCATGTCCTCAGTGGATGATATTTTGTCTCTGCCAGAATATATCTTTAAAAAATGAAAATTAGTAAAATCCTCTTCACAAAACAAATAGAAAGCTGCTCATTTTTTTTCTTTGTTTTAACGTAAATAGCATGAAATGTTATATTTGGCCAAGCTTCCTCTTTCATTTGAAACTGCTAGGCAGTGTAGTAAGTCTGTTGTAGCCAGCTCACGGTGACAGGGTTTGGGTTTCTGAGGTCCAGGTTGTTGGGTGGGGGGAAAACGGGGCACTCATGAATGTATCGCTTATGGCAAGTGCAGGGCCTAACCAACTGAATAAATAATTCATTTCCTATGAGCTGAAAATGAACTGGCTTGTTACAAAAGGGTGAAAGGTCATACTTATTTTTCTGTCTTTTTGTCTGTCCATTTGGTCAACCAGTCTTTGATCGATGCCAGCCTGATTCCTGTTCTGCTGGACACCATGGAGCAGGACCACTTCTCTGTCCAGTACGAGGCCACGTGGGCAGTGGCCAATGCTACGGTGAATGGACGGCCAGACCAGATCAGGTGGGTGTGTTGATAGAGACAATTTGCAGCTAACCTGCAGTGATTTCTGAATTCCTCTAGTGTCTTCTAGCTCAGTGCTTCTCAACCTTCTCCAGCCCACTTTGGCTCCCACAGTTATTTTCTAAAGGCCCAGCTAGATCAAGAATCAATCATTTTTATCATATTCTCGGCCAAAATTACGGCCCACCTGCAAGAGCTCTGCGGCCCACCGGTTGAGAAGCACAGTTCTAGATCTTCCAGAATCAGAACTCTAAATGTAGCTCCATAGTAGCAGACCTGCCAGGTAAGGCAGTTTGAATGAAATGTCACGTTCGAAAGG
This sequence comes from Diadema antillarum, assembly GCF_040938485.1. Classification (NCBI taxonomy): domain Eukaryota; kingdom Metazoa; phylum Echinodermata; class Echinoidea; order Diadematoida; family Diadematidae; genus Diadema; species Diadema antillarum. The sequence goes on from NW_027271054.1 coordinate 1,440,470, forward strand.
TCATATTCTTATAATGAATGTAAGTAATGGATCCATCTTTTTGGCTGAGGTGATATCTTTTCTATGTGCAGATCTAAGATAATGTGAGGATGATTGTTGAGGTAGCAAAATGTTTGAAAAGGAGATACCTCTGGTCATCTGTTTGCTGACCTGTACAATGCTACATATTTCCCAAGTCATTGCTTATATAATGCATCATTATTCATTTTTCCAAGACACTTATAACTCGTTTTGCCAAGCTTTACTCTTGAAGAAATGTCTCATCATTTCGTCTTCTCCAGATATATTGTGGAACAGGGCTTCTTTCGGGCTTTCTGTGCGGCCCTGAAGCACAGCAACGAAGTCCTGGTCCAAATAGCCCTGGATGCCATCCACAATGTCCTCAAGCTGGAGAGGGGGTCCAGGAATGGTCAGCGTGGTCAAGGCCAGTACTGCCTGCTGGTCAGGAAGTATGGAGGTCAGTGTTGCAGCTCTCTGCCCCCACTGACCCCTTCCCCCTTCAGTGGTCTGGTGCTTTATTTGCCTATTTTACCTTTTATCACTCAATGGAAGTATGCCATAAGTTAGAAAAGATGTTATCTTTTGTGGGAGATCTTTGTTATTCAAACATATACTGTCTATAGTCTGTTCTCCCATCATAATGAATATACTTACAACAAATAAATTCTTTTTACAATGAAGTAAAAGTTCATGTCCTAAAATTATCATCTATATTATTGTGTTTTTATGCTTTACTGTTTGGCGTTAAGAAATTTCAACGTAACGCAGGAAAGCTGCCAGTCTCAAGGACATTGCTTCAACAGGAGTCGCCTGCATACCATTAATTTTATTTTCTATTTTTGCAGGATTTTCAAAAGCTTCTTGATTTTTCAAGTCACAGCTTATTCTTAAATTAGCAACATATTTTACAAGATTTAAGTCCCTGTTTTTCCTCTCTTAAATTGGCAATACTGGTGTATAAGACTAGACCAAACCTACAAGGCATAGAGAAGATGGTCTTGTAATATGTAACAAAAAAAAAACAGCAACAAAAATACAACAACAAAAAACAAACATGTTTCTCTGATTTTGTGCTTTATCTATTTATTATACCTTTTATCATTCACAGGAAGTATTTAAAGAGATAAAAGAGAATATTTCCTTCATGACTCTTGTTTTTCCCCACACATGTGAACACCATGCATGTCACTCAGTAAAATTTGATGTCTGAAATTGTGCCACGGCAATGTCTGCGGGTGTCTTTCAGTAGTGTTTTGTTTTTCCCTGTCTTTATCCAGGCCTACGACTGATCAACAATGCCAGGAGTAAGGGCCCAAACTTTGTGAGGAAAAAGGCAGAGAACATCCTGTGGACGTTTTTCAAGGATTATCTGTAGCTCCCAACTCCCTCGTCATTCCAGAACAGGCATCTCGAACAACTCTGTGGAGACCTTGCTACACTACATTACTACAATGAAAGGCCGTCCCCTGGAGGTTTTTCCATTCCTGTGTACTTGCCATGTCTGTTCAAGACCAGGGGATTGTTGGAAATATATCAGTACCTGGTCTTGGTCTTGCTTAGCTCCTTATGTCTCTATCAAATTTTTTTCCAGTCAATGAAGTGATTTCGGTAAATATCCTATATGATTTGTTTAGCTTGCAAAGGCTTGTAGTTTGTCTTCTTTTGTTTTCCGACATTCTTACATGAGGAGATGGAACCCAATGACATTTATTCTTTCGGTGTTTTACTTTTGGGTGTTTTCTTTTTTAAGTTTTTGTTTTTGTTTTTGTTTTTGTTTCTGTGTAAATGTCAAGAATGTTGGAAGTAGACCTCAAAATTCCTAGACAATATCTACTTCTTCCACCTTTGCTCGAACTTCTTCCCAGATACGTAGTTTCTGCTTACCATTGATACAATCAAACAAATGTTTGTGTAAAATGCTGCTTCTTGAGACACAAATTTCTTTTCACTAGATGTAGTAGAGAGAAAAAAAGATATGGCACAATTCTTTCTGAAACATGTGAAAAAAAAATATTAAAAAAGAGGCAAAGAAGAGCTGGTATCCAAGTGACTTTGGCGTGTTAATTGGACATGCCCTGTTTGATATCACTGCCTTTTAATAAGATGGTGTGACAAGTGATGATGTAGTGAAATATGACACAGCAGGTGTCATTTAGCTTTATGGGTTGATCTGGTTGCTATGGTATTTCTTGTAGTGCACTCAAGAAAAAACATTATCATGTATGAGGTGAAACTGCAGGATTACTTTAATGGGAGACATTGAAATATTGTTAAGATTCCTTTTTTAGCTCACCTGAGCCAAAGGCTCAAGTGAGCTATTGCGATCGCCCTTCGTCCGGCGTCCGTCGTGCGTCGTGCGTCGTGCGTCGTGCGTCGTGCGTCGTCCGTCGTCCGTCGTCCGTCGTCCGTCGTGCGTCGTGCGTAAACTTTTTACATTTTCATCTTCTTCTTGAAAACCCCAAGACCGATTTTCATCAAACTTGGCAGGTAGCATCCCTAGGGGGTTAGGAACTCAATTTGTTAAAATGGGCACCATGCCCCACCCAGGGGGCCCCCAGGGGGGCCCAAACCCCCCAAAATTAAGGAATCTGTAAAAATCTTCTTCTCTAGAACCAGAAGTGATAGAGCTAAGTTAATACTATGAGTTAGTACATTGATGACTGTAGTTTCAAGTTTGTTCATGGCAGAATCAGGGGTGCCCCCCTTGGGACCCAGGGGAGGGGGGTGGGGAAGGGTTCTAATGGGGCCTAAATTGTACATTTTCATCGTCTTCTTGAGAACCCCATGACCCATTTTCACCAAACTTGGTAGGTAGCATCCCTAGGGGGTTAGGAAATCAATTTGTGAAAATGGGCACCATGCCCCACCCAGGGGGCCCCCAGGGGGCCCAAACCCCCCAAAATTAAGGAATATCTGCAAAAATCTTCTTCTCTAGAACCAGAAGTGATAGAGCTAAGTTAATACTATGAGTTAGTACATTGATGACTGTAGTTTCAAGTTTGTTCATGGCAGAATCAGGGGTGCCCCCCTTGGGACCCAGGGGAGGGGGTGAGGAGGGGTCCTAATGGGGCCTAAATTGTACATTTTTATCTTCTTCTTGAGAACCCCATGACCTATTTTCACCAAACTTGGCAGGTAGCATCCCTAGGGGGTTAGGATCTCAATTTGTTAAAATGGGCACCATGCCCCACCCAGGGGGCCCCCAGGGGTCCCAAATCCCCCAAATGAAGGAATCTTTATAAATCTTCTCTAGAATCAGAAGTTATATATAGAGCTGAGATAATACTATGAGTGAGTACATTAATGACTGTAGTTTCAAGTTTGTTCATAGGAGATCCAGGGGTGCCCCTCTTGGGTAGGGGGGGGGGGGGGGTGGTGGTTGGAAGGGTCCAAATGGGGGCCTGAATTGTACATTTTCATCTTCTTCCTGAAAACCTCATGATGGATTTTTGTCAAACTTGGCAGGTAGCATCCCTAGGGGGTCAGGATCTCAATTTATCAAAATGGGCACCATGCCCCACCCAGAGGGCCCCAGGGGGCCCCAATCCCCCCAAATTAAGGAATCTTAAAAAAATTGGGCCCTTATTGTACATTTTCATCTTCTACTTGAGAATGCCTGGTCAAATTTTGGTAGAGCTGTGAATAATTTAGATTAGTGACTGCGTGAAAGGTGAACTTGCGATACTCAGGTGAGCGCTAGACCCGCGGGTCTCTTGTTTTTTAATGTCATGCGTGCTTGAGGCAACTTTTGACAAGAAAAATAACAGTGTCTGTAATTGCTCACTTTCTGTCCCATTTTGGTACAGTGGTTGATAGGATGGTAAAACACTTTCAAGGTGGCTAATATGATACCTTCTCTTTCTTCTTGGAACCAGTACACCAAGTCAGATGTGATTTTACAATAACACACGACAACAGGCTGCAAGATATGAAGAGAGAAAAAGAGGAAAAGCGACAAAAAAGTCTAGTAAGCCTGGTGACATCATTAGTTCACTGTGTCGTGTGTCATGAACCAGATTGTCAGCTTTGGGTTCGTGAATCATTCCAAGAGGAAACTCTTGGAGCATTACACAAAGCTTGCTACTGGGACGATATGATTTGTTGCTGACCGATCATGGCCAGGCCACACCTTGTCCCCCCAGTACCAAGTAAGAATAATTTTTCATATGTTAGGGGAAGTCACTTGCTCTCTCTATAAACATCATATAGTAATTTGATAGCAGCACTACTTTCTTTGTGTTGATCATCAATGTTGCAGCACTTACAAACAGAAAGCAATGCGTTTTGCCATCTGTGATATTAGGGTATGATGTATCATCACAGGGGCAGAATGCCTCAATGGTACTTAAAGGAGGTTTAATAGATTTCCTTTGATTTGTAGGCCATGATGATGATGCTTTTGTCGACATGTAGCAATAAGAATGCAGGTAAACACATACCCCTGTATTAAAGTCTGAAGAATTTCAGTCTAAACCATAAATAGAGATATCATTGAAACTGACTTTCTATTGAAGCACCATTCTTTCTTGTATTTGTTTTTCTTCACACGATTATTGAACTGTCATGTAGCAAATGAATAAAGCATTCATAATGTGAGTGACACGACATGAGTACTTTTTTTTCATGATGATGAAATGTGATTTATCATCAAATGGTTTTACTATTTGGTCAGGTTGTTGTAATTTCTGTGGTGATCCAATGATTTCATGAATTCAAAGAGAAGATATAAGATCACGACCAAGGCCAACTGATTAGTTCATGCTTATCAAAAAGTGATGTGGCCATGAATATGAGTCATTGAAATATCAACTTGTAGGAGAAGGTAAGAAATGATTTTGTACAATTATGATCAGAAAAATAATGTGAAGGTGAAAGGTAGGTGTTTTTTTTTTTTCATTTTATTGTGTGAATTTCATATGATTATAAATAATTGTTCACAGTACTTGCTTATGTTTGATTACATTCCATGAGAAAGATAGAATTGATTGATGTTAATGTCAATCGGGAGTCTTAAGTCTGAAAGCATGTCTTCAATTTGATAATGTGCCACTACACTCTATACCTTGATCTGTTGCCTGACATAGCAGAAAACAGGAGATGACATTTGTCATGTTTTCTTTGAAATATCTCAGATGTATCCATCATTATGTCTGCATTGTTGTCATCGTTGTGCAGCATTTTAGGAAGTCACTTTGTGCAACATTTTAGGGAGCCACTTTGGTGCTTTCTGCTTGGAAAAGGTTATTAAAGTTGTTCTTTTTTTTTTTTTTTTTGCATGATGTGACATCTTGTAAATATTTAATTGTTGTCACATCTTCGTTCCAGGTCACTTCTCTTGTCATATGCCATTGTAGATATCATGTTCTTTCATGCAGCATTTTGTGAGAGTGAAGAAAAGCAACAGTTATGGGATGATATTGAATGAAATGTGTGCATCATGTTTGTAAATATTTCTGCCGTCCGTCAGTCTGTTGATTTATCAAGATTTGTTGATCAAAAGTTGATTAACTAATTGATTGATCAATTGGTGATTTATTTTATGTAATTCTCTTTCTTTCTTTCTTTTTTTTTTGGGGGGGGGGGATTCCAGAGTGTCTTGCAGAAATGTATCTCTAGCTGTGACATGGACCTGTGATATTGCAGTAATGGAGTACACACCAAGAGTAGAATGAAGGTTGCCATGGTAACAGGTTTCTTGAAAGGTGCCATGGAAACAGGTTTCTTGAAGGTTACCATAGAAACTGGTGCTTCAGAGCTTGCCTCGTGATTACGTTGTACATTATTGTTTGCTTGTTGTCTGTGTTCAATATGCCAGCACCCCAACTCTTTATTCCACTTTTCCCTGGTGTTGCAAGTACAGCTTTTACCATGTATGCAGACTCTTAGGATGTTTGTAATCTTCCTTTGTAAGAAATGTGAATCATTTTTGCACTTGATATTGTCATTACAGCTGTACAGTGGAGGGAGTCTAAATACATATAAATATTTTGTTTGTATTGTATAAGATTTTCACATGCCTTGTTGTCTTACCTAGCATGATTATGGTATAACTGCTTTGATTGGTATGTGCTCTGTCGTCTAGAACCCTTGAAATAACTGAAATTACCAGCAGCATCAAAGCTTATCAGTATGTGGAAGTTTTCACATATTTTGCACTCTGCAATACCAGAACAAAAATGAAAGTGTCCCTTTAATTTGTTAACTGTGTATATTTTCGAGTCATTGACAATTTTCCACTTTCAGATTAGAGTTGTGGGTATGCAAAACCTGCATTTTGTGTGAAACAGTCAAACATTGATTACGAATACCAAGGTATGTAATTATCCAGCAAGAGTTCAGGCTGGTAAAACCAGCTTGTTATTGCTATTGTTTGTTTTTGTTTATTGCTATTGTTTGTTTCTATTTAGCCTCTCCACAAGTATGCAACAAACAAGCAACTGCCAAAGACCAAGTACTGTACCCTGAAATTAACAAACATGGATAGAGGTGTCTGGGACAACAATTGTATGTGTCATGTGGATTTTTTCTTTTCTCTGTGTACAAAAAGGCATCATGTATGCAATCCATATGTTTACAAAGAGATTGCAGGGTTGTTTTGTTTTGTTTTTGTATAATCTCATCTCTCATAGTTTTTATTCTCCATACACATTGTAGATGGCATTTCATACATGTATATGCATACACCGTTGTGAGCATAGGTATGTTGTATTGGCACAAATTCTTTTATTTCTCGTCTGCTGGAGATGGGGTAGGAAAAAAGGTTAGGGATAGTGTACTGCTACTTTGGTAGTGGATTATAGCTTGTCGTTCTTGTGAACTGTGGACGTGTATTGGTTTATGTAAAGTAACGGAACAAGAAGCTGTTCGTGTTATATTATTACAAGTGAAGCAATCTGCATAGAGCATCCAAATGATGAGAAAATATCAGAGAGATATACATTGTATATAGGGTATATATATCAGGGGGCCTACACAAAGACAGGCAAGGACGGAGACATGCATGTAGCAAGACATACCTGTATCAAGATATGGTGTTTAAAGCAGTATCAGAGTGAAGGAGAGCTGCAATATCATGTTTACATTTAGAGCTTGGTGACAGGGATCAATGAGCTTCATAAAAAGTAGGGAAAAAAAGGAATAAGAAATGAACACCACCATCGTCAATGGAGATTGTGGGATTTGCCAGTGAGACATACAAGTACTTGTACTCATGGTGGAAAAAGCAAGTATACTGTAAAAGTGGAAATTTTCGCGGTGTTGAAATTTTCGCGCATTTCGCGCAACCAGAAACTAGTGCAAAAATAAAAGCACGCAAATATTTTTGTTTGCCATTTGTTCCTGTGCGTGATGTCTTGATTCCGCGGAATTAAAAACACGCGAAACTCTTCTGACACGGCCAAGCGCGAAAAATTAGTCGCGCGAAAATATCCACTTTTACAGTAACCAATGATACTCATGATGTAAAATCAACATTGTACATACTCTGAGATATATATCAAGCCTATCATCTGGAGAAGCTGAGGGAAAAACAAAGGCATGGGACTGCTATATGCCAAAATATATTTTTGTGGGCATTTAGAAAACTTCTATAACAAAATATTTTATATCCTTTGAGAGATAAAAACACAGAAGAACTGGCATTTCATTTTTCTGCTTTTTGCCAGCTGTCATGTGCTTTAATTCCTTTCTCTTTTTATTTGGTATTCTGTATCGGGGATATATGCATATGAAAAGAGTTGAGAAAGGGCCCAAAAATTATACACACGTCAATGTGTTTGTAGCAGCTGGCATTATATTGTTTCTGATGGTATGAAACCTAATTCATACCAGTGATATAGGAGTGCCTTTCAAAACAAACTGATCTGGAGAACGCACTGCTGGAAAAGTTTCCATTGTTGGCATTCAGAGTCCAGATAATGTTTTTTCCTTCGTATTTTACTTTCCTGAACAAGAACAAAAGTGTGAAATCCTGTTTTTGGTCTTGTTTTTTTATTACTATTATTATTATTATTATTTTGCTAGTATTTTTCTCCAGTTGTTTAAATGGACGTTTGTTGTACGACATGGTGTTTCAGCATCTTTTTCTTCAATGTACCATAGTGTACATACCTTAACTCCATTTGTGAAAGAGTGGATTGTGCAGTTTGTGCCTTTAAGAATCACGTGAATGTAATGCCAGTAACACACAGCTGCCTTTTGAAGTCTTTAAAGAATCCATACTGCTGGATTCCAATCTGAATCATTTCATGTGTGAAAATGCCACCTCTGTTCTTCGAGAATCCAACTCAAATTTGCCTTCTGAGATGCAAGAAACTAGTTACAGTTTAATCCTTGAAGACGTTTGCTTCTCTGCATGTATTTATTCTTTGATTTATTGTCTGTTTATTGTGAGATGTTTCTATACTAATATCCAAGGGGATTTTCATATTAAACTTTTCTTTACACTCCCCTTGTGTGTGAGTCAGGCAATGAATAAAGCTCAAGAGTTCATTGATGGTCAGTACATTTCCTATTAAAGTAGAAGTATGTTTATGGTTGAGCACAAATTTACACTTCTGTTTTTTCCTACCGGCCCTGTGCATTTACCTTTCCCGGCCATCATACATGTAGGAACATTTGCCATATTTATTTTCCTTGATTGCACTGCCAAAGTGGCCGTCATTCTCATGAATTCAGCTTACATGTTTCTGACTAGCTTGGCGCGTGTAGACAGTCATGCAGAAATGAAATCAAATTTTTTTAGTTTTAATTGCAAACTGATGAGTGAAATATTTGTGTGTGGGGAATGAGTCAATAAATTCATGATTTTTTGAGCACTGTTTATTTTTTTTTTTTAAAGAAGAATAGAAATAAGTTTTGCAGAGATGCCAACTGATACTTTTTTTGCAGTATTTTGTATTGTGTTTTTTTTTCCCAAAAATACTGCAGGATTCACGGAAAACACCGTTTTCCCAAATTGTATGACTACACATGTCTGTCGCAAAAAATGTAAAAATACCATTTTCAACTAAAAATACAACTTTTCAGCCCCCAAAATACTGCAATAGGATTCAGAAGGTTGGCCTCCCTGGACAGCATTTTTATGTTTTTGTCCATGTGCAGTTTCCCTTTTCTTCCAAACCGTATCTGCATAAATTATGTCCTTGAATGTCCTCAGTCAAAAAAGTGTGAAATGATGCATCTTTTTTATATATATTTCTTCAAAGCTGCCGGTTTGGGGTAATTTGTATGTTGCAAACTTGTACGTGATGAGTTTCAGACAGAAATTTTTGGTACCAGTGTTTGGGGAACTTTGTATATTGCAAGCACTTGACGAGTTTTAGACAGAAATTTTCGGTACCAGTGTACAAACAAGAATGTAATTTTTAATGTATGCTATCTCCTGTCATTCTATAATGTGGGATGTTTTCCTCAACCCAAACTTGTGTGTATGTATATGGCTCTAAACATAAGTTGATTTACTGCTGTCTGTCTTCTAAAGTCATGTAAATTCCTGTAGATACATGCACAACTTGAATCACTGCACTAACAAGCCAGTTGGCAGCCCTGTCCCCACTTTGGTGTGAATGTATTATGGATAGCCAACCACTGCACAAACAAAATCTTGCCAATTTTAGGAACATGCATTGCCGTAGTATAAGCTCTTGATCCTGGTATTTTTCATCAATTATTATTATTATTTTTTTTTTGTAGCTAAATTTTTTAGTTACATTTCAAAACTAGTGTTGATTGTATCTTATACTTGGAAAGCTTAACACTGTTAAAACAAATGAGTATAATGTGTGTTTATTTTGTTATTTGTTTTATGTGCACTCTGTACAGAGGGTGATGTTTCCGTGGTGGTATAGGAGATTAGATGACAAGCCAATGGAAGTTACATTTCTGTTTTCATTCATCATTAAACACATGCTGTTACTTTCAGAAGCAAAAGGGCATATGTGTATGTGTGTGCACAAAAGCCATGCACCTAAAGCCCTTTTGTTTCCCTAAGTAGAAAGTATTTTGCTTCAGTCCCTATATTTGTGATTAAACACAAATGGTGTATTTACAAAGTGGAAGTAAAACGTTACCTTTGAAGACAAGCTACATTTCTAGCATTCTGAAGGTACTTCTCACTTTTGCAGATATTGTGGAATCTCTGCTTTATAACCTTTCACCTAAGTTGCAACTGTAGATTTTTCATATTAATATGAAGCAATCACCTGTATTTTTATTGTTTGTGTGTTTATTTTGTCACAAATGTGATGCACAAGAATATTTGTCATCAGTGGCGTGGGTATAATAATTTTTTATGTCAGCATAGCCAGTGAGATCTTGAGCCGTCTTTCACTTTTCCCCTATTTTATACATGTGTATTAGACAAAAGCCTTTTTATGTAGATATATATCTTTTTGAATTTTTTCTTTCAACTTTCTTATTCTAGTCACTACAGGGAGGTTTTACTCCATTAAAAAGTACATTTTGCAACATCAGCCTGATTTTGTGTTACACCGAATTCTTCTTTAAAAGAATCTTTTCTTCTTTTTAAAGAGGCTTGGCTGTATTACATTGCAAATAATGTGTGTGTGAGTGTGTTTATTCTATATTGAAATACAGGTGGAAAGGCCTTTCAGTCAGTGTTTTAATAACCATGTTACTTTGTGTGTGCATGTGTGTATGTTGGGAGGAGGGTTATTACTTCTTTCGAAATGTTATTTCAAGGTCTTTGAATCAGTTGTAAAAAGCATGTGCACATATACTCTTCTGAGTCAGTGTGTTCATTTCTTTTTGTAAAATACCATATATTTTGGTGGTTGGTTTTTTTTTTTTTTTGTAAATATGGAAATCTATTACAACACATTATTTACAGTTTATTAAGAACATGGCATATACTAATTTAAATAATGATTTCAAAACCTTTTGATCATACATTTATTTCACAAGAAGAAATAAACCAACATTTTCACACACACACACACACACACACACACACACACACACACACACACAAACACAAACACAAACGCAAACTCGAAAGGAAACTCGAACACAAAAGTAGCAAAGATGAATATAAGAGAGGAGGGGGATCTTTTTCTGTAGACAAAACACTGTAACAACCATAAAATGAGCCCTCCAGGTCCTGGAAAGACAAATGGAACAAACTGAAAGAGCTTCCAACTAGTATGATCTTTTCATATTGAGGTTTCTTCTTCATCAAAAATAAGGTAACATATTTCTGTATTTAAATGAAAATGTGGCTTCTTTTTCTTTCTCTTTTCAATGTTGATTTAGCATGCATTATACATGCAGTTTTCGAATTTTAAAACTAGAATATTTTTGCCTTCAAAGAACACTTTTCTTGGTGCATCGGTACGTTTTGTTAGAGCTGCGGAGGTTGGCAGCCCTGTCAATTTTCTTTCCAAAACAAGTCCAGGGGAGAATGAAAAATGTCATTTTTAGCAAGCAGGAAAAATGACTGGGGAGAAATTCATTTCAAGAATGCAGTAAATGTTTCCACCATACTGTATAAACAAGCCTTCAAGGTCTTGTGAAGACGGAAGAACCATATTTATGACAAATGAATGATGTCAATGACAAGTCCTCCGAGATGGGTTCTGAAATCTCGCATGTACGTTTGCTCTTGCTGCAGTATGGTCGGACCTACTACTCATCGACCGCCTAATGTTTATTTGCTTGATAAGAATATTTAACACTGAAATTCACGTAAAAAACTTGACCTACGTGATTGAGAAAATCCAGCTTTATCAAATGCTGTTGTTCCCTTTTCGATTCGAAGTTTCAGTGCAAAAATATTGCCGACGAACTTGCGTGGCCTCGTTTCAGCTCCCCGCGGTAACGCTCGTTAGTAGGATCGACCGCTGTTTTTGCATTGACAATGCACGCAAACCGAGTTGTATTGAACACCGTGTTGTACGAAGCTTTTTAGAAACTTCCATAGACATTACATTACGATTCGGTGAAAACATTCATTCGAAATTTTGTCCTTGATTAAAACCATTAGTGAACAGTGAATGTTCGCGTTTTCCCACACCATCCTCATCAACTGTCAAAGCCAATCCATTTTTATGTGCTTTGCGCGCAGTGAAGTGCGTACTAAGCGTTCAGTGCGCCAATTAATACGCAGTCAGTTTAAAAGACGGTGGTCGATATGTAGTAGGGCTATCATACATTTCACCGATTACACTCCACACATTCAAAATAAAGACATGCAAACAGAGGACATTCACTGTAACAATTTTCTCAATTCTTGTTGGATGCTTGCATAAATATCTAAAGATTTCTAGTGACAAAGACTGTGTGACGGAACAACTACTGAAAATCAACCTTTCATTCACGCACATTCTATAGGTCACTCTGAATTCTTCAAAATAAGAAATTGCGGCAATAATCTACTCTGCTTTTCTAACAGATAAACATATGAACACTAGGTAAGCTGACATTACTTGAAATATTGCTAGTGAAAGCTGAATAATGCTGTGCAGATTTGAAAAATGAGAAACAAATCATTTTCAGAGACATAAAGACTTGAGCTAAACATATGATGTAAAAAGAAAACTTCATGCTCCAGTAGAGTACAGAAATCAATCCACTCATTACGGAGAGCAAAATTCCAGCCTCTGATTTTCACAATTGTGTGACTTTGGAAACCAACTTAAAATTACAAGGAAAATGGCTTTATCGTTTGGATTTAACATCAGCTGGAGATATCTTGATCTTGCTACAAAGTGAAAAAATCTTAAGGCCTTCTGTCACTGAAGTATAGTAATTGTATGAAATTGAGAGGCTCACCAATGGCACTCCATAGATGAAAGGACGCAAGTTGAGCAAGGTTTAACTTCGCCTGCTTTTGACAAAACCAGCTCAGCTCATCAAGTCTCGTGGAACACAAATTTGGTGTTTGCCTACTGTATCTCTTTATTCTGATATTTAAAATTATACTCTTTATTCTGATATTTAAAATTATATTTAGTGTGTCCTAAATCAAAAGAAAGAGTTTAATTTTGGCCCTTTATCACATATGATTGTTATTTTGGTTCCAAATTGTCAAAAACCTCTTCATTACTGCAGGAGGAACAAATTCTAACATTGCTAACATTTTCTGCTTTTCTCTCAAATTGGCAATCTTTTATTATTATTATCATTTCTCTGTGAGCTGGTGCAGGTTTACTGAATTTAACCAGGTCCATTTAATCTTTCTTCAGTATGAGATACGTAACAAAATTCAGAGTTGCCAATTTAAGACAGGACATGATGAGTAAAGATCACCTGATGCAGAAGTATACATCTCTTCTCTGTGTATCACTACTGCATCCTACCATTCCATGTTTTACATAGTACCAATTCAGGATACCATAAATCTGTTTACTACACATACAAGAGTAAAATCAGTTTATACAGTGTATTTTTAATAGGCCATGTAACAACTGATGTGAAGTCCAGTCAACTCTGCATAAGTCAAAATTTGTAGAAGTCCAATTTCTGCCTAGGGCATAGTAAATGTTCTGCCCAAAATATGACAGTGCAAATATTGCCTAAATATTGTCAAAGCTTACACATATGTACATAGGTAGACTAAATAAACACAGAGATAGATAGATATGACAGACAGACAGACAGACAGACATACAGATAGATCTAGATAGACAGAAAGATAGATAGATTGAAAGATTGATTAACTAGTATATTAATTTAACTATATCTCTCAGTCAGTAGACTGAATTGCACATGGAAATAAAGAGTGCAGAACATAATTATGAAGTGAATACGCTGTACAAAATCAACAAGACATAGAAAAACTGCTACAATGCAAATAATCTGACAGGAACCAATACACACAAACTCACATGCATTAAACAAAATCTAATCATACAAGAAATAACAAGATGACACCCCATTCTCCAGTCTCAATAGTGACTTGTGCAGAGTTGATTTCATAAATGACCCTTTGGTTCATTCCAGAACAAGAAATAAACTAAATAAAATCATGTCACAGAGTATTACGTATAATATCTAATAAATGACCTTTAACTGCCCCCATGTAGCTCATCACAAAAGGAGAGGGGGAGGAGGATACCCCTTCAAATACTGTGGTGAACTTCACAAGGAAACAGCTATCAATTGACAAGGTTGCTTGCTTTCTTTTCTATCGATTCTTGCTGATGGAGTCAGAAAGGAGCCTGAGCTTTTGATCCTTTTAGAATCTTCCTCAGACGAAGATTCTGCTAGGATCGAAAGCTCAGGCCCCTTTTGATTCCATTTTACTCCATTGGCTCGCCACTATTGGATAAGCAGTTTTCAGCAGCCTTTTTTTTTTTTTTTTTTTTTTTTGCTACACTGAGTCTTGCTGATATTACATTTCGAAATGCAAATGGCATGTATCTTGCAGGATCACATGACAAAAGTCATGTGACTTATTCTTTACTCCTCCACTCTCTTTTCTCCCATGAGCGCTAACTTTGAACATTGATCTAGATAACCTCTATTAGCATATTTGCATTTGATTAATGACATATTCTAGGAAACAATAACAGTTTACAAACCACATATTCTGGGAAACAATAACGAACTCATTGCAAACAGATGACAGCAGAAAAAAAGCATTGAAAAAGACAAAATTCACAATAAGCCTCATTCTTCACACCATTACCATGCCATGCGCTATAGTCTGTAGCACTAAATAACAGTACTGTCAAACCAGAAACATTTAGGGCATTAAACTTTCGCAATTGGAAGGGATGGCTTTTTTTTTTCATGGCATGACACTTTTGTGAACTGCCGAACATGGAAAATTTACAAATATACTACATGACTGTACTAAATTGTGTAGACAAAAACTTTTGTGTTTATTTTACTATCACAAATCATGGCTCCTAACAAATTCACAAAAGTTTCAGGCATGTAAAAATTTCTGTTGTACAGCATGTCCAACTGGTGCCATGTGTGAGCTTGTTAATTTTGTCTTTGTTGTGACAACTGCTACAAAATGAAAAACAAAACAAAACAAAACTGACAAAGTAAATGCATAACACTAAACATTTTAGGGCAGCAATCTTCTGCTCAGCATGCATGAAATTTATAAAACTTTAAATCTCTGTTTAGCTATGATCTTTCCTGCTAAATAAATAATACACCCTGACTACAACAACAACAAAAGATTTGCATCAGAAATCTTCAAGCTCACCAGCAAGACAATACATGTTTCGAAAATTGATTTACTGGTCCCAAGCATACATTAGATCAAGTAATATCACTGAAAATGTTTTGTGAGAAAAGCCATGAAATAAAAATGCAAAAAAAAAAGAAGCTTGTTTTATTCCTGGCAATAACACCATACTTATGTTGAAAAAAAAAAAAAATGTGAAGGACCGTGAAAGAAGAGAAAATGTGTACAATAATGGCAAAAAGACTACTTATAAAATACAAATTCTGCAATCATAAACATAGAGAATGTTATGAACATTGACCTACATGTCCAGCTTGGGGTGCATTAAAGTCTGGCAAAACTTGCAGGGAATTTTTAATATGTAGTTGCTTGCAAAATGTAGTCATGCACGGCTTAGCCAGGCTTATTCCCCTATACATTACAATCATTCAGGGACATCACAGCACAGTGCTGCACAGAGCCTACACTGGTGACCAGCACATTTTCTGAAGTTAAAAGTTACTCATTAATGGCTATTTGTTAATTGATTTCTGTCTTTGAATCATTTGAATTTCACATATATGCAAATGGCAGATTCTTCTGCTTGACATATTCAGTCCCAAAATCACATTTTCCTGGACTTACTGGAAGAAAAACAGACATTAGCAACCTCAACTGAGTGAAATATTCATAGACATAATACAGACGACTGAAAGAGGCAGTACATATATTGCGGTTAATCAAAAACGCTTGTCTACACAAAACATGAGCTTTCTAGATGCAAATCCTGTGTAATATCATAACTCCTCTTAATCACTCACAGAGTTCAGACATATCTTGACAAAGTATGTTTTATGTACAGTTGTATATACACTCTCCCTCCACACTACATGCTAACTACATGGCTATATACATTTGATATCCTGTCTTACTGGGCTACCAATATTCACACATCAAAATCTGGGAAGTTCCAAAGGGGTCATCCCACGAGTCTGACACCCACAAGTCGTACAGCCCACGAGTTTGACATTGAAAACAGGTCCATGAGTCATACAGCTCACGAGTCATACAGCCCATGAGTTCGACTCCAGGCAAATAAAGCCCACCAGTTCGACACTAGGTGAAAACAGCCCGCGAGTTCGACATATACAACACGGCGCTTAATGTCAGGGTTGTAAGCTTCAGTGTCAAACAACCCTGACATTAAGCGCCGTGTTGTATATGTCGAACTCGTGGGCTGTTTTCACCTAGTGTTCATGTGAAATGTGTCAGTCTCATGGGCCTTGTTAGCTTAGTGTCGAACTAATGGGCTGTATGACTCATGAGCTGTATAACTAATGGGCTGTATGACTTATGAGCTGTAGGACTCGTGGGTGTCGGTCTCGTGATGTGCACCTGTTCTGAAAAACTATCAAAGGATTTATGTGCATGTTCCTTGCATATCAGAGGGCAATGATTCCCAAATAAGGGTTACGTTTAATATGCTCTTTGACAGGGCATGCAGAAATAGCTAATTTTCCGGGAGCCATCTACAGAACTAAGAAGACATAACGGACCGGTGCCCCACTTCATAAAAAGTTGCTACGGTAGCAACTTTTTGCTGCCATGGCAAGTGTCATGGTAACGACAAGAATCCAGCTTCCTGATTGGCTGTTGCTACGGTGGGAAGCTGCCTTTCCAGCAAGAGTTGCTATCCTGCTTTCATGTATGTGATGGGGCTCTGATATAGTGTGTCCTTATAGTACATTGAATATAACATCGAAAATATAATAATTAATACAATTTCCATAACTCCCCCCTCAAAAAAAAGAAAAATGTAGGAGTAGTATTTGCAGAAATACTGTTACGTAAAGTGTTTTTGGCTTTCTTCAGATATCGAGTATCTAGCTGGTATACATTTCATTACAAAGAGAAAACATATTTATATATTTACCTTTAACCCCTTGTGTGCATGCCATGTTACTACATGAGTCTATTTTACTTTTGCCTCTTGCTTCATTTTGCTTCTGATTCAAAGTAATGTATAAATAATTGTTGCCATCATAGTAATCTAACAAATGCATACACCATAATCGTGTGTTGGTATTAAAATGATTGTAATTTATGCACACAGTGCATCATTGAATATTCACAGTTCACAAACCTTGCATGATCAAAAGCCCCATAGCTGGATTCATTTATCACAATAAATGCTTTTTCAAGAATGCCTTTCTTCTTTTTTTTTTTGACAATGTGACATCACTTTGCCAAATCATAAAGGAGCCATGATTTGGTGCATGTATGTAAACTTTATACTGTACATGTCTTGCTTCAGAGAGCAACTAGAGAGATGAATGAACTAACTGAAATTCTCTTACAGATTATAAATTCATAAGATATATATAATTTATCTTCTTAAATATAACAGTAAGAAATGGTGGGACTATCTAAACTGAATTCCTTGAAGGTTGCAGTAAAAATGATGGAAATTTTGATAGTCACATAGGTGACTGATCATCGTTTGTGTTTCATTTGCCATTCTTTTCTACGTCATTACTTTGCGTGCTTGTCTTATTTGAAATATAGCATGGATGCATACTGATTGGGGACAAAAGATATAGTCAACACCACAGGTCTTCTGTAAACATCCTGTGGTATTTTGTAGCAGTACTCAATGAAATATACTAGCTAATTTTTTTGAGTTGATACACATCATTACAGGTAGTCCCTTTAAACATATTTGGGGTTTTTTTTTTGTTGCGGAAAACATATCGCTAATGATTTTTATTTGTACTCATCATGTACATTAGTGATTATGAGGGTCACACAAGGCTGCAGTCTTGGCATACTGCCACAATTTGAGATAAGGTTGCCTCCAAGAAATTTGGAAAGCAAGCAGCAATTTCACAACACTTTTCAGTATTTCTGGCGCTGTGGGTAAAGATTCCTTTCTCTGCAACCAGCCACAGACGTCATTTGAAGATCTGAGTTGAAGGTACACCACTTTGAGCAGTCTGCCACTGATTGACTGGTTGGGGGCGGCTTATTCCCACAGTTCTTCAGTGCGGCCAAATTTAAAGACAAGCCCGCTGGTTCAAACAGAAACAAGATTGGCACTAGGTCAGGGTTCTTTTAGTTTCAGAGCTTAATGGCACAACCGATTGCAAATCTCCACTTATATCAATATTAATCAGGTAATGCACACGTTCATCCAGTTTAGCAACCCGCTCTTTATAAAACAGGCCCTGTAAAGAGCACAAGACAGGACTCTCTCATATTAGGAAACTCCACTTTATGCACTTTCTGAAGGACTGAGGATTTTGTTTCAAGCAGAGGGGAATTGAAAAACAAACTTCACATTTCAGCTAGCCTCATCAAGTCTCTTTAAGGCCTCTTGACTGCATGGCAGACACACTGCAGTCTGAGCCAGCTTGCCCCGGGGGGCTATTCACTTTAAATCATATAGTACATACATGAATTTCAGAACAAAAGCACCAACAACACAAACACACACAGACATACCCAGAAACATGTCGAACGATGAAATTGCAAAGAATAACATCATCTCTGGCATCATCAATGTCATTAAACAGGAGTCTTTCTGCACTGTCTGAGACTCACCTCAGGAAAATCAGAAAGTTTTCCAGGAAAACAGCCACTCCGGGGTAAGCATTAGTGTGCTGATCTGTGTGATAAAAAAACATTGGGGGGGGGGGGGGGAAAAAAAACATCGTGGGGAAAAACATTACACACATATACATGCACAACATAATCAGCATATTTCTGTAGGTATACTGAATTTATTTTGTTTAAAGGCAGCCGATCGCCATCCCTAATGGTACGTAAACTCTGAACGACCGAAGTTTGTGCATGCAATTGCGCAATGCCAGACTCGGTGCTATATCCATAAACGTGTGGGACAATGCTGCCACTGAGACACGTGTGTGTGTGTGTGCATGTGTGTGTACGCATCATACACAAACATTGTCACCGCGAGCTGCGGTGATTGGAGGAGAGAGGCCAGAAGACGCGTGTGTGTGTGTGTGTGCATGTGTGTGTACGCATCATACACAAATATTGTCACCGCGAGCTGCGGTGATTGGAGGAGAGAGGCCAGAAGACGCGTGGCTCTTTTGGCCTCTCTTCATGCGCATGCGCACTGAGTGTGTGCGTCCATTCGGAAGCTCACGTGGCTCGCTCGGACAGCCATTTTGGGTTAGGAGAGTAGCACAGAGAGCGCTCTTGTAGCCTACGCGTTTTGTTCGCTGACCCATTGAGCCAGCGCTATTCTCATTCGGGGTCACTACATTTGATACAGAATGGGGGAGGCAGCGTGTTGCGTTCGTCTCCGTGCCGCACAAACCACTCGCCACGACTGAGTGCCTTTAAAGTTGTGATGAAATCTTTCGCATTTCATCGGTTTCTACACATAATTCATTCTCTCCTTCCTGTCTTCTACTTTCATAAGTACAAATGGTTTTGACTGAATATCTTCTCCATCTCTACATTTCCTTCCTATTACAAAGGTAACCATGTTCTGTACTAATGTGTTCAACATTTTGTTTACCTATGACAAGCTGTTCCTATTTGTGTATTAACCCGTTGAAGACTATTCTCATGTATACTTAGTACTCTGGCAGGTGTCTATGGGAAATGCATGATTTGTATGGCAAACTCAGCTCATTCTCAACGGGTTTGAGGTATTGTGTACAGGTGTAAAGTTGTATATCCTTCTACAGTTTGTTTTGTTTTGTTTTGTTTTGTTTTATGCAATTAATTTGAATATTGCATGATGACATCATTCAGTTACAGATTCCCAAGACAGGATCATAATCAGCTCATAGTTTTTGCTATACTGCAAGCCTCTGATGTCACAATAACAGTACTTTTGCCATGTGCACTTAATCAGTTTCAAGAACAGCATGAGATGTAAGTAGGGCATGCAATTTAGGTACACAATGTGCACATTATGGCTCAAAACCATGCATATAATTTGTAGTTGTGCATAGCTAGCCTGCTGTGGCCTGTTGAAATGCTGCAAAAATGGCTTCCACAGAAATGTCAAATCGAAGGTATGCCTCACTCAGCAAGAACTTCGCCTACCCATACAATACGACATAATAATGACTTTTGTTGTCGGATAGTATGAACACACTTACAATCTCAGGGTTTGAAACACTATTT
Organism: Diadema antillarum; assembly: GCF_040938485.1. NCBI lineage: Eukaryota > Metazoa > Echinodermata > Echinoidea > Diadematoida > Diadematidae > Diadema > Diadema antillarum. The sequence continues at coordinate 1,460,775 of NW_027271054.1, forward strand.
CGGGGAGATTATAATTCCCTTAAATATGTCCTAGGACTTCCAACCTTTCTCAATAGCTTTACAGATTCTCAGGATGGAACATTTTGTATGTCTCATCTCATGCCAGTCATCACCTGTATAATGAGGCCTAGTCTCAGAATGGTTCATATTAGGTCACATGGTGACTTAGCAGTGCTGCATCTACCAGTAACTTTCAGCCTATCCACTGATGGCTCATCTTACACAGTATGATACTACTATAATCCTCTGTACGTACCAGCCACTATTGAAATGACTTCCCTGCAATTACATCTACCCATGTTTAATAAGAAATAAAACAAAATAGCACTCAATGCCATAGTTTTGTGTCATGGACAGTATGTCATACCTCACTAACACTCTAACATTGGAATTCGCCTGAAAAGGGAACTAGCTTTGGGTAGAAGCAGTCACACTGAAGCAGGGAATCAGTTATATCACATGAGCCACTTTCTGAGTAAATATCTAATAAATTGTACATTTCTACTTCACCCAATGGACAATTCTCTGTGCAGTTACTCAGAGACTCCAACCCCAAGGACTTTCTGATCTGGAGATTCTCCCGCCCGAAACCCCCAGCAAACGGGAGACTCCAAGTTGATGTGTGCGAAGCGCGAAGTTCCTAGGGTTCTAGATGTTCTCTGGTGCTATCTAAGGCTTATTTTTTCAAGGTACGATAGCAATAAGTAAGAAATCCTTTCCACCGGGAGACACAGAGCCAGGGCGGGAGAAATCAAATCTCAAACGGGAGAACGGGAGATTTTGCAAAACTGGGCTTTCGGCGGGAGATCTCCCGTCGAAAACGGGAGAGTTGGAGTCTCTGGTTACTGCACAGCCCATTTGGTTTGTGTAAGGTATGTTAATACAATACAAAAGACAAAAAAAAAAAAGAGAAAAAGAGTATAAATATATTGATCCAGGAAAGACAAAAAGACTCTTATGACAAGCAAATCTAGCACTAATTGAAAAGCAAAATATCCCTAGGGTGACAACACATACCTAAAAAATCATCAAACTTTAGGAGAGCAAAAAATCTCTTACAGTTTTGCAACATTTTCACATAATAACATCAATCTTGACATCAAATACTGTAGAAACACTGTCTCAAACAACATTAAAATTAGTAATGTTTTAAAACACATTATCCATATTTCTGATATTCAAAAATGGGTTAGGAGGTTTTTTAAATACATGCCAACTGACATACAAGGGCTTGTCATCCAATGGACGAATACATCATGGAGATGAATAAGAAACGCATGAAAAACAAACAAACAAACAGACACACTCACTTGCGGGATCAATGACGTAGTCCTCAAAAAGGATCCACATTGAGGCTATGAGGCCGGCAAAGGACAGGACAAAGCCAATGAAGAGCCATATTCTGGCACCTTAGGAGACAAAAAGCAAACAAACAAACAAATAAACAGAGAGCAAATTTTACACTTGAGCAATCAAAAGAAGTATAGATACAGTTTACAAGGAACACACCAAGAAAGCAATGAACAAGTGAATTTACTAACATCTTGCTTCAAATGATTTAATTCTGTCCCAATTTTGCAGTTTCTGTTACGGTTCTTTACTTCATAAATATAGGGCGGTATGAGAGTACGTGTATACTATTTGAATCCACACTTACTGCAAACATCAATATTTTCGCATGATTATTTTTTCGCGCTGGGCAGCTCAATAACATATTCGCCGGTTCTTGAATTCACACTGTGCAATTATCAATCCATTCAAAACATGTAGCTAAAATTGTGAAGATATTTTCGCAAATTAGCACCTTGATACCTTGATGCAGTAATCCTTCAGCAGCTCTTACAAGCTTTTGGCACTAGCCAAAAGTAGCGCGAAATATGTGAAAATTAATGTACCGCAAATATTTTTGCATTTACAAGTATCACTGTCTCCACGGAGGTTGACAATCATCAATGTTTGAAAGTTTACCCTGGACGTGAAACATAATATTGTGCTTGTTTGAATTTTGAAGGTAATTTGTGTCCAATTACACGTTCCCTCTTCCAAAACTCTTTTGGCAAGCCAACAACAAAACATCAATTTGGGTTTGTAGTATCTGTCAAGGCTTCGTTCACTGTAAAACTGATTCACAGAACACATAAAACATAAATATCAACAATTCAATTACACGACAACAGGTGACATGTAACAAGTCCAAGAATTCACTGCTGCTAAAAAAACAACAACAAAATCAAATAAGCAACGCCTTATTGATCCTGCACATGTTACCAAATGAACATTATGATTTCTTGTACATCTTAGTGGTAAATCTCCATGCGACACCAACACAGCATCATACAATGGGAGGAAAGTTTCCATGGCAACAAACCTGTTTGCCCAAGGCATCCCTCGTTGTACGAGTCTCCCCTCACTTGCCCACTGGACACAGCATTAATCCTGTGATGCAAAACATAATTAAATGAGAAATCCAGTCCACATATAAGTTAGTTTGATAAGAAAGAGTAAAATATTATGAGTTCAATGGTACAATTTTGATCAAAATTTTGAAGTTTCACTATTTTTCCATGAAACAATTCTTGAATGGTCAATATGAATATGCAAATGGCAAAGTGAGCATGTCATCCCCTCTCAACTAACCATATAGTTTGTACATAAAATTTTGAACTTTTCAGTTTTTTAATTCAAATGCAATTATGCCCGGGGCTCGAATCCTTGTATATCTAACTGATCAGTATTATAAAGTTATTCAACCAGGAATAACATCATGTTTCAGACTTCAATGACAGAAACATTTAATTTTCATCACTTTTTTTGTTGTTGTTGTTGTACATGATCAATGGAAAATTGTGACGTTATGACATGATAGCTCACTCATCTGCATATTCATATCCACTGTACAATAACTGTTTTGCAAAAGATTAGCAAAACTTAAGAATGTCATAACTTCCTTATTTTTCATCCGATTTCAGTCAAATTTATACCGTTGCACTCGAAAGATTTTACTCTTTTTTATCAGACTAACTTATATTTGGACTGGATTTCCCCTTTAACAACAATTATCATGCATTGCACAGTCCATCCAAGAACAAAGTGATGTGCAATTCCCATTAGCTGTCTATTAAGATGTTTCTATGTCTCACATTTTTTCCCCCATCTCTATCAGAACTCAGAGTTTTTTGGGTTAGTTCTAGTGAAACTCGCTACCATTGCACTAGCAGTCCTGAGAGTCAGATTGTCAAGCATATCAAAACTAGAAATGTCGCTACGGCGACTGGTGTATGCCTCCGCCATAATGCATGGTTCTCCTAATAGGTCTATAGTATAATGTCTTGACAATGTGTGATGAAAGTTTCACACAATTGGCAAAATACTGAAATGACAGGTTTGCCACAAATGTGCTGAATGTTCACTTTCCAAGAACTAGGTTCAATTGGATGAATGATTAAAACGTCAGAGTGCAGGTATTTGGGGGAACTGATGATTTTTACTTGACTTTTGACCCTTTTATAAGTTTATGCATTGAGTAAATTTCAAGGTATTGAGAAAAAGTATAATTTCAGTATCAAATGGTAAAATAGTATTATCTAAACCTGGCCTTTGACCTTTGACCTCACAGTTCCAAAGAGAATCACTGTTAGGTAGAACATGCATAAATATGTAAGTTTCATGATAAAACCTTGAGTTACTTTTGAGATATGGAGGAAGAAGTGCAATTTAGCACTTTCACTTGACCTTTGACCTTTTGGCAAGAAACTTCCCACAGAATATATATTGGGTTATACATGCATACATCAAGTTAAAAAAAATCCTTCAGGCATTGCATAAATATAAGTAAAGCAGTGATATTTTGAGGAGTTGACCTTGACCTTTGACCCCCTGACCTTTGACCCATGACCCCCAACTTCCCTAGATAATCACTGCCCATCGGTACATGCATATACTAAGTTCCATGAAGATACCTTGAATCATTTGCGAGATATGGAGAGAAACATGAAATTTCAACCTTTTTTTCACAAAATAACCTGTGACCTTTGACCCCGTGACCCTAAAATCCAAACAAAGTATTATCCCCCCAGGATATACCCTCATACCAAGTTTGATGCAAAACCACCTCACGGTTCTTGAGATATCGACAAAAACAAAACGGGACGGACGTACGGACGGACAGACGGACGACCCGAAAACATAATGCCTCCGGCCACTTCGTTGGCGGAGGCATAAAAAAAAAATCACAGATATGAGATCCATTGAATCATGATTTGCAAAATGAGTATTACAGGGTTAAAGGGAACCCAAACCCACAGAGCAATGTGGATTACATGTACGTGCAAGCAGCAACATTAGTAGAACACATCAGTGAAAGTTTGAGGAAAATTGGACAATCAATGCAAAAGTTATGAATTTTTAAAATTTTGGTGTTGGAACTGCTGGATGAGGAGACTACTAGAGGTTATGACGTATGAGTGGACAACAATATAAAGAAAATATAAAGGGAATTTAATAAAAATTCATTTTTCATGAAAATTACACATTCCATCAACTTGTTACTGACATATGTCAGGGGTAGCAATTATACGCCCTGCTTTCTGAAAGTGCTCTTTCACTATGCTAGAAATGTGAGTTTTTGTGGAATTCCCTTTATATTTTCTTTATATTCTTGTCCACTCATACGTCATGACCTCTAGTAGTTTCCTAATCCAGCGGTTCCAACACCAAAACTTTAAAAATTCATAACTTTTGCATCGATTGTCCAATTTTCCTCAAACTTTCACTGATGTGTTCTACTAATGTTGCTGCTTTCACTCAATCCACATTGCTCTTTGGGTTTGGGTTCCCTTTAAAAGAAACATTTATTATTTAAACAGCACAACTAAATAAAACATAACACAATTGACAAAGTCTTGATTCAAGGCTACTAATGCCATCAGATACCTAACCAATGAGCTACCTATTTTTTTTTTTTTTTAAAGGTATCTTATCAAGTGAAGTTTCAAGCAAATCAGAGTGGTCAATGAATAATTCATTGGCAGGGGGTGGAGGGGATTTTTGTTGATGAAACTTAAACATGACAAAGTTTGGTTCAATTTTCATTGGCAAACATTGCAATACCTAACAGAGATTTGAAACAAATTTTCATTTTTGAATGAACACGACAGTGTTATTGAGGGAGGTAGCATTCCCTCGATTCGGAAAGTATTGTAGTGGAAAAGAACAATAACAAAGTTCACTTGGGGTTTTCATTGGCAAGCAGTACAGCACCTGGCCAAGACACTAGATCAGTTTCAAGTATTGTAAAAGTGGATATTTTAGCGCGACTAATTTTTCGCGCTAGGCCGGGTAAGAGGAGTTTCGCGTGTTTTTAATTCCGCATGATCAAGACATCAATTACTGGAACATATAGCAAGCAAATATATTTGCGTGCTTTAATGTTCTTGCTAGTTTCTGGTTGTGCGAAATACGTGAAAATTTCAACACCGCCAAAATTTCCACTTTTACAGTACTTTTATTCTCGAAACGATGACCACAATGTATTGCAGGAGGCAGCACACTGTTGGCCAGGAAAGTATTGTGAATAGCAAATGGATGACCATTAAACAGTGCATTGTGTTACTCTTCATTATTGCCTTAGTTCCTGAAAATACATAAAATAGTGGTAGACCTACCCTTTTGTCATGCTGAGCTATTAAAAGCTGGGGGAGGGGATATCATATTAATTCAATTCATGTGAAATCAATCTATTTTCTTTCTTTTTTCCCCTTCCACAGAGATACTTAGAGACCAGTTTAGAGTTAGTCCATGTGCACAGTGGTATAAAGGACCATTGGTTTTTCTCTGTTAGTTAGGCACTTCACTGGTTTTTCAATGCGACATAAGCTTGCAAGAAGTATAAACAATTTATGTAATTCATTGATCATGTTCAAACAAAGAATTAACTTGAGTAGACTGAGTGACCAGAATGGTCCATCAAATATATCACTTCGGGAAGCATCCATTTCATTATTTTACATTGAATGTATCAACGAACTTTCTATCAAAAATGCCAAATACTACTAGACTTGCTGTCAGGTGGATGTGCTGGCAAACATCATTTATAAAATTACATTATCATCATATCACAGATGCTTACTGTATAAGCTGCTATTTTCGCGTACAGATATTTTTGTGAATATGGAAGTTAGTCATGGACATTTTCGCAAGATGTTGTTTTTGTGATTTGACACTGAGGCTTATCTGAAGTGCATTATTAGCCTAGCGTATGGCAACATTCTCGCATGTTGTTAAATTGGCAGTCCAGGTGATTTGCAAAATTCGTGAAAACTAAACCCTTGCAAAAATAAGAGCTTAAATACAATATCTCAGAGAATTTAGAAACTTACATGCCTATTGGTACACACTGAAATGGCCTTTTTCTGCTAACGTGCAGAGTGGAACTGGCATACACCATTATTGCATGTTCTAAAGCAAGCGAGTTGAATCCCCAAATATTTGATTGGTGCATTCCTGATTCAAATTCTTGTCTCGAATACTCACATGAAGAAAGCAACGGTGGAGACGACACCACATGTGTGGTAAGCATGATTCATCTCAGACTGACTGGGGAAAATGACCGCTGCATCAATGATGACCCACCAGCCGCTGAAAAACTGCAAGAAAGCACAGGTGATCCAGCTCAAAATCGGAATCAATTACAATAGCAATAACGACAACTAAAACAGATCGAAGGCTCCGTGTGAAAATAGACAAGTAATGTATACTGTCAGTCAAAAGAGCAATATCTACATTCTAGGTTTGAAAGCCAAGTAACAAACACACACATACATGTGTACATATCCAAAAAAAGCAACAAAAACCACTCAAAACAAAGGATGGAATCATTCCACGAGTCACACTGTAATAAAATATGAAACAGCCTCACTAAAAAGTTGTACACATACATTAGATGACTCACACTTTAAACTTGGTAAGGTATTTGCAACAGGAAGAAGAAAACAACATCAAACAACAAGAAGAAATATTATCAACTTTACTCGTACTTTTGAGGTGGAAACTTTTTCATAACTAATTTTGTATACTGGGTGTATTTCATGAACTCTGATGGTTTCTAATTACATGCATTCCTTTTTTACACAATCTAATATATCCAAATCATTTGCATGTAATTATTTCTCATGATAATTCTGTGGAGTATAAAATTGGGGAGACTTCCATATCCCTAAATTTCATTAAGACCTTTGGTATATCCATGTTTGAGAGAGAAAGAGGGGGATAAAATGGATGAGATTTGTACAACTGGGAGAAAGAGCTTACCAGAATGCCGGCAGCTATGGAAGCAATGAAGTTGCGCTTCTCCGGCAAGGTATCGCAGCATTCGTAGTGCGGGCACTGAATATTGTCCAAGCACCCTGACATGATGCTGAAGTCAGGTTATAAATCTGTTGTAGTCAAGAGCTTGTCTGGGCTGTGGCACTGAATGCTGGTATCGTCCTCGTGCTGTTGTATGGTGGATACCCTGTTGAATGAGCATTGACTCTATGTAATCGTATCAGCATCGTTTCTCTTGAAACCAAAATTCCAAACCAACCATTTTCAAGTTGACTTTGACATTTAAGAGAGTAGGGTCAGCGGAAACACAGGTAGAGTAATTGTCGCAGTTTACGGCCATGCATGCGTTCACAGGAGGTACCAACACCTTTGGTGATATATATCGCTGAACACAGCGACACCTCTAGATCTATACCGCACATTCACTAGCACACAACCAATCTAGTCTACAAAAATCAACCGATGATATAGGCACAATCTCCAACAAAAGTGATATTTTCTTGAACCTTGAACCTTAAAGATGTAATCCCGATAGCAGCTTGTCTATAAAGCTAAACTGGGATGGGTGTGCGGCAGGGCTCTCCGATTCATCACAGGAGACTACACATCAAGGACCCCTGGCTGCCTCACCAGTATGAGGCAGAGGCTAAACCTACCCACCCTAGCATCAAGAAGGCACGTACTTAAATTATCATCCTTCTTCAAAGCGGTCGAGGGGTTGGTCCCGGGTCTACCAATTGAAAATTTTCTGATCAGAACAAGACCTAAAAGAAATATCAAAATTAAACAGTTCAAAGATCACAAAACTCAGAATATTCTTGAAAGACAAGTGATAAACCACGATAAAGGGTTTAAAGTTCATCATTGTAACACAGAGCAATATAAACATTCATTTTTTGTGAGCACCCCCCTCGCTTGGAATCATCTCCCAGCAGCAGTAATCAACAGCCCATCTTCAGAAGTCTTCAGAAGCAAGATAGAAAAAAGCCACCTTCGTTACGATTAATTTAGTTCGCGTCCTCTCTCCCCGCTGCACTATACCACACGGTCCAGCAGCGTATTGATCCAGATCCAGATCCAGTAGGCCATACTTATAGTGTTTAATATAGAAGAGTAGGTGACAGTGACAAAGTTGTACCGGTATGTAAACTTTACAATTAAAAAAAAAAAAAAATCTATGCAATTGTAAATTTATTCTTTCTCTTAAACATCTCAAATGTGCTCTACACATATCTTACAAATGGAACTGTCACATGTTAGTGTTAGATGTGGGTCGGTTTGGGACTGCACTGTGTAACGTTAGACGTTTAAATTTCTTTGCAATTAAATTTACGTTAAGTTCCAATTCCCTAGCTAGCTAATCTAGTAAAATTTACTCACAATATGTAGTAGATTTCATCAGTTGACTATGGCCTTTTGAATGACCATGTAATAAAATATCACACGAAGTAGTAAACGACTGAATTACAATGATGATAAAACAGTAAAATTTGTAAATTCACATATAATTTGATTTTGCAGATTTCAACTGTTAACTGTGTTATCACAAACCAACAGCAACACGAAAACATGCGAGTGGGCGGCCGCCGGCCCAGCAGCCAGGCCAAACTCTACGTAACAGAAGGTGCAGTATTTAGGCACTCATTGAAACAATATACATGAGACGTTGGGTTGGCATCAATATCATTCGCCCATCATTTATCAACTGTAGAATATGTAAATATGTTCTCACCGTCAAAACTGGGAAGAATGACGACTAGCACGTATCCTCACCAATTATTTAGATCTTGTAGAATACTGTGTGTAGAGTCTGCGTACATTACGTTAGTTACCTTTTTGAGGTGTGATGTATGTGTGTATGATGTGACGATCCTCAAATCGTGAGAATGTTTACATATCTGCTATAGCGCTCTCAACGGCAACTACAGCATCATTTTTGTAATAATTTATTCTAGGGTCCTACCAGAAAATGCCTATTTGGAACGAAAAAAAAAAATGAATATTGAGAGAAAGCAGATGTTCAAAACAGATGACTAACATGTACAAAAAGTTTATGGCAGTGTAGATGTGGGCAATGTCTTAAGTTGACCAACAAGAACGGAACTATGTTATGCAAATGCATGTTGACTTGTGTCGATTCATACCCTCAACATCACTGTGGGGATAACGAATATTGAAATATATATTTTATTTTTCTTCTAGTCTTGGATACACCCTCAAAAAATGAAAAAACAAACTTCCTAAACCATTATTTACTTTGTGACGTCATCTTTCAATCATTGCTAACGTATTGATATCTTTTTAACAAAAGACATTGAAATGCACCCTATACCCTATCCCTACACCAAGCATATAACATACATGTTTCCTGCATGTCCTTTTAGTCATTATTTTTAGCAACATGGAAACATGCAAGTTATTCTCGAGAAAGGTGCATACCAATGTCTTTTAGTTATATTAGCACTTTCAGTGGTGGATCCGGGGGAGCGCACGGGGTGCACCCCCTCCTTTATATTTTGTAAAACAAAAGAAGCACAACGAAAAAAAAAAAAACTGGAGGGGCAATTGCGCCCCCCCCCCCTAATTTTGTAAAGGCACCCCCTTTACAGAATTCCTGGATCCGCCCCTGACTTTAGCAATGATTGACAAAGGAGGCCACAGGCAGAATCTTGGTTTTGAAAGTTTTGTTTTTGTGAACTTGTCCAAGTAATCTAAAACAAACAAACAAACAAACTGAAGAATAAGTACTATAAGAATTACCATACAATACAGGGAACATAACATTTAGATATTCGTTTTGCCACGGAGCCTCACAATATCAGTGATGTTGAGGGTATCACGAACCTACACAAGTCCATTTCCATTTCCATTCCCACGGGAGTTATTCATACTATGCATAATTATTATGTATTTACCTTGAAAAATACAATTATGTTGTTACTCATAATCACATGTATTTTGTTAATTTACGTTTTTTATAAATCATTACAAACAAATAATGTTCTGCTAATGCATTGTTTATAATTTTCCCTGTTTATTTACTGGAAATGAAGATAAAGTTGAATTGAAATATGTATTTGCACTGTAAAGGCCCTTTACTCCTAGGTGGTAATTATCCAAATAGACGTCTTCATTATTTTTCTTTCCTTCTTTAATTCATTCATTCATTCCTTCCTTCATTTCCGTCTTCTTATTCTCCTCATTACTCTGTTTCTTCTTATATCATAATTTCTTCTTCTTCTTCTTCTCTTGCTTCTCCTCCTCCTCTTCCGTCCTTCTTCTTCTTCTTCTTTACTTTTTTTTTTCAGATTACCTGCCTGTTGCAAATCGTGACACACTATAATGCCATAACACAAAATATTAGCATCTTTTGTTGCAGAGTATTCATTATTATGAGCTCCTTCTTGGAGACATTTACAGTATTGCCGTAATTGAGAATTATCCTAATAATATTGTCAAAAGTTCCTTTGTGGAGATATTCATCGCGAGCTCCCTCATTTAAGTATCATATATTTCATAACAATGTGAATGATAATGTTTGATTTGCTTAAGATTCATAATGGTATGATTTGATGTATTGTTCAGGACAAGTTGTTTTGATAGGGTTCCATTTTTTTTTAACCTAACAACTTCTTTTTTTTTAAAGATGGACTTCGAGCAACCACATAAAGATGACAACAACAACAACAACAACAACGACATTATCAATATGGCCAAATGATAAAAGCATTGAATATGCCCTGCGAGAAGAATGCTTTTGGAGAATCTGAGCAAAAAAAAAAAAAAAAAAAAAAAAAAAAAGGTGGGGGGTCAAAGTCGCACCAGGCCCCGTTGCAAGAAAGTTGCAATCAATTGCAAATAATTGCTAATTTTGAAACAACCATTCTGATTGGCTCAGGGTCTGCCCTATTAAGAAGACATGCATGCAACAATGATTTTGATTGGCCAGTGACGATCAGTTGCAGTGGCGTATCTAGGGAAAACGGCGCCCGGGGCAAATGCGAAAATTGCGCCCCTAATTTCTGAAAAAGTGTTCAACCCCAACCCCATCCCGGTAGGGACTTTAAAAAAAGTCCACATGATATGCCTTTTCAAGCACTTAAAAGGGGTCTTTTGAGGGTGATTTAAATGTAATAAATTTAGATCAATTTTGACGAGCGAACGCAGCGAGCGAGCCGAAAATTTTTGTATATTTCCGCGTCATCATCACGTTTTCTTCTTATCTTCTTCTTTTTTTGATAAATTTTGGCGAGCGAGCGCAGCGAGCGAGCCGAAAATTTTTGCATTTCAGCTTGGAATTCTTGTAACTTTTTGCCTATTAAATCTTACAGTTCTAATCAAGATATAGTGACGGCCTTATAGATAACGATTTATACCAACAAACTGAGGCGAGCATGTTGATAAATTTTGGCGAGCGAGCCGAAAATTTTTGTATTTCAGCTTACAAAACATGGAATTCTTGTCATTTTTTGCCTATTAAATCTTACAGTTCTAATCAAGATATAATGACGGCCTTATAGATAACGATTTATACCAACAAACTGAGGCGAGCATGTTGATAAATTTTGGCGAGCGAGCCGAAAATTTTTGTATTTCAGCTTACAAAACATGGAATTCTTGTCATTTTTGCCTATTAAATCTTACAATTCTAATCAAGATATATATAGTGACGGCCTTATAGATAACGATTGTTAATTTTATACCAACAAACTGAGGACTTGAAAAATTACTCTAAATTAGTACACACGAGTGAGCCGAAATTTGTATATTTCTGCGCCATCATCGATCACGTTTTGTTCTTATCTTCTTTTTTTGATAAATTTTGGCGAGCGAGCGCAGCGAGCGAGCCGAAAATTGCTGTATTTCAGCTTACAAAACATGGAATTCTTGTCATTTTTTGCTTATCAAATCTTACAATTCTATAATCCAGATATAGTGACGGCCTTATAGATAACGATTTATACCAACGAGTTTTACTGAGGACTTGAAAAAATACTCTAAATTAGTACGCGCGAATGAGCCGAAATTTGTATATATCCGCGTCATCATTACGTTTTGTTCTTATCTTGTTCGATTTTGCTTTTTGCGCCCCCCCCCCCCCCCCCCCGGTATGTTCGACACCTTTGGCGCCCTCGTTTGATCAAATGAATGGGCGATCGCTTCAGAACGAAAGAAATAAAATTGCAGCCGCTGCTCCGTGTAATATTTTGCCTTCTAACGATGGCATGTGCGAACACAATATACATTGTCATTTTGTCCGCGTCATCATCACGTTTTGTTCTTATCTTCGTTTTTATATATTGCGAGCAGTTAGCGAGCGCAGCGAGAGAGCCAAAATTTCAGCTTACATAACACGGAATTCTTGTGTGAACACAATAAACATTGTCATTTTTTGTTTTTATCTTGTTTGATTTAGTTTTTCTCCCCCCCCCCCCCTCCCCCCCACTTCCTCCCGGTCTGGGCGAGGGTTTTTTTTTTTTTTTTTTTTTCTTCTTCTTCTTCTTCTTCTTCTTCTTCTATTTTTTCTTTCTTTTTTTCTTCTTTCTTTCTTTTTCTTCTTCGTTTTTTTTTTTTTTTTTTTTTCGTTTTTTCGTTTTCGGCGCCCCCAAGGAGTGGCGCCCGGGGCACGTGATCATATAAACGCAAAGTTTCTAGCAACGGGGCCCAGGTCGCCTGTCCTAAATTTCCGCCTGCTCAAGCTTCTTCGCTGTAAATACTTAATCGGTAGAGGGCACTGTGCAGCTTTGTCCGTGGTTCCCTTTTTATCCCATGATGAATGTATCTCTGTATACTTCTCTCTTCGCTTGTAATAAATCGTGGAAAGAGTTATAGGGAGACAAAATGAGTACACAGAATAGCAATAATAAACTCATGTGACTTCTTATTGATATTGACAATACACTAATAGAAGCAAAGTCGTTATCATCAATACAGTTGACTATAGGGGTCATTTGTTGCTGTTGGAGAAGGGTTGCGTATCTTTCCTATTAAATAAAATACTAAAATGTAAACATGCGATTATTATTGAACTGTCTTTGAATCTAAGTAAGATGATTTTAGCAGCAGCTCTTCACGTGTGTGAATTAGACACTTTATAACTATATCAGCTATAAATATGCTTCCTTAATTTCATGAAAGAGCGAATAGTTGGGCCTACATTGCGAACATTAGGATATAGGAAACACGAAAGTTATTGCATCTTGCACTATATTGGGCACTGAACAACATTAGTAAATGTTGAGTTGTGAAGTGGATGCACGAACTGAATGCAGTAATCAGGAAAAGTCTTTCTTGTTTGAAGAAGGCATTTCAATGTAAACTGTAACAATGAAATGGTAACTTTTAAACCAGTCTAAGGGTCATCAAAGAGGGCATAACTTTCAAGTCTTTCTTTCATCCGGGCTTTGTACGGTTACAGTTCGTTATTCCGAAGGTTCGTTATTCCTAAGGTTCTTTAGTCCGAAGGTCCGTTATTCCGAAGGTCCGTTATTCCGAAGGTTCGTTTTTCCAAAGGTTCGTTATTCCGAAGGTACGTTAATCTGAAAATGTGATAAGGTTTGTTATTCAAAAGGTTCATTAATCTGAAAATGAAATAAGGTTTGTTATTACGAAGGTTCGTTACGGACCCTATTTCATTTTCGGATCAACGAACCCTATTTCATTTTCGGATTAACGAATCTTCAGAATAACGAACCCTATTTCATATTCGGAGAAACGAGCCTTCGAAATACTGAACCCTATTTCATTTTTAACGAACCGTCGGAATAACGAACCTTCGGAATAACGCCACATAATCTATGTTCCGATTAACGAACCCTTTTTCATTTTCGGATTAACGGACCTATTATAGGTATAGGGAATTTGTGTGTTTCGGATTAACGAACCTTCGGAATAACGAACCTTCGGAATAACGAACAGCGCCCCTTTATACATGACACTAATAGGGCGCCTTCCAGTCATCCCTTTATGTTAGCATAATCTGACTCTTTTAGCAATATCCTGCTCTTATGTGATAGTGTAAAACAAAGTTGTACACTATTATTTTTGTTTTAAAACAAATAAGGTTTCTATTCCCCAAGGCAGAAGATTTTTTTTCATCAATATCGATTGATTTATTAGCTGACTGATTGATTGATTGATTCATTCGTTGGTTCATTCATTATCAATCAATATAAATTAGTTGTTCAGATATACTAGCATTCCAACCATCTGTCCAGCTATATTTTTGTTCACTTCTTTTTCTTTCCTTATCAATTAATTCGTCCGTTCATTCATTCATTTATTCATTCATCCATTCATTCATTCATTCATATAATGCCTTCATTCAATCATCAAAAATATTCATCAATTCATTTATTTGCTGTACAAAGGTAATTGGTGTCGATCATCAAAGCACATTGGGGCTTTTAAGGGCATGTTATAAGTTATAAGCTGAAATGTCATCATCGGGTCTGTGTATACTCAGTACAACTGTATTCAATTCTGTACGAAATCTGTTAGTGAGCCTCACAGAGTAAAAGTAAAGACAAAAATACTTTTGTAAGGTATTGCATCAAGGTGAACCTAAAAAATAATGGCTATCAGCTTTGCATTAAAACTCCGGTGCCCTATACACATAAAGAAAGAAAAAACCAACACTGCATATACAGTAATCTTAATTTTTTTTAAAGAATATTGATAATGCTCGGATATCTTCCTTCGGAAAAAAATAGTAGTAAATTAATGTTCTTACTGCCTGTTTCAATGTTTGTTTTTTAGTTTATTTTTCTTAATCCTATGTGTGTCTTCAAGTATCATGCCTCAGAAAATCACATAGCCGCGTCGTACACGCTGTCCATATTCCCCGGAAAGGGTTAATTCTTTCACGTTCATTGCGTGCTTGGTATCTAATCAGGTAAGGTAATATTCCACTATACTAATAATAGTCGGTTGGTATTGTTCTTGTCAGTGATTATACAATCATGGCGAAGTTCGCTTAGAGCAATATATCTCATTGTTATCCATCAAAGTAGAGGCATGATCTCGTGTATGTGGAATCCTGAATCCTTCTTTCTTGTTATTTTTCTTCTCCAGTATCTTTTATTGAAAAAAAGAAAGAAAACGAGCAGATTTGTTACCATTCTGTTTTGTTCTTTGCTTCGAAGGAAACGCAAACTGAGTATTGGATTTGTGATTAATCCTACTGTAACTTAAACTAAAACTTATAAACAGCGGTGTTTGCAGATGATTTGATTCTAATGTGATCGATAATTATTTCAGTGTTGCATGTGACATGCTTCACATTTTAGTTTGCAGTTTTTTTCTGTTGTTCATGAAAAGCAGTTCTTTCATTTTTTTCATCAATCGAGTCATCTACTGGCAGATACTAGTATAGTAAGTTTATTTGTTTACAACATTTCCTTTCACGTTTCATCAATTTCAGGGACGGATGGCATTCAGATAGTTCACAGAATTGCTGTGAATATTACAGTGGAATGCGCTCCACGGACTGCGGAATAACATCCGTTCTATAGCTTTTTGTCCTCCTCCACCCCCCCCCCCCCCCCCCCCTCCACCTGCCGCTGCGCCAATTTTATTCACCGGGTTTTTAGCATTCCCAACATATTCCCCGCAGTATCAAGAAATTCGCATCTATTTTGCTGCCCCTTGCATCGGTCCTGTATTACCCATGACCCGTGCAGCTGAAGTGGGTAACGCGAAAACGCCACATTCCTGATCACTTTATCAATTCTCCCAAACTGATTGGTATTTCCCATGGTTCCCCGCCGTCCGTGGGAAACAACCGTGTAAAATAAACGTAAGTAATTCATCTGGCACGTCGTGCATGTGTATTGTCTATGGGCAGCTGGAGAACGGACAAGAGACGATCGTAAATTCACGTAGAAAGTGACCCGTACTTCGCTTAGGTAGTGTTAAAAGTGCACGAGAGGAACGCAACATCATATTGAATCCTGATTGTACGGGAGAATACTTCAAGTTTGCCCGGGGATGGAACATTTTTGAAGAAAATCGTGCTGATGTGCGAGTGGAATGTAGAGCTACCTGTTCCGTGATCGTGTGAAATTTTATGCTACATGTTGTCACGCATACACAACTTGGATTGTGTGTGCGTGTGTGTCATCAACAATATGGCCACCGCCGTGTCGACTGCTCAGCATGCATTGTTTATGTTCTGCAGCTATCAACAGGAATCATGAATTTCACAGCATACTTGACAGTAGCTTCTCCCTGGTTCCCCCCGTAAAACATTCGAGTGTTAGCTATCGCATCTAGGCGATTTGGTGTATATTTTAGAGGTGAGAATGTTAATAATGCAGATTTGATTGCCATTTTATGTTATTGTAAATTTACAGTGAATACACTACTGTACTCGTCACTACAGAGTAGACAGACATCGAGAATCGGTTTGGGGCTAAATTTATATAGTTCTAGGTCTACGCTTGTAACACTTCAGACCAGCCTACCTATTGAGTGTTGCCAGGAAAACCGATGACCCCAGATGAACACCTTACTGTGGTGGACAACAAATGTAAACACTAAACTGATTACAACGTAATTGACATCTACAAGTTGTATCTGGTGGGTGATGGGCACTGTTTCATGAAAGTTGTCGGCTCGGCCCAGCTCTGACAACTTTTCGCGGTCGGTGAGCGTGCACGTATTTATTCTAAAACGAAAAGTCGATCTCTGACAATTTCAGTCAAATCCTCGGTTTTTGTTGGCTTAGAAGCTCTGGTCATTGTCGGTGACACTGACTGTTGGTTACTATGGTTATGGACCATACTTCCATAGCTAGTATTAATTGTCAAAAGACTGACAAGTTGTCGGGGCTGACAACTTTCATACGGTGTCGCGCCGCGGCCCCTGCCCTGGCCTTTATGACTGATTCGTGTATCCAAAATCATCCTCCCCTGTTCATGGGATCATGTGTTTATAAATAGACTCTTGACATTTTTGTGTGGGAACTCTGTCCCATAGAAACTGAAACGGGAACTCTACTACACTAAATTAAATGGTGCGGCTGTGTACAGAGCAGTTTTGAACTATCCATGCAGGGGACTAGGATCTAGAAACCCTCAAGTTGGTATAAATTTTCCTTTTGTTGGTGTCATTATTTTTTTAAAATCTTTTTTTATGACTGGGTAGTGTTTTGTATGTTACTACACTTACATACATGGATGAACTGATATCTAAGATACCAAATTAATATGTGAACAATATCTGCAATACAGTGTTCTGTGTACATTGAACAAACTGTAGCTGTACAAGATCTGATAGTGATAGAGACCTGTTTTGAAATGATTTCATACTGATTATCATAAGAAGCATATGATCTTACATTGTACAATTACGGTTCAGTTTCTCATACCTAAATTTGACCACCCATGCCAAAATTTGACAGCGCGCCAAAAGGAAACTGACGATTAGTCAAAACTCAAATGTACTCAAATTTTATTAAGTCAGTGTCAGTGTCAGCAGAGATGCCAATGAACAGATTAGTGCAGTAACACCTGATTATATAAAGTAAAAGCTGTAGATGGGAAAGGTACATAGTTAGTCGATGGTCTACAATTTACAGGTGATTGAATGTTCTATAACTTTACAGCACTACAATCGTGCTTGACATTTGGCATCCACAAGGAAACTTAGCCTGTATCATGTGACTGTGATGGTGCTGTATAGCAGTAATCCTAATTCATTTTGCAAATGAAGTTGTGAAACAAATTTTAAAATGCTGCCAGATGATGTACAACTGTACAAACGTGCTAATTGAGCCAATGTGTAGAAGGGCATAGAAATGCGTGAAAATTGATTTTCTCATTGGGTTTAACATCTTTAAAAAATGCATATTTTACAGCTCTACCAGTATTGGTATTTTGCCTCTGAGAAAATTGAGATTACACTTACAGTACTGAATCCCTGCAATTCCTTATGAATTCAAATTAGCAATGAATGATATAGTGATCATGTACAACCTAATTTTATGATTATCTTCCAACATCAGCAATGTCCTAGATTTCTGAATATTATCAAATTTTACTCAGACTACATGCATGTACAATAATTGTACGTGGGGGGGGGGGGGGGTATGACTAGCTTTGTAATGGCAAAGTTGTATAATGTACTGTATGTCTCATGTTTTGTTGGTTCTTTTTTTTTCTGGCATCAACACAATGTGCTTTCAGTTACATGGTTTAAACTCAGTTTCATTGTTTCCTATGTAGATAGAATGTGCATCAAAGAAGGAATTGCTTTTTACCATCCCTCCCCCCCTCCCCACTCCTTGTTTCAAAAAAAAATGCACACCTCGGTAAAGGCAGTTTATGTTGTACAGTTGAAACCAATTTGCAGGATATGATGACAGATTAAAAATTATTGATGTGTATGCACAGACACATTTGAAATGCCTCTCAATGCAAGTGCAGCGATATACTACTGTAGTTATGATTAGTGATTACATGCTAGTATTGGAATATAGTAATTGCTGATTCAGCATTGTAGCACTAGATTAGTGTACCATGGGATACAATATGCACATTGTTTAATCTCCTTTGCTACGGACTGCTTTGAAATTGAAATCTCGTACAGTTTTGGAGCGAGATCTCAGGAAATAGCATTTAATCCATATAGGCCTAATTATTTACATTTGGTACACTGAGTAGCAAGAAAGAAAGAGAGGAAGCTGAGAGGAAAAAAAAGAATAAAAATGCATGAAAATAATTGTGAACAGCCTGTCAAACACCACCTAGACAACACACAAATAGCATTTCACTTTATACAAAATATGAACTGGGTTATGATTTACCTGATTCTACTATATATAAATTGTATACACTTGTACTGTACTTGTATACTGGAAAGTAGGTGTTCACAGCTGGATGCTGTGTAGAAAAGAGAAAATGACAAGTGATTATTGTTTCTGCCTTGCAGCAGTCTGACTTGTGTAATTTACAGCAGGAGTACCTTGATCAGTACAGGGCAAACACTGTACCGGTAATGATGTTTCATGGTTCAAAGTCTAATTCTCCTTGGGGACTGACAGAGGGCATCAAACACAATGCTGAATTACTTACTGTGTAGATTTAATGTTTACCTGTTTCAGTGCATCTGGTGTATTTAACATTACAAGGAAGACCTATTATACAGAGAACATACTTGAATAATTCTACTGAGTGCAGTTGAAAAAAAAAGTAATCTTAAAACAGTTCAAATTCCTAATGATATTGCTTCTGATCATGTAAAGTACCATTGTAATATGATCCCTCCCCCATATGATCATTCTTGTAGTGTGAAATATGTTGACAGATTTTCTCTCTCTATTCTCTTTTCATTTTAATTCTCCCAACTAGGTGTCTACGGATGCAAGTATCACTTTAGGATCACCTCCATGGAATATATAGTGGGAATTTACCCAGGATATATTTATTTCAGAGTGTTGTGTACTTACTGAGGATACGTATTTTCAGACACTTCGTTTGAGTGAAACTAGAGTTTGCAGTTTGGACGGCGTCTGCCCGGCTGACCGCAGAGGAGCGCAATGCAGAAGGGAGCGGATGGCAGTCGGCCGCAGATCTTCCTCGGCAACCACAGGAAAATGCTGCGCGACATCTCGGAGAGTCTCAAGCACCTCCAAGTGAACCAGTCGGGGGACTCCGTGGGCAGCGGCGGCAACCCCTCGCAAAATGGCAACTTTGCCAACGGGAGCAACTCACAGTCCATGGGAGGAGGGGGAGTGGGCAACGGGCAGGGGGATTCCCTGCGGCACCAGCAAGGGGGCAGGAGTCGACTGGCTTTCGGCGGACACAAGGACAAACTGGACAGTATCAGAAACAGTTTGCTGGTGCATGAGATGAACGGGCCAGATAGCGCGGTGATGGGCAATGTGGGGAAGAGTGGCTTTCAGCACCCATCTCCGATTCTCATTGATGAGGTGAGTTAACTCAAGCATTGTGACACAGTGGCCCGAATTCACAAAGGTGGTTTCAACCTACATGTAGGCCATGGTACAAAATATGTACCATGGTCTAAAATTAGCGTGAAATAGGCGTACCTTTGACTCGCGCGAATCAATACGCGCTTGCTACTGGGCGTCTGTTGGTGTACGCAATCTGTCAATCGTGTTAAAATGCAGAAGAAATTTGCATAAACAATGGTTCCAATTGTACCACCTTCGTGAATTTGGGCCATTAGGGCTCATTCTTGCCAAACTCACCCCCTCCCCCACCCCCCACCCCCCCCCCCCCCAAAAAAAAATGTGCTCATCGTATCAATGATGGAATCATACTTGATATTTCTGTGTGTTTTTTAATTTGCCAACAGCACCCAATTCTGGAAATTTGGAAATATAACAACCCCGCAAAATATGGCTTAACAGTATTCGTTGAACTCCAACTCTCAGACCATTCTTGTTCCCATGTACCATTTCTGTTTCGGTGAAGAGTATCATGTGAGCAGAGTGCTGCTTTTAAAAATGATATGTTTGGAATGCAAGCTAAATACAGTATACATTGTATTAATCTAATCGAATTGAGATGGTAGAAACTTTTTTTTTTAAAACTGCTGCTGCAGGTGTTATGTCAGTTTGTCACTCAAAGAAAACAAGGAAGCTTGCAGGAAGACTTGATACAAAGGAAAAGTGACTTCAAAGAATATGTGAATGTACATGTATTTTTTTGTCACTGAAGAATTTGCTTTTAGCATCCTGTTTTATCCCATGTTTTCAAAATGTACATGAAAAGGTAGATGAACAAATTGAATTGATTTCTGTTCCTGTATTGATGTAAAACTACAATAGGTATTACAAATTATTTCAAGTCAAATCTGTGTTTTTACAGTATGGCATAATGCAGAAATAGAAGTCGCAACTATTCAGTCCATTGATGAGAGACAATGGCTTGTTATTGATTCGGCAAAGAAATTCTTTTGGCTGCAGAAATTCCAAGAGTTTTAGGGGGATTAGTGGTAAAGGGCTGCTTTTACTGCTGCCCTTTTGTCACAGCTTTCTGATGCTTGAAGATGAAAGTGACACGGTGAGTGCAGATGGGCTGTGGATTATCTGGGCCCATTGCACTGCATTCCTCAAGTATTGATCTCGCGCTGGGGGTTGCGTGGCTGGGATATCGGTGACGTCACATTCCGGGGGCACAGCTGGAAGTCAATGCACTATTCACTTTAACCTCAGGGGGTCGAGTGCTTCAAGGTGTACATGTACTGTAGACTGGGCCCAGGGGTCATGTGTTAATACCCCTGTGAATCATGTTCAGTTCCAAAAGCCAGCTGTAGATCTAAAACAATGTTCATATTTGTGACCCGCTACAACTAAAGGATCTCCTAAAGTCGCTGACGGGTGAGCCGAGCATGGCCCAGAAAAATGCTATTTTCAGGCCTTTCCTTTGATCATTTAGCTATACATGCTATACATGTCACTGTGACTAAATATCATTGATATTATCAGCAGAGTAACTAGAATTAAAGAGGAAGGCTAGTAACTGATCAGTGGGAATCAGTGGAAATGCTGGGAGATGATTGTTCCAATCCTTATGGGATTCATTCAAGAGTTCATTGTATATCTATTGTTGTGTGAAAATGATTTGCTTCAGAATGGTCTCATATTCAAGTAATGTGCAGTTTAATGCTTCCAGGTTAGCGTCCCTGGTCAGTGACGGAGCATTAATCTGCACATTACTTGAATATGAGACCGTTCTGAAGCAAATCATTTTCACACAACAATAGATATACAATGAACTCTTGAATGAATCCCATAAGGATTGGAACAATCATCTCCCAGCATTTCCACTGATTCCCACTGATCTGTGATCAGTTACTAACCTTCCCCTTTAAACCTGGTAGTGTTGGTACACTGTAGTGTACGTATTATAGAACCTTATACCACTTGTAGTTGTGTAAAATTTAAAAGGCTCATTAGTATAGTCTTCCTTCTAGACACAGTTTTGCATTTCAATTGGATGAGCAGTAAGGCAAGCACTGCATGACTAAATGTTGTGCAGCTCTTGTTCAACAGTGTCATCCAACCTTTTAATACCTTGATGCATACTGTACTGTACTGCACATGTACATTTGATAGTGTACATTTTGTAAGTCCTTGGCCGATTGCCCAGGGCAAGTTAAAATCAAAGTCAGGCAAGTGTCTCACTCAGAACAATGAGAAAAAAATGCTTGCCCAAATTTGACAGCAAAGAATTTTGAAGCCATCTTAATTTTTTACATTCCTCCCCCACAAACCCATGAAATCAACCATACAGAAGCCCCATGATAATAACTGTTAAGCAAATTAGTGATGCAACACACTTTGATTTCATTTCATCAACTTTCCAACATTCATGTAAAAGAAAACCCAATGCAATGCAATGTCATGAACATTGGATCAAACCAAGTCTGTTTAATATTCCAATGTACAATTGTATTCAAGCCTGCAAAATCAACATGTGCTGTTCATTCAAATGATTGATTGACTTTATACCTAAGTGCTTTTCTCTATCATTTTCTTATAATTTTTGAATTTTTGGGGGGCAAATAAAATTCATGTTCAGGCAAGTGTTTTGCAACAATATGAAAGTCTGCTTGCCTGACCGGACTTCAAGTGGTTAAAAAAACCCCCAAAAAGTTATTGCACCTGCTCTTGTTGAAATCAATGGTAGTCTAGTAGTGGTGTTCTGCATTGTGTGCTTTTTTTTGCAACTGTACCACACAGTACATGTACATACAATTGTATACAGTACAAATGTACAATGTAGATGTACAGTAGGCATGGCATGTCACACAGGGTTTACTGTAGATCAGCCGCAACTATTCGTACAATGTGTGGAAGATGGTGACACATGGGGAGGGAATGCACTAAGCACACAGGGCGAGGGTCTGCTTCATACAATGTACAATGCCCTGAAACCGTTGTGCAGCCTTGTTTAACACAGAATGTGCTTTGTAGTACCATGCACAGTTGCAAGTATTTTGCATGCTGGGAACAAGTGTGTTCTTGGAATGCGATGAAAAAAAGAGGGAAAAATTGAGAACAGCCCAGGAACATAGATGGCCATTGTTAGCATTCCTCCACTATTATTCTGTGTTGTCTTTGGTTATAAATCTAACATATTTGAGGGCCTCTGTTTCGTTTTCAGAACGCTTGTGAGTGTGGAACCTGGAATGTATTGCAAAGGTCACAGTTTTGAGTTGAATCTGAATCAAACATACATTGTAGCTATGTGTATAGATCACATGCAGTTTGGAAGAAATGGTTGGTGCAGATTTCATTTTTGTCTCGCCCACCGGAGGTGAAGGCGAGACTAAGGGATCCAAATGGCGTCCGTCCGTCGTCCGTCCGTCGTCCGTCACAAACGTTAAAGTTTACCTGCAAGACTCTCTTATGATGCATAACTTGGCAGCTGTTACAGCAATGGCAGCCACACTTGTGTGATAGAAGCACTAGGGATATCTTCATGTTATGGTGTTGTCAGAGGTCACGTGATGATGTCAAAGGTCATTTGAGGTCATATATTAAAGAGTATGTGCAAGACTCTCTTTTCTATGTTAAAGTTTACCTGCAAGACTCTCTTTTGACAAATAACTTCACGTAAGTTGCTTGGATTACAACCTAACTTGGTTCATAGATGCACTGGGGGTACCTTCATGTTATGGTGCCGTTGGAGGTCACAGGATAAGGTCACAAAGGTCATTTGAGGTCATACGTTAAAGTTTACTTGCAAGACTCTCTTATCACATGTAACTCGACACATGTTGCTACAATGGCAATCAAACTTGGGTGATGGATGCACTGGGGGTACCTTCATGTTATGGTGCCATAAGAGGTCACATGATAAGGTCAAAGGTCATTTGAGGTCATACGTTAAAGTTTACTTGCAAGACTCTGTTATCACACGTACATTGTAACTCAGCACATGTTGCTACAATGGCAATCAAACTTGGGTGATGGTACATGTAGATGTCTCTTGGGAAGTTGAAGGTAACCACAAGGTCAAAGGTAACAGACAGGGGTCAACGAACTTTTAGGGCCCAATGTTAAGTTTTTAGGGCGCATTTCGTTTATGGCTCATAACTTTTGATCCCTTTGTCCGTTTGTAACCAAACTTGGATGGAAGATGTCCCTTAGGGTGTTAAAGGTCACCACAAGGTCAAAGGTCATGAGCAGGTCAATTAACTTCTAGGAGTTATAAAAAATATTAATTCCTTGTACGCGAATGGGCGAGACACAATTTGGCGATTGCCTTGTTTTTAACTAGTGTGTACTCACAGGAAAAAAATGAATCACGCAAAGCTAATTTTGTATGCTTGTGTTTGGGTTTGGGGTTTTTAAACTCCCAAAGTATGCTTGTATTTGGGATTTTTTAACAGCTGTACTCAACCTGAAATACAGTACGTACATAAGCATTATCACCAAAATCCTTGGAGGAATTCTTTACGAGTGTGTATGCCTACACGTGATTGGCTCTTGTGAGCTATTGTATCATCAGGTAATTAGCAAGGTACATGTACACTTGTACGTACAATTGTACTCTGTACAGTAATGCTGAAACATCTTGGCATAAAGTGTAGGCCTACTGAATTGTGATCAGCAAATTTTTGGTCAGCTAGTAGAGGTTTTAGATTTATAGCCATTATATAGCTTTGCAGTATACAGTACACACTTTTGTAGCTGATGTTACTAGTAAATAATAAGTCCCATTTACACTGTATAGTGTAGAACATTGAAAAAGAAAGTCTTAGACCTGTACTCATACAGATGCCACAGTTATGTTGTATGTGTGTTGAGGATTTAAAAGTGATTGAACTGATTGATTCAGTGTAAGAACAATTCCCACTGGACACATTCAGATTAGGGGTGCCCAGAGGTAGAAAGTGAAAGGAAACTACAGTAGACTTTTGCATGTTTGTGTATATTTCATATGCTTGTGTGTGTGTATGTGTGTGTGTGTGTGTGCGTGTGTGTGTCCATGTAAGATGTGTTCACTACATGCATTTGTAGCTGTGATTTGCCATAAATTGTACCGGTATCTACACGTGTATGGATGCAGTCTCTGCGATTGGAAAAGGTCATGGTCAGAGCAGTGCACATGGTTCAAGGGTCAGTACAACGTACACTGTATGCCAAGATGGCTGAATCTTGAAATTTCCATGCTGAACTGCATACCTACCTTTAAATGTAATTGACATGCTGTCACAACTGTTCAAATTCACATCGGTATCTGAATTTTTTCACATACAATGTACAGGTTTCCATAGAAAGGGTAGGGCACCTGAATTCTTGCTTCTGTACATGTGTAGGGCCTACACCTCTGCTTGTCACAAATACAGTGTATACAGCAGATAGTAGTACCAATGTACACTTTTAAAACTTTCTATACCAGTACATGTACTGTATTACCCAACTGCTGAAACTGTTTGTCATACACAGGAACAAGGCATACAACAGTGTACCAGGTGTACAAAATTGTAGGGCCTATACAGTACATGCTGTACAAAGTTGTACATTGTATGCAAATTCCTGGAAGACAAAGGGAAAAACAATTCCTATTGTTTGAGAAATTCCATCAATTCACCCTCTGAAAAGAATGAGTTCACAAATTTTTGAAGATCATGTATTGTCTGACACATGGTGCTTAATCCACTAGAAATCTTCAAGGTGAAGTAAATGTGCAATACAGTTATAATGTGCACACACAATGGATTTGCGCATTCCACTTTTTTGCTGTTGCAAAATGATGGCCTGAAGTGCAGTGTTACATATTGTGTTTATACTCTGCTTGCACCATAATGGTGCAGCAGGGTACCATTCTGGGCTGCCTACAAAGATTTCCATGAATGTTGCAAGTTAGTGGGGAACAAAGCTGGCCTCCCCCTTTTCCAGACGGCTCAATTCCCCAGCCCTGAGGGAGGGAGGTGAAAGTTGATGGAAAATCCACAAGTCAGCCGAACAGAGCTGTATTTTATAGCGTGGAGGGAATGCTTGAGATAACATCTGGCAGGTCAAACCGCCAGTGACCCTGGCCTTGATTCGTGCAACCACCTGGCCAAAAGGTCAAATTCCTGAGTCTGCTGCTTTCTACTATTCTTGAGATTGAAACTAAATAGTCTTTCTTCCAGGCCACATTATACAAATTGTACCTTCCTCAGTTTATGATTTTTACATTCCTGTGCAATACAATGTATCAATGATTTGGTGTAGAAATTGGCCACTAGGCTCAACATGTAGGCCTACAGAGTAGCAGCCACCTGTTCAGTAGTGCCCACTCCTTGTGAAAAGTTAATTCTAAACATCAGGAACGGAGTGTAGGCTACTGCATTGTGCAAATTGACAAATTAAATCATACAACAAAAAAGAGAATTATGTGTACATTGTATGTGAAATATGAAAAATCTACATCTAAGGATTTGCTTGTACAAGTTGTTTGGTGTACAGTATATTCTTACAAGCTAATGATATACAACTGTATTGTAGGCCTATAAAATGAATTCTTACAAATGTACATTAAGTTGTAGAATGACAAATTATACTTTTGGTGTGTTATTATGGTACATACTGTACAAGCCAGTGCACAGTTTCACTGGCAGAGGAGGTCGTACTCTACATAAAGTGCACATGAAGAGTACGCTGTACAACACAAAAGACATATGTATATATACAACATGTATATCTCATACAAGGTACATGTACATCTCATACAAGGTACATGTACATTTGTACATTACAGTTGTATATGAATCATGGCGGCCATCTCAAAGTGTCCATCAGACACTGCAAAGTTGATGACTTTGTAGTACCGTAATCAAACAGCCCTACCATTTGTCAATTAGAATCTACAGTACATTGTTCCACTTGAAGTAAAGTTCTATAATCTGTGTACATACATTGTACGTGTACTTCTCCTATAAAGCTTGTGCATCACTGCCAGAGGTCTGTATTCTTTCTTTCTTTCTTTCTTTCTTTAGTGCAAATTCTCATTTGCAGAGAGTTTGAAGTGCTATTTGTGGATTTTTGCCAACCTCTATGTTCCGGAATATATTTTTAACATGGTCCTCTGATGAACCATAATACAAACGTACATGTAGGCCTATTTTCTGTTTGTAGTCCTTCAGTGACTGTATTATTGCAGCCACTTTCTCACATGGCTTTTATAAAAGTACCTTTGAGGGAAGTTTTTTTTTTTCTTCTTCTTCTTTTGGCTATTTCTATATGCCTTTTTTTTTGCACTGAGTCTGGACAATGCCACCACACTCTGACACAATGCCAGAGCTCTGCTACTTGTACCTGAGCAAATAAATGAATCATAGGGAAAATATGACAAGGAGAACGAGAGAGCTGTCACGCTCTAAGAGAGAAGATTGTGAGGTTCCATTATGCCATCATGTCCCACTTTGTCCGATGCCTGCCTTTGTCCAGCTTTTGGAGTTTACAGATCCTCTCTTCATAGCAACACAGGTATTTGCCCAGCTCTGTTGAGGGAGGGAGAGAAAAGATAGAGAAAGAAAGGGGAGAGAGAGAAGAGAAGAATAAGAACAAAATAGAACAAAAACAAAAATCCAATTCATGTCCTTTCTTGGTGTCAGTACAATTGTCAGCCAAATGCTATTCATGCTTGGAGAAGACAAAGGATGTAACATCCCTGAAAAGTTTGAACGCTATTCTGGGTAAGGGGTCTTGTGTAACAGCAAGGCTAATCTTCCCAGTTTGGGGGGAGGCACTAGTCTCGCACAGCTCAGCCTGCTTTACGGACAGTATTCCCAGATTGCGCAGGTGGCACCATCATCGTGCGTCTGTTCGATCGGGCACAGGCGTGTTGCGGGTCTCCTAAGGCACAGGCACAGACTAGTTCGGCAGGCAACAAACCAAATAGGTCAGATCAAAGTCTTGTGGTCCTATTGTCAGGAGGAATAATAGAGTCAGGAAACGTGCCACATTCCAGACATACTTTTGATGGGAGCTGCTGAGCACAAGTGGGAGTAGTATGAGTTGTTCCAGACCTCTTTTAAGCTCATCCTGACCATGATACAATTTACCGACAATGCCCAAGCATTGTTGAAGGCTTTAGGCCAGACTTGAATGTAATCCATGGTATACATGGTTGAAGCATTGATAAAAATCACAGGTAGAAGGGTTCCTGTGCTCCTAGGGCCTCTCATGGTCAAGCAGTTCGGGTACCCAGTGAAAATGGGACTAGACTTTAAACCTATTTATGAGCTTTCTTTTTTTCTCCATTATGTAGAATTACCTGACATGCTCTTTGTATTCTGTGCCTACATCTGCTCCCTTTTTTGTTATCTGATGGGATTTTCCATCTCAGAGGAGATTTACTACACTTTGTCTGCATTGCCTCTGCAACATCTTTGTAGTGTAGACATTGTAGGGCCTATAGATTTGTAGTTTGACGTAAATCAAGCTTTAAACAACTCTACATGTACGTGAGAGCCTTGGTTTTTTTTTTTCAGTATCTAATATCATGGTCGCAAATTCCCCCCCCCAAAAAAAAAAAAAAAGAAAAAAAAAGTTGGAAAATGGTATTGCCACCAAAATCAAATCAGATCAGATCTAAGAATGAATCTTCAACATGTAAGGCATTCAAGTGATCTACAATTGTGTAAGAATGGATTATTGTTTAGGTCTGATCCAATGGGAAGAAAACAAGAATATAAAGTTATGGTCAATATGCTGGAGGTCATGTCCAGTCATGAATGTAGGATTGTATTATATCCTTCCATATGTTTTTACTTTAAGAATTTGATCGTCTGTAGGCTATACTATGAGTTACATGTATCATACACCACAAAACAGCTGTAGGAAAGATACATCCATCAAACCACATTGTGCTTTGGATAAAATAAAGTGAGATCATTTCACCAAAAAGTATTTAAAATCGTAAACTCAAATAAGTTTAATGTCCCTTGTCCCTCTCATGTGTTACACTATTATTACCATGCATGGTACATGTACACTTGTACATTGTATGCAGCTCAAATTGTTACAAACAGTTCGTGTTGTGTAATTAATGTTCCATCTAGTTGTTGTACTGTACACCTGTACATATGCAAGCACAAAGGGTCCTACAGAACTTGTATTACATACACAGTACGATTTGTATCTTCTTCTATTGACAGTGCAGCTGTAATGAATTTTTCAAAACCATGTCTAATGTGGGGCACATTTTCAGTATTCAGGTGCCAAATAAAGCAAAGGCGCTGCCTAAATATTTCTACCAGACTTGCCCAACGTGGTGAAGACTATACTGTAGATTCATACAAATGTGTCATAGGCAGAGGACTTGTACGCCAGGAAGGAGTAGTTGGACCAAAATATTGTTAAGACCATGCAGATTGGTTAGAGATGTACAGATACATTGTATAATTACATAAGATTGTGTGACTCTGGATGGAAGGTGCTATAGGCAAGAAGGCAAAGCCAACACTGTCCATGGCTAGGATATTTGGAAGTGGGTCACGCAGTTTGACGAGAGTGCTGAGAATGCAATGCCGAGCGGTAACAACCGTCTCAGACTATGTGTGCAGTACAGAGTCACGGCACATGCCAGGGATGCTTGTCGCATGTTTCAGTCCAGTGACATCAAACCCAGAGCAGAGTCAAATTCCAGTTGTCCTTCCCCCCCCCCCCCCCCCCAGTAATGGCCTCTGTTAAAGAGCCGAGGTGATGTGTTGGTGAAATGATGGAATTTCGAAGAAATCTGTTTATGAAATCAATCATACAGATGATGATGATTGCTAAGCTAAATTCAAAATTACCAGATTGGAAAAGACTGACAAAAAATGGACAAAGTTCACTTGCAAAAACTTCACTAATAAAATAATCAAATCTTTGATCACAGATTTTGTTGTTCTTACTTGATGATTGGATAGTTTGTTACAAAAATGTAGTGTGTTGTCTCAAAATATGTTTAGCAAACTATCCTTGTATGTTGTTTGTATGTGAAGATCTTGATCATAGTGTGATTGTCTTCTCCAAATCTCACGTGCATTCACTGTGTGATACATTTACATTTGTACACTACAGTATGTACAATGGTGTATTTCAAGAAGATGAAAAGAACAGCCATCTTTCATTTCAGTATTAGGGTCTTGTCAACAGTCAGTTACACAATAACTCTGCATCTATAGGGTAAAGGGACGGGTAATCCTTTAAAAATCTATCAAACACAGGCTCATTTTAAAAAGCACTGTGAAGCCTCTTCTTTGAGCTTAAAGATCTCTACCGATGTACACACAGCAGGCATAAACATTTTAATAGAACTTTTATTACGTAAATCATGATGTGTCTTGAGAAAACTGTGTGATTTGAAGACTATACTTTTTTGTATACTGTGTGTATGTCAACACAGGTACATGTACAGTAAGTGATAATACATATATGGCATGCCACTGATGCCTGCCAGTATATTGTGAGGTTTCCACTGACAGTAAGGTCTGTAATACAATGAATATCAAACTTGTGTTGTAATATGATAATAATAATTGGTATTTAATGTGGAAAAGCTGAAGAAACAGCCATTGGTTTTGGACTCTTCACGTGTTGCTCTTCACTATTAAAGTTTGTCACTTACAATGTACGATGTACATGTAAGATTTGCAGCATTCCTCCTTTCTAAGCTAAGGGAATTTTATGTACTTGCAAGCATTTGTAGCATCATTATTATCTCTTATTATTATCAATGTTGTGATTATCATTTTTTATATAGCAACAAGCAATGAGAAAATGACAAAACTGCATGTAATTGTAACTTCATTTGTTTTTGTTTGTTAGTTTGTTTGTTTGTTGTTGTTGTTTTTTTGGGGGGGGTTGTCAGGAAGGCTATTAAACATGGGGGGTGTTTCATAAAGCTGTTCATAAAGTTATGAACAACTTAAAAAACGAGCGACTGGTAATCAGTTCTGATGTGCTATACATGTACTTATCAGAATTTCCATTTTCAATTCAGCACAAGAACTGATTACCAGTGGCTCGTAAGTTGTTCGTAACTTTACGAACAGCTTTATGAAACAGGGCCCTGTTATCCTCTCAGTTTCTTTGGCAAATTCCTTCTTCTTTTACAGGCTGTACATGTATGCAAAAAGAGTGAATACAAGTTGTACATGTTACATTTCAACACTGATTCATTGTTGGTTTTCATATATCCTGTTTCTCAGGATGGTGTCCCGAGCAGCGGCAAGGTCTCCCAGCTGTCCCGTCTCTACCAGAAGCCTGGGGACTCGCCGGACAGCACGAGGGAGGGCAGCTACACCAGCAGTGCTGATAGCTCTCCAGTGATCAATGGCGGACTCCGCTCGTATCCAGCAGGTGAGTACTGGTGGGGTTGTAGAAAATAGCAGCAACAACTACAAAGAAACAGTTACAACAAGAAACATGAAATCTTAAAGGGATGGTATAGTATTGGTGGAAATGGGAATTGGGCTTTTAACTTTTTGTGAGATACCAGGAAACCACTTACATAATGGTACAGAGCATACCATTCTAAGAGGAATTCAAAGTTTATTTGATGAAAATCGGCTTTGGAATGGCTGAGACATCCAAAAACAAAGTAAAACAAAGTGATCGTAATGAAAGGTGGGTCCCACCTTTTATTATACCCCCGCCAAACGAAGTTTGAAGGGGGTATATAGGAATCAGCGGACGGTCGGGCGGTCGGGCGGTCGGGCGGGCGGTCGGGCGGTCGGGCGGTCGGTCGGGCGGTCGGGCGGTCGGGCGGTCGGGCGGTCGGTCCGTTGCAAATCTTGCGTCGCGAACTACTTCCTCAGTTTTCAACCGATTCCCATAAAACTTGGCACAAATGTGTGCCTTGGGTTGTAGATGTGCAAGACATATTTTTTGACAGTACCCAAAAGTACGTTGCCATGGTAACGGCATATTATGGGCAAAAATGGGTACAAATCTTGCGTCGCGAACTCCTCCCACAGTTTGTGATCAATTTTTATGAAATTAGGTACAGATGTTCATCTGAATATGTTAATGTGCAAGACACATATTTCCGCAGTGGCAAAAAGTGCGTTGCCATGGTAACGGCATGTTATTGGTAAAATATAGGGCAAAATGCTTCTTGGCAAAACTGCTTCATCAGTGTTCTTCCAATTCTCATGGAATTCATATTGAATGTTTGTCTTAGGATATAGGTCAGCATGACACATTTCTTGACAGTGACAAAAAGTATGTTGCCATGGTAACAGCTCACATATTATGAGCCAAAATGATGGAAAATTTTGTGTTGCAAACTACTTCCTCAGTTTTTGCCCAATTTTCATGAAACTTGGTACAGATGTGTGCCTTTGGTTGTAGATGTGCAAGACGCATTTTTTGACAGTACCCGAAAGTACGTTGCCATGGTAACGGCATATTAATGGCAGAAGATCAAGGAAAGATCTTGCGGATTTAACTACTTCCTCAGTTTTTTGACCAAAGCTTATGAAATGTGGCACACACCTTGATCTTGGTGGGAAGATGTGGAAGACATGTATATTTTTCGGACGTGTCGGAAGCTGCGTTGCCATGGTAACGGCATATAAATGGCAGAAGATCAAGGAAAGATCTTGCGGATTGAACTACTTCCTCTGTATTCGACTGAAGCTTATGAAATGTGGCACACACATTGGTCTTGGTGGGAAGATGTGCAAGACATATTTTTTGGACATGTCGGAAGCTGTGTTGCCATGGTAACTGCATATTAATGGTGGAAGATCAAGGAAAGATCTTGTGGATTGAACTACTTCCTCAGTTTTTGACAAAAGCTTATGAAATGTGGCACACACAATAGTCTTGGTGGGAAGATGTGCAAGACATATTTTTCGGACGTGTCGGAAGCTGCGTTGCCATGGTAACGGCATTTAAATGGCAGAAGATCAAGGAAAGATCATTCCTTGGGTAAGACTGTCGTCATGGGGCGGGGGTATTAATCACCTTAAGTGATATTTCTAGTTAAGATTGCTCTGTTTTAGGTATCTCAGCCATTTCAAAATCAGTTTTCATCAAAGAAATACTGAATTCCTCCTGGAATTACATGCTCTTTCATATTTCATAAGAGATTTCTCAGTATCTCACCCGAAATGTTAGAAACCTGAAGTAAGGTCTCAACCAAACAATACAATCCCTTTAAAGATAAACAGATAAACTGCACTGCAAACAGTCGGCATCCTAACACTGCATGAAGCATTTGTGTGTGTGTGTGTGTGTGTGTGTGTGTGTGTGTGTTTGTGTACTGTATGTGTGTGTTTGAGTCTCGCATTAACTCTCAGTGTGTTTTCAAGGACTACTTCCAGATGATCCTGATGTAGTTTGAGGATGAAATTCCATGAATAATGTCTGGTCTTCCATTGGATGATGCATGAAAGACTTGGTTGTGAAGGTCATTTGATCTTTTGTCAAAATATGTTAGCTTGTGCATCGTGAAAATTTTGCTGAATGCAGTACTCCATACCTGTACCTTTACAATGCTGTAAAGGACAAAATATAATCAGTTTAGCTGTTTTTGAAAAAGGTAATCAGAGTAGTAATGTGTGAGTTATTTTTTCTCTTGTGTGATCTGACTCAGGTTATGGGTTCAAGCGGAAACACAGCTACGAAGACAGAGTGCAGAGCACTACCAGAGCAGCTGTGGACGCCCACAATCAGGCATATGGCCATCAGACATCACAGCAGCAAATCTATGTTGGTGGTGACAATACCCGCAGTCTTTCTTCGTCAGTATCGTCAAACAACTCGTTCAGTGATGGCCGGTCCCCAGTCCAGCTCCAGGCCCATCATCCGCACCAGCAGCAGCAGGGGCCTTCGGGTTACCCCGGTCGATCCTACACCTCCACCGTGACCCTTGGCGACACCAACCCCCATAACTCACAGGGCTTGGCCGTCCAGGGAGGGCTCGCTTCCAACGGAGACAGTAGACTTCAGTCCAAGTGGAATGCCATGAAGCTGAGTGGCTACGCTGGCAATTCAAGAGACTCTGGTGGGCAGATGCATATAAATGCTGCCCGAGTACCGAACAACATGCAAAGCACAAATCATCACAGAACTAGCCCGGCCATGGACCGGACAACCCCGGTCAGTAGTGGATCCTATGGGAACAACAGATTGCATGTGGGGAGGAATGGGGAACTGATCCAGTCATATGTTAATCACAATGGAGACAATGCAGGATATGTGTCCAGCTTGACAATGAATAGAGTGCCCAGCGCAGCTGATGGTGGTTATAGCCGCATTACCATAAATCCAGAGGACAGGACAGTTAAGAGACAAACTGTAAATATTGAAAGCACGGAAACCTTTCTACGTATTTCAACAACGTCATCGACGACGTTTTCATCTGGGAAACAGCTGAATATGGCGGAACCCATGTCCACACACGATCCTCCACCGTATCCCCAAGGGAGAACATATAATGTGCAAGCAGCTACAGCAGCTGCCCAGACCATGTCGCAGTCCAAGGGCTACAGTGCAGTACCCAGTGGGAACTTTGCTGGACAGGGGTCAAATCAAATGATGGTACAGCGTAACACCCACACGGGGTCTAACGTAAGCTACACTAGTCAGGGTTCCAGTGCGTCGAGCCATCTCTCTGTGCCACCAAGTGCTGCACAGGAGCAGCAGCACCGGAGCTCAGCTCATATCATGATCCTGCCACCCGACAATCAGCCCAATAATTTGGGCATGTACAGCCCGGACATGATAAATGCCATGATCACCAAGACGCAGCCACCCCCCAGCTATGAGCTGAGCACCCAGCACCGACAAACGCCGCCAACCATCCAGGCACAAGCTGGGCATGTTGGGGGTCCAATGCAGAGAGGAGGGACTCCCAACATGACGCAACAGCAGTACAATGCAGCTAGATTAACCCCACAGAATGGCCAGAGTCAAGTTGGCAGTGGCTCCATGTTTAAACCCATTCAGTCCCACATGGGTGGAAATGTTGTGCAGATACAGACTCAGCCACCACAGCACCACCAACCTCAGCCAATGCAGCACCATCAGCCGCAGCCAGCTGTCGTGACCATAAGTCGCATCGACCCGCACAGTGAGCAGGCGGGCAGCAAACCTCCTCCGCCATACCGACCTGCTCTGCCCATGCAGACCAACATTGGGGACATGGGGGTTATGATCCCCAAAGACTCACAGCTCAAAGTGCCTACCCCAGTCCCTGCTGCTGTCAGCACCACCACAGCGATGGCAGGGACTGGCTACACGTCACCACCCATTTTACAATCAGTAAGAAGCACCACAGTGCAGAAACCTATCCTCCAGACAGCTCATGGACCAGATCAGGCACCTCCTGCTCGAGGCCCCTCACCGGACACAGTCAGCACTCAGAGCAGTCAAAGCACCCAGAGCACCCACAGCTCCTCCACCAGATCTGAGTCGCCCCTCATCAGACCGCCCTCTCCGATCTCAGAGATATCAGACAGCACAGAGCTTGAGAGTGCCTCCAGTGAATCCCAGCCCCAGGAGACAAGCAGGATAGAATCCCCTGTTCCAGAACGCCGCAACAAAGGCAGGCACAAGGAGAGGTACGAGCCTCGGGTGAAGACGTACTCCCCGCAGGCGTACAAATTCTACATGGAGCAGCACGTGGAGAACATCCTGAAGTCTCATAGGCAGCGACAAACCCGCCGCATGCAGCTGGAGGCGGAAATGCAGCGCGTTGATCTCTCCGCTGTGGACCGGGATCAGATGCGGCGCATGCTGTACCAGAAGGAGTCAAACTACCTCCGGCTCAAGCGGGCAAAGATGAACAAGTCCATGTTCAAGAAGATTAAGACCCTGGGTATTGGTGCCTTTGGAGAGGTGGCCCTCGCCAGGAAAGTGGACACCGATGCTCTGTACGCTGTCAAGAAGTTGCGCAAAGTGGATGTTCTTCAGCGCAATCAGGCAGGGCATGTCAAGGCTGAGCGCGATATCCTCGCTGAGGCAGACAATGAGTGGGTGGTCAAGCTGTACTACTCCTTCCAGGACAAGGACAATCTCTATTTCGTGATGGACTACATCCCTGGAGGGGACTTGATGAGTCTCCTGATCCGGCTGGAGATCTTCGAGGAGGACTTGGCGCGGTTCTACATCGCTGAGCTGGTGCTGGCCATTGAGAGTGTCCACAAGATGGGATTCATCCATCGAGACATCAAACCAGACAACATCCTCATTGACAGGGATGGCCACATCAAGCTCACAGACTTTGGGCTCTGCACTGGCTTCAGATGGACTCATGACTCAAAGTACTACCAGAAGTGTAAGTCCTGTTTCTACCTCTTGAAATATATCATATAGTTTACTTTTTTGAAGTAGATGATATGGGGTAGTGATAATTGTCCCCCCCCCCCCCATATGATGAAGTTTGTTTTTATTTTACATTGTGATAAACTTTTTTGTCGTGCGCGCGTTCTATTAATATCAATAAACTGCTGGATTCTAGACACATTATCATAATAAGAAAATACTTGTGTCTGGATGCATTCAAATAATACTCCTAAGTATTAATGTAGATGTCAGCAGGGAAAACTTAACATGGTGCATCACCCATTTACAGTTTCAGTTGATTTATAACTTACATAGATCTGTAGCATTATGTTGGTTTTGTTCATTTACTCTGAACTAATATCAAAGTGTCAGGTGCATTAAGAGTGTGATTTGAAGCACCTCGTGTGTGCAAGCATCTGAGGACTTAGATGGTTAATACAAATGCTTATTCTTCTCTTACCATGCCACTACAGCTGGACATGCCAGGCAGGACAGTATGGAGCCCTTTGACACCAACGATGGCGGGAAGTGTCGCTGTGGCCAGCACTTTGGCAAGGATTGCAAAGAGGACGTGGACCTCAAAACACTCGGACAGCGCCCTCTGAAGACCCTGGAGCGACGGCGGAAACGGCAGCAGGAGAGATGCAAGGCCCACTCCCTGGTGGGGACACCTAACTACATCGCACCGGAGGTTCTCACGAGGATCGATAATGGTAAACATCAGGCTCAAGAGCACCTTGGAAGGGGTGGGGGGCAGTGATTTCATCTTGCAGATGGCTGTTAAAGCAGAACCGAAAATTTAAGAGTGCTTTTTGTTCTTGCTGAACCAAAAAGCAGTATTTCTGCAACAATCAAAAGGTACATAAATGTCTCGTGGCAGTTGCTAGCAGAATAGCTTGTAAGAAAGAACTCTGATGTGCAGCAACCTTTGCAGTGTATAATAATAACGATAATAAGGTCTTATTTACCAAGGGTAGCCTCTTTAGTGTTTCCTCTGTTCTACCAGAGGGTCCTTCCATAATTATTACCCCAGTGTTGCCAGGTACCCATTTATACACCTGGGTCGAGAGGGACATGGTGGGTAAAACATCTTGTCCAAGGACGTAAGCACTGGGCGGGATTTGAACTCGGGTCCTCCGATCGGGAGTCAGGAGTCTTATCCACTATGTCACAGCGCCCCCATACGCCCCCATATATGAGGAGAATAGCAAATAATTGCTTTGATTTTCATTCATTACCAGTGAATTCTGTTTTGAGTTAAGCTGCAGTCCCTTAGTGTGATCCATTTATGAGTGTGTGATATGAAAAAAATTTAATATTTGGCTGAAGTCAACTGATTGTCCAACCATTCTCCCATGTTTCACCTTCTCTTCCAGGTTACACCCAACTGTGTGACTGGTGGAGTGTAGGAGTGATTCTCTACGAGATGCTGGTGGGACAGCCCCCCTTCCATGCCGACTCACCTGCTGAGACGCAGTGGAAGGTACCACTACATGACCTTCATTCTTAAAGATGAAACTGACCTCTGGAATAATTTTTTTTTATTTCAGAATGGAAAGACGGCTTGAAAGTGATGTCAGTATTTATATCCACAAAATAGATGTTGATATTCTAGCCACCGCATAAATCAAGGAAAGCAAGTGGTAGGGCCTGTGCTCTTTGGTATACAATTCAGACACAGTGTTGCTGAGTTTCTTGTATATTATCCGTAAACAGTCATTGTCGTGAGATGCATGGTCAGAACCTCTTTTCCTTCTTTTCAAATTGGCACAGAAACATTTATGACACGTTGCAGTGTATTGGTTAAACACACTTGGCATGAACCAGTACAATTGCAATACAATGGCTTACTGAGTAAGCTCAATTTACTGTGCACAGGTTTCAGATAGGACATGCAATTTAAAGGTAAAGGTTAATGCATGTGTTGCCATTACTGAGCAGTTTGTCTCATAAATCCAAGAAATATCTTCCCTGTAAATGTTAGGGTGACTGACAGATGAATAAATTATTTCTGCATGTCTGTGTCTGTTAATGTCCGCAGACAGGTAGGATGAATTCTCGTCATGGCCTTCCGTTTTCGTTTATTTCACTTTGTGAATCTTTTTCTTTTTGTCCAGGTCATCAACTGGCTACAGTGTCTTCACATCCCGCCACAGGCCAAGCTCAGCCGGGATGCCTCAGATTTCATCCTGCGGCTCTGCACGGGGCCGGAAGACCGGTTAGGGAAGAATGGCGTCCTGGACATCAAGTCCCATCCTTTTTTCCAGACCATCGACTTTGACTCGAACATCCGCAAGATGAAGGCCCCGTACACGCCCACCTTGCGTCACCCGACGGACACCTCAAACTTTGACCCAGTCTCGCCAGAGAAGCTGCACGGCTCAAACTCCAGCACGGATAGCTGGGACAGCAACCCCAGCGAGGCAGAGAGCCACCGCCAGCAGCCCGACCACGCCTTCTTCGAGTTCACGTTCCGGCGGTTCTTTGACGACAACGGGCACCCGCACCCGCTGCCCATCGACATTGATTCGTCGCCGGGACCGGAGCAGATGGAGAGGTCGGAAGGGGATGGCGCCGCGGCGCAAAATAGCCTTGACATGCAGGAGATGGTGTACGTTTAGCAAGCACCCTTGACTCACCAAGCAATGTCCGACATTCAAAATTCTACCATGGGTACTTTATGAGTGATGATGAGACGTAATGCCTCACACCCCCCCCCCCCATCCCCCACTGGACGTTGATGTCTTCTTTTCTCATTTCTGTCACGATCTTCATGTCCCTTTTAGAATTTGCAGCACCTGTCCCCCGGATTAAACACTGCAAACTTGTGTAATACGCTGAGAATGCAATACACTGTGAGAGTCATCATATAGAAATAAGTTTGTCAAGATAACGAAATTTACGGGGCGTCGATTAGCCATAGAAATCAATTGCGAACTAAAAGTTTGCATAATGTTTAATGGGTTGGGCTTGATATGTCAAACCATCAGTATGTAACAGCATTTGATCAAATAGATTAGCTCCATGAGTATGTAGTTGGCAAAGAACGTAATAACCACAGTCATGGTGAATTGCATGGTTTTTGTGCCGCAGTAATTAGCATCACGGTCATCACCCATATTTTCATACTTGGAGCTGTGGGGGGCTTCAAACATCGATACATAGGAATTTGTCACACAAGTGAAATCCGAGTACTATATCATCGATAGCAGACATCTTTTGTTCAGGCCAATAATCAAAGGGAAATGTGGTGAATATTCTTGATTGATGTTTCATACCGCATACCTTAGGATTGGTCAGCTTTGCTTTCATGTGTGATTGGGCCGAAAATATGTACGTGCAAACATATGCACTGTGTTGTCAAATGTAATGCTGGTATAGCCCACAAGTACTTTCTGTCATGAACAAGTCAAAGTGAAAGTGTATTTGGGATAGTTTTATAGCCAACCTTTCCAGGTAGATTGCTCATATCTTTTATTCAATCGTACTAGAGACCGCCTGCTTTCCAGGTAGATTGCTCATATCTTTTATTCGATCTTACTAGGGACTGCCTGATCTAGGGGTATGCTCCATCTGAGGTGAGTGGTTTGATGGTTTAGATGAGACATGCCTTCTAGCCATTGATTAGTAAAATAATCATCAAATTGTCAAACTTTTGATGAATATTCTGTTATATCAAGTACTGGTAGATGCTGCCCGGGCAGAACGTATTCATTGAGTCTATGGAAATTCCTTGGCATTTTTACCTGCGTACTGATCAGTACTTAAAACCAGTTCTGCTATTCGAAAGTGTATTCAGTGGTAGATTGCCTGAAATGCAAGTAATTATTAAAGAAACATGCCATTCGCTTAAAAATCAAGTACTACTGTAGGTATTCAGCATAATTCATTAGAATGAGTCACAGATGCAGTACTTCTGCTTCTTTCTTCTTCGTTTTGTTTCCTTAGATTTTTCATGATGCTCTAAAAAAAGAAAAGAAGAGATAACAGCAAGTGAAGATGATCAAAGACAAATTTTTAATATTTTTAAATTTTTTCTTGAGTAAAAATATGTTTTGGTTTCAAAGTTGGTGACTTAAACTTATTAATTGCATTGCTGATACCAGACTAATGTATACATGCTCAAGTATATTTTGCAGGGTTCCGGATGTAAAGTACATGGACAGTAGGGGTTTTATTTAGACTGCGTTTAAAGATACTATGACTTATACATAGAGAATGTCACATTGTGAAGTGTGACAGATTGACTTCATATAAAATAGGTTGATTCTCTGGAGTTGCGAAAGATGAAGCTTCTTTTTATTTTCATTATTTTAATGGGAGAGGTAAGGATAATGGATGGTGCTTGAATGGCATAGATTTTGAAACAATAAGCAGCAATCATTTTGAAAGTGATTGTGAAGTGATTTCAGTTTCAAGACACAAGAAGGTTAATTTTTTTTTTTAAAGGGTCAGTTATCTTTTTTTTTTTGAAAGGGTCAGTCCTCCCTTCTCCCATGGCAAATCATGACTATTCGGAGATAAGAGAGATATCCATATTGGTAATGGCTTGTCTCCCATATTCTAATGGTCAGACATTGAGTATTTAGCATGAGTGAAAACAAACCTACTATTGGTGCATCTTTTGAGACAAAATATTCTGCTTTTCTTCCATAATTTGCTTTGAAATTCCATGAAACTCTCAGATATGGTTCATCTTAACAGTTCTGATAGCCGCAAGAAATGCTATATTGACAAATTACGGAAAAGAATGGTAGATGAACACCCAAGCCGTACTGTGTCGTCTGTATCACCATGTAGATCCTTACACTGCATGCCACCAACACATAGCATGCTTGCATGCATTGCATCACAACTGCTCAAGCTACAGTATACAGGCGAGCAGTTTATTTTCACTCCAGCTTTACCGGAAGTGACGCATACCAGACCATGAGAATCGGGACTTGATAAAAGAAAAGTGTGATTCATCTTCGTGTTGCTTGTGTTCACAATCAAGACAACATGGATAGTCAGAAAAATCAAGCATTTTTTCCCCCAAAGAACATCTACCATGGTACTATGATTTTGAAATAGGGCTTTGTCCCTGCAACTGAAAGTAAGCTTTATCAAGTTTTCAGACTTTATGACAGGGTGGTTTTATAAAT
Source organism: Diadema antillarum (assembly GCF_040938485.1). NCBI lineage: Eukaryota > Metazoa > Echinodermata > Echinoidea > Diadematoida > Diadematidae > Diadema > Diadema antillarum. The sequence continues at coordinate 1,502,490 of NW_027271054.1, forward strand.
TCGCAAGGTAGAATTTGTAATAGAAGACTTTGGTCTGCACTTATGTTAGTCATTACTAAATATAGGCCTAGTTTTGAGTCACGTGAGGTGTTTTCTGTGAGCTGTTATCCCCTCAGACACTGCAGTCTATTCCTTTTTGAAGAGCATAGAATGACATGAGTCATGGGTTGGCCAAATAATATGACAAAACCCACGAGGTATTTATGTTTGCTTGAGTACACTTGCAGTGAACACTTACACACAGATCAGCTTAAACAAATTCTATACAGAGATTGTTCAATATGAGCGTTTCAATTTTGGAGACAGAGAATTTGTATGATCACTGATGTCACTGGAGTGGATGAATAGTCTGAAAAGTACAATTGGAAGGTTTGTCAGACTGTGAATGTCTGTCGGTGTTCAAAGACTGTCTTCTGTTTCTTTTGTGCTGCTTGTACAAAATGTTATGCAATCGCATGTCTGTATTTAAGGATATAATTTTTAACGTTATGTTTGTATGTATGTCTGTCTGTGTTGTGTGTTGTTGTTGTTGGTTTTTCTTTTATTCCTCCCTGTCCTGAGCTGTTGAATGTTGTAAATACTTCACTGTACAAGGGGCATCTAGTGGTCACAGCCCATAGCTCTGATGGACATGGTCTCTAACTGTAGAAAGGATATGACAATCTGTTACGTTTCACTGATGCTATGGAAGATTCTGCTCTGCCTTGTAAGCTCGTTATTCTGGCAGCCGTCACAAGATAGATCATTGTTTCTAACTGCACGGTAACTACCAGGATGAAATTTGAGCGAATCGTGACTATTTTTTTCCCTTCACGTTCCTCCCATTTCAAATAATTCTGGTGTAAAGGGTAGGGAGAAGTTGAAAACTAGCTGAATACGTTTCATGCATCTAATGTTAACAAATCAAAGTGGTGTGTATCATGTGTACTGCAGACCATGCATATTTTTTTTGAAGTTTTTTTTTTTTCTCTATTTTTTTTTTCTTTCTCCACATTTTCACAATTATGGCTTTGGAAAGTCACACATTTTGCAGCCTTGGATTTTGTGTGGTGATGTTCTTTTATCATTTATCTTGCTTTTATTTTCAAACAATTATAATATATTTCTCACAAATGGAGTGTTTTTTACCGATGTATAATTTTGGCATTTTGACTGTTGTAGGATGTGTAATTTAGGTGGATGAAATCCTTACTGAAAAAATACACACAAGTCTTTATGGTGTAAAAAGCTTCAGAGCCAAAGAGTTGCTTGTTTTAATGAACAGTGTAATTACAAGAAGAAAATATTTAAAGATAATGTAAGATGTGAAAAGCATGAAACAAACAGTACATATCTGACCGCATTGTCAAATAATGTAGCATTTGTAGAATATTGAGCAGAAATATATTTGTGAAACTACTGAGATTACCTTGTGCATGGAAAACATTCATGTTTTCTCTTTTGTACAATGAAATTCTTCATGACCAAAAGAGCAAGTAGTTGTATATTTCTAACAGGATCTATACATAAAACCCTTTGAATATTTTAAAAATATCTTCAGAGGGGTTGAGGTTTGGTAAATATTTGATACCCCGTACTGCTGTTTTATAATTAAATATTTCATGTGTAGAAGGCACTTTGGGTCGTTATTGTATATGTGAATATTAGGAGATATTGTGTACATGCAAAGAAATAAAGAATGGAACATGTCCACATTACATTAAAGTGTTGTCATCATTTTATTCTTTTGTTTTGCTGCTGTGAGAGAGGAGGATTCATATCAGAGACAAATAGACTACTTCAACAAATTTTCAAACAAACTTTAACACAAGACAGATTAGTTCTTTTTTTACAACATGAAAATACCTATATGGACTGAAATCTGAGACTGGTTCCTACCTGAATTAAAGAAAACGAGATGGAACGTTTTCTTAAAACATGGACAAAAGGGCATTCAGTATGGACAGTCCATAAAAGGTGCCCCCTAAGGAATGTCAGATTTATGACAGGAATTCATCTTGAAACAACGGCAGCTGTGTCACAGCCTCCATGGCCTGCCAGCCAATCAACCAAACATCAGGTTTATAACGTCTTTTTGTGAGATAATCAGAAACCACTTCTGAAATATGAAAGAGCAAGTAATTTCAAGAAGGATTCAATGTTTATTTGATGAAAATTGGTCTTGAAACGGCTGAGATATCAACAAAAGCAATCCTAATAGAATTGACAGGCCACAACTTTTATTAGGATCTCCTTGTTTTACTTTGTTTATTGATATCTCAGTCATTTCAAAACCGATTTTCATCAAATAAACTTTTGATTCCCCTTAGAATTGTGTGCTCTTTAAAACATTTCACAGAGTGGTTTCTGAATATGCCTCAAAACGTTACAAGCTGTATCCTCACCTCAACCAGCCCTGTACAGTCATTTCAGTATCTCAGTCATTTCAAAACCGATTTTCATCAAATAAACTTTTGATTCCCCTTAGAATTGTGTGCTCTTTAAAACATTTCACAGAGTGGTTTCTGAATATGCCTCAAAACGTTACAAGCTGTATCCTCACCTAAACCAGCCCTGTACAGTCCCTTTAATACTGACAAGCTTACATCCACAAGTCCACACATGAATACAGACATGGCCGGGGTCAATACAATATCAAGCTTCTCTTTTACCTCCTTCATACTGTTCATATTAAAAACATGCACCTATAATAAAATTGAGCCAAACTTGGTTGAAAACTACAGTGGAACTGTGTTGTGAAGAGGTTGGATATGATAAAACTCTTGTATAGCAAGATGATTTTGAAGGCCCAATTCTTTGTCTTTTGGGTTTTTTTTTTCTTCTTGCGTTTTCACCAGTGGTTCCTGGCTTCAGTAGTCATGTGTGAACGCATGCTGTCTTTTACCGATTGCTTCCGTGAATGTGTTTGTGCAGTGGATTTCAGTTTCCTCTTCATTTCATTATATTGGGCATGAAATTATTAGCAAGAGAGGTGTATGAAATTCCAATGTGATGATTCTAGTTTGCACATTGGTTGTGGTCGAGAATTACACATCATCCAACAATTTCTACAATACATCGAAGTGTGAAACATTACTTGAATTACACAAACTATTTTCCCTTGAATTTTTCTGTGTTTGTGTAGGTGGTGGCACACAAGACACACACACACACACACACACACACACACACACACACACACACACACACACACTCACACACACACACATATATTTTAAAGGCACATGGTCCCGGTGGTTTAGTCAAATGCGTATGCGGGTGCACGGCGCAAGTTTCCTATAGAGACCTACGCTATCGACTCCTCTTTAGCGCTTACGCTGTGACCCATTTCCCCCGAGTCCGAAGAAGTCCGATCCACTGTAGTCAGTGGTCCGATCACAGTTCGGCTCATGATTCGGCTGAGGGGGATGACAGCTTTAGCAAACTTCTTTTGTGATGTCATACTAAGAAGCACATATGCACGCACCCTGGCATTATGACAGACTGCGTGATGCGCAAAGAAGACAACGAAGGCAACGTTACCTAGTAACACCTTAGCGTTTTACTCTTGATGACGGCTCAACTTCGGGAATCTTCGTATCAATGCTAACAGTGATCGGCAGTATCATCAACAGCGCCCTCTACACTACAGAACTGTGCGCCTTTAACATAATGTGTGCTTTTTTTTTTTTTTCTGGGGGGGTGACAGGCTTTAGGGAGGAGATAAATAAGGTGAAGGCGATAGAACAGACATAGAGGTACCAGGTCAGGAGGGGCAGCTGCGGAGAGCTGCTGGGGGGGGGGGGGGGGGGATGTCAACACTGGGTACAGATATCCTCAAAATTATTTTCACCTCAGAAATCATATCAGTATTTAAAAGGACACAGCAGTCAGAAACTTGTGGTTCACATAGTAAATTATATCAGAAAATCCACAAGCAACAGTTTGGTGAAACGGGATATATACATGTATATTATTCTGGAAAAGAGATTGACAAACAGATCCAGCTGTATATGCAAGAGTGAAATTTTGTAAAAATCAATGTACAAAGCCAATACAATGAACAGTGATGCATCTATGTAAAAAAGAAAAAAAAAGCAACCCCCAAGGACAGAGCAAGGACTTAATAAAATGTAATAAAACATAATAAGAAACATTAAAAAAATCATATCATTTCCATGGATTGTCAAATCACATTCAAATATGCACTGCTCGGCATTTGCTCCCATGAATTATCTGCATGTAAACATAAATTCTACCCACAAACATAACTCTAACCCTAATCCTCCCATCAAACTTAACCTGAAACCATATCACAACCCTTACTCTGAGTTCTTGGGGGAAATAACACCAGAGCAACTGTCGCAGGAGCAAATGTTGGGTCACCATAAATTCATAAGGGGTATCTTGACAAATACACAGACAGACAGACACACACAGTCATACACAGAAAGCTTACTGATGAAAATCACATCATACTTAACAAAGAGATATTCACATTTAATAAATACAGACACTTTATTTGATATATTTATTCTTTCATTCTGTCTCTTCTCTAACGTCATAACAATGCTTTGCAATTCATGTTTCACTACCATGGAACATATCAAACATAATCTCTCCCGTAACAAAGGATACTGTGGAATCAAATATAACGTAATGCCTCTGGCATCCTTCAGAGTAGAGGCATGAACATTGAAAGAACAGCAATAATATCACGGACAAAGAATGCAAATCAGGGTTGCCAACATAGCATATCAGTATCAGGACCACCACAAATGGTTATTGGTGGGGAAACTATACTTAGATTTCACATGCATCTTCATAGGTAAGAATAATTCCAAAATCAGGGGGCTTTGCATATTAGTAATGGAATTTATTTGTCAAAACAAGGAGGAAGTGTAGAAGAAGCGCAGAATTTACACAATACATGGCAAACATCTCAATTTTGAATACCAGAGTGGTAATATCAAACATTCTGACTGAAGTTTGCACATGGGCATATTATTTCTCTCGCAGTGCGCAAACATTTGTTTGCACACTTCAGTATTGTTGTCATCACCATAATGTTCGTCTTCTCTTTTTCCCTAGCGTCAAAGCTATGAACTCTTCCAAATTCTAGCAAAGCGGTTTGACTCCTATGCACAATCCTCACATAAAATTAATCGAGGAAGTACAACTCTGATCCTATAACCTTGCCCAGAGTACTTGCCAAGGTATATAAAGAGAGGCTATTTGAAGATTGACTTTACATCAACAAATCTGAAGTTATTACTGCGTACATGTGGGTTGAGACATATACAATATACTGTATATATGGACAATTTTGCGGAACATCAATTTTTGCGTAACATCAATTTTTGCGTATTGTGCACTTCATTTGGACAGAATTCTAAAACCTGTGAAAATATCTTCACAGTTTTCTCTGCACATTTTGAATGGGTTGACAACTGCATAGTGCCAATTCAAAACCAGCGAGTTTTTGAGCAACTTAGCACTAAAATATCAATGTTTATAGTAAAAGTGGGACATTCTAGCCTTTGCTGTAGCGAAAATTGGCTGAACAGAAAGTAAACTGAAGTACCGTTCTCATGAAAACTTAATTTACAGGATTTACTACTTGAAGGTGTAATCACTCCTATAACATGGTCTACATACCTATCTCTGTCGATACAGTGTTCGTATAATGCTTTCACATACTGGTATATGTCAGTTACAGACATTTACTACGCAAAAGGAGTGTGTTGTGATATGAGTAACTTGCACAATTGTCTACCCATTACAGTATGCAAGATATTATGTATTAAAAGCAAAATTGGGTAAGATCAAAGAGACCAGCATAAGTTGAATATAATAGACCAAAGAAGAGGCTCTAGAACTCATTTGTACATTCAACTTATGTTGAAGTCATATATTGGACATTCAGGACTGTGAAAAAAGTTACATCTTACATTGTAGCAGACTGGTTTTCACTTCTTGGGTAGTGACTTCTACAAAGCTGACTGCATTTGGCGCGAGTCCAATGAACAACAAAAAGTACTTCCCCAAACTTATTCATCCCCTCCAATGACATGCCAACATCCACAAGTACCTTACTACCGATGCTGTCTGAACAGAATCACTTCACTGAAAAGCCCTGGTGGCCCAATGCAACCAAAAACTGACCGGGCGGGACCCTCACCATCGGGTGGGGCCCTCACCACAGCCCGGTCCCCTCGACGCCCAGCGGGCATCACCTGCTGGGGATGCGGGGCACATCCTTCTCATCCAGCAATGGGAGGACCTTGAAGGACTGGAAGTACTCCAGGATGTTCTCTGTGTCCTTCAGGTCCACCTTGTATTCCTTCGACAATCTCTCTGCAGAGTATTCCTGGAACATGGAATTAAAGGGATGGTATAATTTTGGTTGAGACCTAATTTCAGGTTTCTAACATTATATGGTGAGATAATGAGAAACATCTTATGAAATATGAAAGAGCATGTGATTCTATGAGGAATTCAACGTTTATTTGATGAAAATTGGTTTTGAAATGGCTGAGATATCCAAAAAGAGCGATTCTAATAAAGTGTGGGACCCACACTTTATTACGATCGCTTTGTTTTACTTTGTTTTTGGATGTTTCAGTCATTCCAAACCTGATTTTCTTCAAATAAACTTTGAATTCCTCTATCATAAGTGTTTTCTTGGTATCTCGCAAAAAGTTAAAAGCCCAATTCTAATCTCCACCAATACTGTACTATCCCTTTAAAATACAAACACAGACAGACAGAGTGACAAGAGGGTGAGGACACATTCTCGATAACAAGCGTCAAGAAAAAAAAATAATTGTAATTATCGCGATAATGCTCTCGCATTTTCCAGTCCCATTTCTTGCTTTTCTCTTCATCAAAATAAAGTTGTCATTATCATTCAATGCATGTAACCCAATTTTAACAGAGCATGGTTATATTAAGTGTACTTTCCACAAATGTTCGGATATCACGAGAATCCGGATATAACGAGAAAAATCACCCGGAACCAACGATCTCGTTATAATGGGATTCCCCTGTACAGGGGAACCTCGCAATAGCAAGGACCTACAAACCATGACAATTACCTTGTATGTCAGGTTTCTCACGATATCAAAGTTACAAAAAAGAAAAAAGAAAAGAAAAGAAATATAAAAAGTTGGGACCTGCAAATTTGCCATGATATATCAGGGTTTTGTTTTATCTAACCTCTTTGTAACAAGGTTCCATTGTATAGCTGGAATAAGCTGACCTCTCAATTGTTAGCAATATATGTACATACTCTAGGCGAATCAAAGTTACAACACAATACACTGGAAGAAGAAGGTAGCTTGTACCAATGATTTAATGACATATCTTTCATCTACTCTACCTTTTATGGCCCAGAATTTGATCTGACAAATGCTTCTTTTGCCTCTTCTTTTTTCAATGATGCTAGAGTAATACATTTAGAAACAGAATTTTGATCCTGAGCCCAGTCTCATTAAACCAAAGGATATATCTAAGAAATGCCTTGCCATAGGAAATAACTAGATATATCGCTACGGCTACTGATATGCCTCCGCCATAATGCATGGTTCTCCTAATAGGTCTATAGTACAATGTCTTGACAATGTGTGATGACAGTTTCACACAATTGGCAAAATATTAAAATGACAGGTTTGACACAAATGTGCTGAATGTTCACTTTTTCTAGAACTAGGTTCAATTGGATGAATGATTAAAATGTCAGAGTGCAGGTATTTGGGGAACTGATGATTTTTACTTGACTTTTGACCCTTTTATAAGTCTATGCATTGAGTAATTTTCAAGGTATTGAGAAAAAGCATAATTTCAGTATCAAATGGGGAAATAGCATTATCTAAACCTGGCCTTTGACCTTTGACCTCACAGTTCCAAAGAGAATCACTATTAGGTTGAACATGCATAAATATGTAAGTTTCATGACGATACCTTGAGTTACTTTCGAGATATGGAGGAAAAAGTGCAATTTAGCACTTTCACTTGACCTTTTACCTTTTGACCTTTGACCTTTTGGCAAGAAACTTCCCCAAAAATATATATTGGGTAATACATGCCATACATCAAGTTTGAAAAAAAAAAAAACCCTTCAGGCATATTGCATTTTAAGGAAAGTAGTGATATTTTGAGGAGTTGACCTTGACCTTTGACCCCCTGACCTTTGACCCATGACCCCAACTTCCCTAGATAATCACTGCCCATCGGTACAAGCATATATGTGACCGTGCACCTCAAAACGAACATAAAGTCGCACACACTGATTTTGCGTGAGGACTGAAAATAAGTGAAATCGGTCAACCTTGCCGAACTTGCCTTTTTCATATTTGCTGAAAGAGCGGGTCTTCTTTTACATTATGCTAAAATTTGGTATCATGTAGCGGCCAGGAAAGTGTGTTTTTTTTAGCGGTTTATCTCGAACATTTTTGGTAGAATAGTGTGATTGGGTGTGTCTTTAGAATCCCTTTTTCATTTCTGAAAAACCTTATCCACACTCTTCACTTTCAAGTCTAATAACTTTTGAAAGGATAGTGCTACTGCTTTGAATGTTGGCATTAATTATGGACAGAATGTGTTAATGAGGCGTGCTTAATTTCAGTTAAATCAAATATTCCCTTCATTGTTGTTACTCTGATGGTTTACTTCTTGTTTTTTGTCCCATTCATCGCACAGCCAGCACGGTTTGGTAAAGATTAAGCGCTTGAATAGACACTGTACTTCAGAGCCTCTTTTCTCAGATCACACTTTTCCTGAGTTTGTGTTTTCTTTCCAATATTTAGATAGGTTAGGAGAGTCCATTTGATTTGAGTTATACATCATTTTAAAGCTTAAAGTCTGCTCTTTCAGAATATGGTCTTAACTAAAAATTCATGTCTGGCGACTTTTTGTTTGTTTTGAGGTGCAGGGTCACATATACTAAGTTCCATGAAGATACCTTGAACCATTTGCGAGATATGGAGAAAAACATGAAATTTCAATTTTTTTTTCACAAAATAACCTGTGACCTTTGACCTTTGACCCTGTGACCTTAAAATCCACACAAAGTATCATCCCCCAAGGATATACCCTCATACCAAGTTTGATGTAAAACCACCACACGGTTCTTGAGATATCGACAAAAACAAAACGGGACGGACGGACGTACGGACGTACGGACGGACGGACGGACGGACGGACGGACGACCCGAAAACATAATGCCTCCGGCCACTTCGTTGCGGAGGCATAAAAATGCCATGACCTATCGGCACCTTTCCATGTACAAATCAAATAAAAAGGCTGATGTGACGATGGCTACATGGAGGCATGGTGAAGACTTTTTGACATTCAAACTGTCACACTGTAACTTATTAGTATGTTTCAAATGTCATTCCCAACCTATGCTGCTCCAATGCAAGAAATTCATCAGGTCCGCTCATATATATTTACTCCTGAAGAGCATTTCTCTACTCATGACGTCCAGACTTAAGCATTACAACTGAAAAAAAAACCACAGTATTTTTCTCGAAGAAAGTTCATGTCCAGGAAGTACGCGACAGATGTTAACTTTGCCACAAGTTCAAGAGAAAGCAAGACTTTGTGTCTGACCCCTTTCCACTAGTTCGCACCACCATGGCCCAGTAGGCGAAATAGCGGTACATCCTCGCCCTGATGTGATTCTCACTGACCTCCTTGTTCTGCCGATGTTTGGCCAGCATCTCCAAGGCCTGCCCGACAGACAGCCGACCCTCAGGGATGGTGTCCGGCTCCAGGAAGACGCTGGGGGAGCCCAGCTTTTGCTGCCGGTTCTGAGGAAGAGGACGAGCCTTACGCTTGGCCTCAGCGGCCATGTCCACATCCATCAGACGCTAGGGGGAAGAATATCATTTGGAATTTTAATTTCTATTTCCTTCGACATGAATGATGTAAACGCTGATGGTTTAGAAGAGACTACAAATGTGAGAACTGATGAAAAGCTATAATGTATCGCAGTAGGTTTCCTTTTTAATACAACAGTTACATTTTATCTTATGCAAGGTCAAAGACTTCAAATCAACAATCATTTGAATATCCCTTTTCAAAACAGAGCCTCCTTACATTTTCGTACAAGTTAAATGCTCTCACTCTAACTCAAATCAAACAGAAATTCCTGAACATCATTTCTTTTTTACTAGGTTATGTCATTACTATCAGAGTGGCAGCACATTCTGACCAGTATGAATCATATAGATCTAGATCTTTAATAACAATTTGGCAAATATCAAAATGTCAATTGTGAAATTGAATTTAGTCAGACAGACGACTTTTAGCAACTTAATAACAAAACAAAACATAAGTCAATTTTAAATGAAAAGTATAAAATATTTCGAGAATCCTGCAAGTCAGCGTAATTAAAACAGGCCCAGTGGATTATTTCAGAATCTCCACAGGAAGGTTTAAAAACTACAGATATTTCCAGTACTTGGTAAAATTCTTCATAATTCACATGGCTTTTGAATTTTGATAACTTGCATATCAGTCAAGGCAAAATCAGTTTGATGGCAAATTTGGTGTACATGTATTCACTTTATCTACCAAAGTGCCAGGAGATGACTACAAGATACTGGGGATGAGTATCAACACTGGGGTCTTGGGAGTGTGGAGAGGGATTCGATAAAAGTCAAGAATGTGACCTGACCTTTCCTTCTACTTCCTGTGACATGACCTTGACATCTTTCAGCATTCCCAGCAACCTCTCATCTTTCACCTGCTCCCTCTCAAGGATCTCTGGATTCTCTGTGAAAGCAATAATTGTAAAACGAGAAATGACATAACCATGGTCACTGTGACAAACAGGTATGAAACGTACTCGTACAGAGAATCCCACATATGCCCAACCAATGGCAAATTACTACTGGCAAAATGTACTTTTATGCCTGTATGTGGAAATCAGCAGCTGAAGTGGACCAAAATATGTCAAAAATATTTTCACGAGATGGTATGTAATCACTCTTGATAGTTTGAATTGTACACACAGATTCTGGAATTAAGAAAAGTGGCAATTCTGACTTCAACAATATCATCAAATGAATGAAAAGTGATGGCAGTTTCAGGTCTGGTAGGGCCCTACATGGTATTAACCAGTGAAGAGTTTGCTCGCAAAAACAGTTAAGTCCATATTTGCCAAATGGAGATATTTGCGATCAAAGGTCAAGAAAAATAAAGAGAATAATACAGAGACTCCAACCCCAAGCACCTTCTGATCTGGAGATTCTCCCGTCCGAAACCCCTAGCAAACGGGAGACTCCAAGTTGATGTGTGCGAAGGGCGAAGTTCCTTGGATTCTAACCGTTAGATGTTCTCTGGGGCTCTAAGGCTTATTTTTTTTCAACATACGATAGAAAATTAATAAGTAAGAAATCCTTTCCACCGGAAGACACAGAGCCAGGGCGGGAGAAATCAAATCTCAAACAGGAGAACGGGAGATTGTGCAAAAATGGGCTTTCGGCGGGAGATCTCCCGTCGAAAACGGGAGAGTTGCAGTCTCTGATAATAAGAAAATTTTTGCTTCTTTTGACCATAACTTCAAGAATGTACCTTTATATGTAGTGACCAATATATCATTTAAAAGGTATCATTTTGTACTTTAAGACAGACACTGTCCTTCAAAATCTTAAAAAATGGACTTATCGGTTTTTGTGAACAAACTCTTCAAGTGTTGTGTTGGGTTTTGTTGTTGTTGTTATTTTTTTATAGAAATATTTAGTGGACCAATGTGTTACTATCCTCCTAAGTAACAAAGTTTAATATCAAAACCAAAATCGACAATATACACATCTCATAATCCAATGTGTGCCAAATCAAAAAGTGATATGATGCTTTTTAGAAAGTACTGTAAAACCAGAAATTTTTGCATGCATCTTAATTTTGCAAGAGCCAAGATTCACAAATTTTAAACGTGCACGAAAGTTCTTGCCTTCACTATACGAATTAAATCCCTGTGGCAATTCATGAAATTTCATACCACAAAAAAGGCTGGCGCCTCCAATTCGTGAATATTTAATGCCACGAAAATAACTTGTTTTACAGTATTTTGTGTAATTTTGGTGCAGCTGGCTAGCCTATGCCCAGTTGAACTTGAGATGCAGATGTCACTTTGCTGGACACAAAACTGCATTTCAAAATTATGCCCCACTGGCACTGGCTAATTAATTCCTGAATTCTCGGAACGGTGTGTAATTGATAATAGACTCGATAAAACTCACTACAGATTACAACTTTTGTGTGTTCTGACATCTGTGACAACATCTACAAGCGCAGGCCTGGCTCAGCTCAGTGCGTCTCTACAATTTAGTATAACATTATGATCTAAATTTTAATCTCGTCATACCAGGGGGTGGTGTTTCACTACGTCAAACTTAAGTTAAGATTGACTAAAAATTATGGCATGCCATTGGTTTCCCTGCTCAAATTCATTATCCTATTTCACCACCCACTTCAAAATGTTTAAATTTACAGAATAGTAAACTCCATTGTTATTTATCTTATCTTGTATTATCAATGGCTACATGAAAAAAGTCTCCAAGATCTTCATTTTCATCAGAAAGTTAAGCAAAATTGAAGACACACAGCATACCATAATTTTCAGTCAATCTTAAATTCTAAGTTCTGTGAGTTCCACTTAAATTCTTCATGAAACACAGGCCTGCCTGGCTGGTGAGCTGGCCTGAGCCTGAACTGCGACCAGCCCCAACGTGCAGCGTTGGGGCTGCGCCGTTTTCGCATTCAGATCGAGGAGTTGTACAAAACAGTGGTTTCGGCGCTATATTTCCTTAATTTTTCAACAAAAACTACGTCTACTAGGAATACTTGTACATGGGTCGATTAAACCTAAATGATTAATTTCGGTGACTGTTTGATGCATTTCATTGCTTATGATGCAGAAAATGTTGTGTTATAAGGAGAATATCTTCAGCACGCCGGTCTCCGGGGCTAGCCTGAGCCTAGACAGAAAGACCTGTCTGTCCGGAGGAGTCTTTTATTTTCTTATTTAAATTTTTCATTTATAACGTCATAAATCCCTCTCCTCCGGAGACAGGAGGGGATCCGTGAAGCCAGACGCAGTCTCCGCGGATTTATATCCCCGACGAGCAGATATTTCTACAGACCAATCTTTCGGTCAAGCCTGCGCCCGAGTAAGATCATTGTACAACTTTGTATGCTTATGAAGGGGTCCGTTTCATGATCACGAGAGACTTTTGGCATTTGCTCACGAGAGACACAGCACAATTGAGTTAGGAGAGACTTAATGAAAACATTTTACTGATCTTTCAAAGTCTCTCATAGCTACATACGAGCGGCCATCCTGAGATCTATGTAGAGACTTGTGTGATTACTTCATTGTCTTCAAGAAACGGTGGACCTCCACCTCAGGTGATAACACACCTCGTCACCTGTCCAAGCCCAAGCCGCTAGCCGCCCCCGCGGCGCGCGGCAACCCACCCGGTCCACTTCCACCAAGCGAAAAGATGCACGGTACCGGTACCTACCTCTCTGATATTCGGCAATTTTCTTGGCTGTGCTAGGATGTTTTGGAGATGGTCTTACTTTCTGTTGGTCAATCAGACGATGTGCCCGGTTTTCTACGTTGAAATTTGTTGCTGCACGGCGTAATGCACCACCCATCTTGGCACTATTTCTAATTTTCCAACACGTACCGTCACTGCGGCAGCGTGTCGGCCATTAGATTCAACTTCTTACATTATTTTCACATACCTCGTACAATGTACCTTGGCAAAATTGCGTAAGATCCGAACGGCAATGCCGCTTGGATGCTTCTACTCGATGCTTCTTGGACAACTCGACCTCCAAAAGTTCAGCCGTAGACACGACAACTGTACTCCTTGCTAGGGTGGTGCTTGCAGTTCGAGAGCGTGATAAAGTAAACACTTTTTCGAGTTCATATTTTTCATAAAAGATTTTGATGAAAATCACTGTATTATATACCATATTAAAGGTAATTTAATTGGTTGTCAAGCTAGCAGGTTAATACAAAAGGAAACTGTACATATGAGTGAATAAATTCGTTTTTGTCCTCCAAAGCACAAAAGTAAAAATTACAAAAATTGACAAGTTGTCTTTCATTTGCAATATACCCTTCAGGATAACAATGACAACAAAAGACCAGTGTAACACAATGAGATACATGAATGAGTAGCAAAAATAAGTTTTCATTCTCTTTATGTCTTTATAACCTCTAACAAAAACAAAGTGGGAAACCAAAGGGGGAAAATAAGAATTTTCTGTCAACTCAGACTTCAAATGACATATAGGCTATATAGGGAGTAATATGCATAAACATGATTAAATGAACAGAATTTCTTTATTTCATTCCTTTAACTTAGTAATTTAAGAATTGTAAAACATTATTTACAATTCTCTAATTTGAAGAAAAAAACAAGAACTAAAATTTCTTCCATTTTTTTTTATAATTGCTTCTTCTCTTATTTCATTTGAGATTTGACAGAAGATTCTTCATTTTCCTCCATTATCTTTAGCCTTCATTGATATTTTGGGCTTTAAAGATATCATAGATATTGAAGAAGTGTTTACTTGTTTTTTGCTCAGTGTATTATGTAAATTATCTTTATGGACTCGACGGTTTCATGATAGGACAAGACATAAATTTCCTTTGTTCATAAAATATTGTAGGTCAGTGGCGGATCCATGGGGAGTGCATCGGACATGCGCCATCCCCCTTTAATTTTTGTTAAAACAAAAGAAATAAAAAGAACACTCGGGGGAGGGGGTGCGTGCGCCCTCCCCCTTTAATTTTGTAAAAGTGCCCTCTCTTTACGGAATTTCTGGATCCGCCCCTGTCAGGTCGAGATGGAACCTTTTCCTCCAATCTGATTCCTTTCTGCAAACTCTGGAAAAAAGTTCAAAGAGCCTTTTCATATCATATTCGAGACTTTTCTTTATTGAAGAAAGTCGAAATAGTTCATCAAAATTTGAAAGAAAGACGTGGAATTTTATTTGATAGTTTCATAATAATGTTTTCACCCAATATTGATAAGGTCCCTATTAACAATATTCAATTTAGCTGACTTTATCAACGGTAATGTTATAAACTCACGAGTTTATGTTGGTGATGATCTTGCAAACATCACTGATTTGGCGATCAAGATGTCATCTAGGTCCTTGCACTTGTTACTGCCCTGTCCCCTAAGGTTACAAGTTTGCAATTCAAAACTACAGGAATTGATGTGATTAAGGACTCAGTAAATTTTAATCTTAATCTTAATTTCAGTTAAAAAGAAGAAAAGTAAGTGACATTTTCGAGGCTTACGCCACCTCCAATATTCATGGTCTCGGATGATCAACACCCTAGTGGTTGTGACTATATTGTTTTGTTTTCCTTGAAAAGCTAAATCCAAACAAATATGATTTGAAGATTGTTTAGAAAAAATCCATACTTGTTTTACACTTATTATTTTTATGCGTCTGACATTTGTAAAAAATTATGTAAATGCCGAAATAAGGTCATACAACATTTACAGTTCATCAATACTTCACAGACGTAAATGTTCACATAAAATTATCACATTGATAACTCACGGCGCTACACAGAAGAGTTTGTTCACAAAAGCCGATAAGTCCATATTTGCCAAATGGAGATATTTGCAATTAAAGGTCAAGAAAAATAAAGAGAATGATAAGAAAATTTTTGTTTCTTTGGACCATAACTTCAAAAATTTACCTTAATGTGTAGTGACCAATATATCATTTAAAAGGTATTATTTTGTACTTTATGACAGAGACCGTACTTCAAAATCTTCAAAAATGGACTTATCAGCTTTTGCGAACAAACTCTTCTATTGTAAAGTTTGGGTGCATGTGATGTCATCATCACTATTCTCATAATACATACGGAAAGGAAAACTCCTGTTTAGTGGGAATGAAACCAAGGTTTTCACTTCAAGAGCAAAAATAACTATCATCCTATAGGCCTGCAAATCTGATTCAGTATGACAATCAAATGCAAAGTATGTGTTTTCTCTCAATCTGATCCGTTATCATGACACTTTGATGAAAGGGTGTGTTTTTTTTTTCTTTATTACTTAATTTTTGTCAACAATATAAACAGCCCAATCGAGCCGTCAAATGTTAGGGTCTTCTTTGTCAAGGGTTGGGCTGTCCTAAGGTCGAGTTGATTAGCCCCGTATGTCTGCTGCGGTTGAACCTCCTCAAACTAGAGATGGCGCTATTAAACATCAGACATCCGCCTAGCTTCCTATCGGTCATCACCAAATTTTGGTGTCCGATTATTTTCATGAAGAACTTCGCTTCCATAGGAGAACCCGTTTAACTCTTTCTGTGCCTTCGAGTCAACCCAGTGCACAAAATACCCACGGACAGGGCATTTATGTGGTACACAGAAGGTCAATGCTTTAAAGAGGCATTCTAGTCCAGTAAAATCGATTGTCTACTGAGAAATAGTTAAATCTTAAGTCTTACAACAGTCGGTTAAAAAAGAATAAGAAAAAAAAAAGTTGAAATTTCGATGTTTCTCAAATTTCTGCAATCTAAGACAGTTCTAATTCTGTAGATATGAATACATATTATGAGTGAGCTGATGATTTCATTAGGCCTACCTCACAATTTTCCATCGATCTTCCACGAACAAAAAAAAAAATCAATCTTTCTGTCCAAGATTAAAGTGTAAAACATGAAGAATAACTTGACTAAGATACTATCAGAACTTGAGACTTGGGGCGTAATGGCGTTAGAACGAAAAAAAAACTGGACTTTATTAAAAAATCTATTTGCAAAGTTTATCGAAGGTAAATTGTGAAGGGATTACATTATCATTGCACTATAGGTGTGTATGCAATGTTCCTGAAGCATTAGAGAAATTTGTGTCAAAAAAAAAGTGTCATAGCTTCCTTATTTCTCATCCAATTTTGATCAAACTTTAGAAAATGTTATTTTTTCCTACGCAGACTAGTTTATAACGCCGGGCTGTAGTATTCCCTTTTAATGTAAAAACCAAGACATGTAAAAATATAGTTGGTCATTGTCATCAGCACAGAAGCAACATGTCTTGATTTAGGCTAGGCCTATAATATGCGGTGCGACTCAGTCCAAAGTAAAATGAAAGGAAAAATTTGCCTACTCACTGAAAATGTCCTTTGACTGACTGAAGTTTCTCATTCTGCATCAGACCTATTATACAGCACAACCATTCTCGATTGAGACTGAGAAAAATACTAAAAGCTGGGTGATTGTTCTTGATGAGGGTATAACGATCTAATATTGAGTTATTGATCATTATCAGAAGAAAGGTGTCGTTGAAAGACAGGGATAGATGTGTGAGTTTCAGCCGCACAAACACGAATCTCGTATCTAGGCTAAATATAAACAACAACAAAAATAAATAAAAGCAAAGCAAGCAAAACAAGGCTCAAAGAGATAGAGAGAAGGGGGGGGGGGAGAGAAAATATATCAGAATATCCCCCATGAAACTATTTGAACATATGTCCTAATGTGCAACAGTAGATAACTATAGCCAAGAAGTAGATTTTTCGTCTCACGTTCCTGATGATGTGGCAACCAGCAAAGAAACAAAACATTATGCTATATATAATCGCGTAGGGCCTATCTATACTCACTCGTAGACGCCACTATAACCAAAGGGCCTACAGTATGTATTCTGTATAGGCCTACGCCTTATTTGTCATTCCCCCAGGTGAGGGTAGGGAGGAGAGAGGGAGGGAGAGAGGGCAAGTAAACCTCAAGCAAACCCTACACTTACAAGTCAAAATATTTACATTAAAAACAAAGAACATTTAAATATCAAACATTTGCTATTCACAGACTGCATTTTTGAGTGTGAGGTCCTATAGCTGTCAAGGGTGGTGATGTGCACTGATTGGGTGATGGTACCCTCTCGATCCTCTTCCTTTGTTTCCGCTTTTGTTTTTGTCGTAAGAGCCAAAAGAGTGTGTGTGTGTGTGTGTGTGTGTGTGTGTGTGCTTTTTCGTATCATTATGTGCGTAAACGAGTGTGTGTATGTGGACCCCCCCCCCCCCGCGCGCGCTAAATGCATTGCTTTATGCACCTAAATTTAAAGTTACCGGTGGGCCCTTCATCTGATGAAAGCTACGGGCCTATCTAAAGCATTCAATAATCTAATAACCTTTTGTTTTTCAGTTTCATTGTATGGTGTCGAGATGAGTTTAAAAAAATGTCTTTTCCACTATGATGAGGAGGGATTTTATTACTACCGAGAATAAATAACTTAATATAGGCCTACTTTATGATCTGGATACTCTTATGAGAATGGTTGTTTTCTTGATAAACTTGGAAATATAGGCCTATCGACATCGTGTTCTTTTTCATGTACATCTCCATTCATTAATCATCTCGCTATATGCATGTACATTTGTACCAGTATAGGCCTATTAATTTTCCTAATTGATTAATGATAAATGATGAAAGGTGGGATATAGTGTACCACGTTACGACAAATTATGTGGGAGTCGCGTTGCCACACCGAATAGGCGTGTCCCTCGGGTTTCGCGCGTTTGGCACAGAATCGATAACGGATCGAAACGGTGCGTCGGAACTCAAGGCATACTACTAGTAGTAGTATGCTGCAATAATCTCGTACGCACTGCGCGCGCACGTACGTACGTTCGTATTGTGCATGAGTGAACAATGCAACCATTTTTAAATCGGGGATCCAGGGACGTTACTTAGCGTGATTTACATTAACTGTTTTCCGAGTAAAGAGCCTTAATCTGCTATTGAACCTGCTAAAATGGCTAACGGAATGTACTACCTAGCTGTTGGTCTTGGGCTGTTTTCTGTGCTCATGGGAACTTTGAAAGTAGCACCGATAGAACCGGCACATGGGACACAGGTACGTGAGCGATTAACTGCGACCAGCCCCACATCACACAGTACATATTAAACTGTGTACAAAGGAGCGCCCCCGCTTGGGGTTAGTGAGTGAGCGATCAACGATGGAGTGTTCATGCATTCAGGGTCGTTGATATATGCAGGTGGTGGTGGTTTTACCAGGGTAGGCATTAACCCCGGGGCGCTGTACACGTCGTATTTGAAGAGTTTGTTCGCAAAAACCGATAAGTCCATATTTGCCAAATGGAGATATTTGATTTAAGGTCAAGAAAAATAAAGAGAATAATAAGAAAATTTTTTGCTTCTTTGGACCATAACTTCAAAAATGTACCTTAACGTTAGTGACCAATACTAGACCGTAGACGGTACATCGGTAGACCCCTGTCTGGCCTGGCCCTACATCATTTTAACGTTAAAGGTATCTATTATTTTGTACTTTATGACAGATACCGTACTTCAAAATTTTAAAAAATGGACTTATCGGTTTTTGCGAACAAACTCTTCATTTACTGTTGTTCGCGTTGGGGCTGGTTGCAGTTTAATGGGTAGGCATGTACACGGCCCCACGGGACACTAGCTGTTAAACATTCCCAGCCCAGGTCATACCAGAACACAGAGTAGGGTAGATCTATCCAACAATGACAATACAGACTGAGAGATGCAAGATTTACCATTAAATGTTTTGCACTCATGCAGTGGAAATAGAAGACCATGACTAACAGAGCCGGATCGAGCTATATGGGCTAGAGTAAAATATCCCGTTTGCGGCAGTTTAAGCATTGTTAAGGGTTTTTCCAACTTGTAAAAAAATCAGGCAAATTATTTTCAACCATTTCATATATCATAGACAAGATTATTCATTAACGAAATTGTTTTCATGAAAGAAATTTATCATTGACCAACGCAGTTTTCATGATTTACCAGGGCAAAACCCGGCACAATTTTTGCCGATAAGGGCGATATGCGACGTAGTATTTCTGCTTGCTGCACGATGTACAATCCCTATGCAATACGCGCGTGCTCCGCGATCTTAAGCTGAACGGCTTCACATGTCTCGCGAACATTGCGTAAGCGCCAATTCCCATTGCGAAAGCACGTGAAAATAGCGGGCGCACATGCATTGGCCGCAAACAAGATCGCAATTCTGGCGGTGTTGTTGATGTCTGTCTCGTGTTTTTCTGAATTTTTTCGATGGTAACATCCACTTTCCGAACAGAAATGGCGGCCCACATCGGCTCGCGAAAGTTCTATTTTATGTGAGGATATGTTTTCAAAATCCATGAGCATCGGGAAAACGACAAAAAAATCAAGTTTTTTGGAACATTATTTCTTAATTGTTATGTTAAGAAGTACCGAAAATTTTATTTTGGATGCAATATGTTGTCATTTAGATGAGAAAATTTCACTTTCGTCAGAGATCGTGCCCATTTTATCGGTTGGTTTTTGTTGATTGTTAGTGTGTTAGTGTATGTGTAGTGTGCATGTAACAGTGCAATGCTGTGTTTAGCTGTATATTACCGTGTATGTTGTACCTGCCGCGAACGGCTGCACGGCCGCTTACTGACGCAGTTACTCTAGATCTATGGCCTATGCATAGACAATCTACACATTCATTTGACATACAGGTTACACTTACACTGCAGGGGTGTATCCAGAATTTTTTCTGGTGGGGTCGTAATCAAAATTTTTGGACCTTTTTTTGCGAGGGAGCGGAGCGACCGAGCGGGGGAGGGTGTGGGAGGGGGGTGTCCCCCCTCACACGGTAGGGAGTTTTTGAATTTTATTTCTTAAAATGGGGCCCTTTGGTGCATACAAAAGTTACTTTTTCGGCATGGCAGTGCAGTTTAGAAATAAGGTATGGCATCAAAATTAAGTTACGAAATTTACGAGGTTTTGGACAATTTGCTGGAACACCACTTTGTCACTTTTTTTTCCTGTTGTATAATAGGGTAAAAAGCCCTCCAAAAACAAAAATGTCTTTTACAAAAAGTGGACCTTTTGAAAATTTGGGGGGGGGGGGTCGTACGACCCTCCCGACCCCCCCTTTCATACACCCATGCACTGTTACTTTACACACCATTCCCCAAAAGCCATTTGGTTTTAAAATTGGAATGAAGATTTAGATATTTTTAATGGTTAGGGTAACATCCCCAGTATTTGGTCACTTAAGCTTTTTTGCAATATTTTTCAAACTAAGATAATACATACAATGATACATACAATGTACATCATATCTACAGTGCATGTATGTGAAAATATATTAAATTTTTTTAATCTCAACTTTTTTTTTGTTAAATCTCACAGAATTGCACAAAATCCCGAAATATTTCACCTTGAAAAGGCCCCAGAATACGGTCACCGCAACCAGTATTCGGTCACGCGATGTGCGCGTTCAAAGTCAATGCGTGTTCAAGGCAGCTGAAAAATGTGCGTGCGCGCTACCTGGTTGACGCAAAATTGCATCGGGGACGTTGTGGCGACCATTGGTGACTGAATACTTGGGCCTTGGCACTTGCATTCAACCCTTGTGCATTGAGACACTGTATCGGCATTTTTCTTTTGCGTTTTTGAGGATACCATTACACTCCAAGCTTGCGATTTAAAAGCAAAAAAAATCCAGTGAGAGAACGGCATATTTCTTGATTTTTAGCGCTTTTTCGACGACCCGTACTCTTAAAACTGGGCCTTATCCGCGCGCGCTTTTGGAAAGTACAAATGTAGCGCCGATTCTGCACTTTTGACAATGAAATTTGGGATTATGGATGGATTTTTTTGGGGGGGCTAAGGGAGTTTCCTGTTGTGAATGAGTGTGCAAGTATGTGAATTGATGTGATTTGCATGTGTTGTGACAGTTGAACTTACTGGCTGGTGACTACTGATAAGTGACTGAATACCGGTACCTGACAGAATACTGGTGCCCTTACCCTACTGTACAGCAATGTGTGTAAATTTTACAACAAACCAAGAACACAAGACAAACACAAAAGTCAAAACACTAACATCATGTGAGTGGAATAAACAACCCTGTAAACGTTAATGTGTGCAGCAGGCACAGTGCCTATTAATTTCTGCTAGGGGCAGTCTCATTCATCAATGAATTATAACAGCTAATGAATATCTTGTGTCATTGTGTGCATAGTCCCACATTAGTAGTAGAACACATGCAGGAGTTACTCGCAAGTGTTGATTGCTGTAAAAGTGGAAATATGATAACCTTAGATATGGCATACTCATTTATATTCTATGAGTTTGCTAATGTTGATAAGAAATTTATCTTGCTGAAGTACCCAAGGTGAGTGAGTTTGTGATAGTGTCTCATTGCGTCTTCCTTTCTCTTTCCACCATGTATTCACATACAACATAGGTGTCCTTGATGAGTCGCTGTGCTGGAGTTTTCCCTCTCAAGGCCATCGGCTTCCAGCCATCGGCAGCCATGTACTGTGCCATGATAGCGGTCCTGGAAATCGCGTTCGGCTCCCTCCTGGCCTTCGGTCGCTACGACTGGCCCGTGATCAGCGGCACCGTCCTCATGGTCCTCTCCGTCATCCACCTCCACGCCCGTCTGGCCCTGGGAGACCCTCCCGCCGACCTCCTCCTCCCAGCCATTCTCCTGGTCCTGGATCTGCTCTTGCTCTTCTCCCGCGACGGTCTCTGGCGGGGATACGGCAAAGTCCACCTGGCATAGACACGCCAGCCTTCGTCTGCCGTGACACCGTGACAACGGCAAAATCCATATGGTGTGTGACGTCCCTCTGTTGTTCCTCCTATTAGGTGTGTTGTGTAGCTGATAACCCTCCTTGACCTTTTGATTACACTTCTGACTAGGCAATACATGGCATTCTCACCAGCTGATACTCCTGTATATACGCCATGTATTCAGTGAATCTAATATTTTGTGAATCAGAATCTCCTGACAATTTTGCAAGTGGTTAAATTTGTGATTGTTGAGTACAGTAATGAACAAAGATATGTACTCGTGTGTGTCACATTCATGTTGGGATCAGAAGTGGTATTTTCATGTGTCGTAATATTCAGTAAAAAGCACCCGACTCATGAAATTCACAAAAATAAAAACCGTGCAAAATATATGGCTTGTAGTACAGAACATTACAAAGCTACATGTACCAAAGAAAGTCCATTCCAGCAACCTGTAGGCTTATTTGTGAACAGGGTTTATTTTTCCATCATTATGTCTTCATCCTTTTGTGTACAGACATTGATTTGGACCCACCAGGAAATGTGATTGCAAATTGCATAAATTGATGCAGTAAAACAAACCGAAACTTTCCCACCTGTATTTTAGAAATGGCAGGTCACCATTAGGAGGGTATGAGGCTGTAGAGTGAGCCTTTATGACTGCTTTGCATAAATATCACCTACATTAAGTTTTTGTGCCCATGCACCATCTCAATCAGACATTTAGATATCTAACACAGGATGTGCCTTGTTTTTCACATCTGTCTGTATTGCTCTTTCATTTGCTCATTAGATTCAGTAACCCAAGTGGATTTTACATTCAAAGACAGCACATGGCTCAAGGAACAGATAATATGGAATACTCGGGTGTGCACATTTTAAACATGCCAATTCCAGCTACTGATGACCTACCAGTCTATTAGACAAATCAGGATCTAAATCACACTTGTACATGAAGTGGCCTTACAATTTTTATTCATTTTGAAAGGAATGAAAGGAATAAGATATGTAAAATGCTGCTCCCAAAAATGCATCGGTTGGCTCTTGTAAAAAACGAGTGTACTGCTTCGGTATGCTGCAAGTATGAAATTATTTCATTCAGGTCGTTTTGGACCAATGAGAATGCAGATTGCACACATGTTCTACCTTTCCCAAAGTAACAGGCTTCCCGAGTCATTTATTGCTTTAATATTAATGGCAAAGATGACCTAAATTTGTGATATTTTGTATTTTACTGTATGTATAAATTTGGAATTCTGTTTGATGTGCATTTTAAAGTATAGCTATTCACGGTGTTGTGTTATTTGTACTCCTTGTTGTGATATTGCTGTAAGATCTTAAAAATAGCAAACAATGATGCGGTCCATTGGTGCCATGTAGAGAGTTTCATGCATGTGTTGAATTAAAAAAAAAAAGTAGACTGCAGCTCGCAATAAACAGTAGTGGCTGA
Organism: Diadema antillarum; assembly: GCF_040938485.1. Lineage (NCBI taxonomy): Eukaryota > Metazoa > Echinodermata > Echinoidea > Diadematoida > Diadematidae > Diadema > Diadema antillarum. The sequence goes on from NW_027271054.1 coordinate 1,526,522, forward strand.
TGGTGCATATTACACATTCATAAAGAGGTGCTAGTTCATGGCAATAAAGACAGACTCAAAAGACGATGTCTCAGTTGCTAGAAGTATGTACGGTATGTCTTACACTGCTGATTTATAAGTGGTTTGCATATTGCCTTTCAACACTGGAGACAACAGTATTAGTGTGCTATCCTGTGGGACATTCTTTTATGAAGTGGAAGTGACTGTAATTGAACAAATACATTCATCATTAGACCGATTTCTTTTCAGTGTTTTTCCAGAAGTGACACTTTGTATTTTACCTCCCACGTAGATTTGCATGAGAAGGAGTACTCTCATCTTTATTCATTCCAATCTTATATTTTTGGATCAGGACTAGCTGATACTAACTATTATACTCAAAGAGGTGCCAAATTCTAATGTTGGCTAGAACTTGCAATAATTTGAGCATTCTGTAGAATGTGATTAGAAGATTAATTGACCCGTTACCCCAGGATCCATGTATTGTGTACATGCAACTATCACATCATTGATTTACATTTTATGTTGGTACTTTTTATTGTACATGTAGTTTTGATGGAAATAGCTTTAAAGGTGTATTTATGTCACTATTTGACAGCAGGGTAATGTAGCTAGGAAAGTCATATCTCTTGCATGCAAAACTGACATTTAGCATCAGTTTGTCAAAACAATCCAATTTTTTGTATTCTGCAAAAAGCAATGAACTGAAGTGAAGAAATTTGGAATATTGTGCACTCATACATTACTGTGCATTTTGTTACAGAAGCAAACGACAACCAAAACAAGCACAAAGAATTAAATTTTGAGTGCTCTTAAATTATTTCATATGATGGTATGAGAAGACTAATAATTGGTATACAAGCCTGTATTTTGATTATTTGATTGCTACACATGCATTGTACACTGTATGTACATCTCCATGGATGTAAAACTTTTGAATGGTTATAAGATTGGAACAAGTGAATCTTGGGATGCAAATAATTGTTAAGTCTCTGAGAAATCACTGTGATACACAAAGCCTATACATGTATTTGATATTTAAAAAAAAAAGAACCAACAGTGATTGGAAATCATGGACAAATTTATCAAATAGCAATAGACATACAAGTATGTACATTGTATTTTCCAACATAGATGTACGCTGTTGATGCATCGAAGTGCTGGTCCTTTCTTTTCTTTGGATGGATTTTAGAAGATCAATGTCTAGTACATGTACAGTGAACATATGTAGCTGTGGTACTAGCATAATTCACATACAGTGTACAAAACTTGTGTACACTACAGTGATATGTATGTGGAATTTGCACAAAGAGTTAACAGGTAGTGTCCACTTGGTTATTGTATGAACTACTCTCAGGTATTTTGGCATTCTGTTTTATACCAAAAGACAGCCTTTTTTTCTAGTACTGCCTTATTCATACTGTAAGTACTTTTTTATGTATATTGTGGGGTTTTTTTAACACAATAAACCATGTTTGTGTTTAATAGTCTTTGTGTTTGTTTGTTTTTTGAATAAAAGACATCTTTCAAACCAAACATCTTGCTCCCTTGGTTATGTGAAATACAGTGTAGTATTGAGCTGTCACACACACTTTATGTAACATGTTACTGCCTTCTTATAGACTGTTTCATCAGTGCTTTTCAGGAAAGAATGTTGGTGCATGAGGGCATGAATATGTAACATTGATTTATGAATAGAAGAAGAAAGACCCTTTTAATTTTGTATCCTATCGTTTTAGCGATGCTGTAGGAATGAAATGATACCCGACATCCGGTAATATAAAAGTAAAAGGATTTATTTTCATGAAGATCAGTTAGAAAAGAAAAAGTACATGTAATGGTACAGTGCACTCCTGTTATAACAAACACGGTTACAACGTATAATGAAATTCTGATTACAATGAAGTAAAAATTCAGGCTGCAACTGTATCCACTCTATATATTTCTATTGTTTATTTGTTCAGTTACAACAAAATTTTGATATAACGAAAGAAAACTGCCAGCCCTGAGGACTTTGTTATAATGGGAGTCCACTGTATTTTCAAGTTTCATGTTCTCTCCAAATATTGATACTGTATTGGTTGAAACATCATTTACAATATATGCAAATTAGCCGATATCGTCGCTTGAGAATGATAAGGGCGTTAAGTTGCTACTAAACCCATATTGTTCGAGACAACTTATAGCCCTTCTCATTCTCAACAGACGATACGATGTCACTCGGTAACTCCTTCAACTCCTGCACCAGAATATCAAGCATTTTTTATTTTTATTTTATTTTATTTATTTATTTATTTATTTATTTTTTATTTTTTTATTTTCATTATTATTATTATTATTATTATTATTTTTTTTTTTTTGGGGGGGGATATTTCATCTGCAACTACATTGTACATGTACAGCCCCCAACAAGAGTTGTTACTGCAAGGTTTTTGCCACACAACACCGACCCACCGACTTGATGTGACAGTACAGATGAGAAGGGGACAAAGAACAACAGCAGCAGCAGCAACAGCAGGAACAGGAACAGGAACAACAACAACAACAACAACAACAACAACAACAACAACAACAACAACAACAACAACAACAACAACAACAACAACAACAACAACAACAACAACAACAACAACAACAACAACAACAACAACAACAACAACAACAACAACAACAACAACAACAACAACAACAACGACACATGGAAGAAATATGAAGAATCATATTTTAATAATGAATTCATTTCAAGCATGGAATAATATACCAGTAGTTGCTTGTCTTCATACAATAGGCACATAATCACATATGATAAGACACATATTATGCATCATTGTAAGTTGCATAATCAATGGCAAGAGATGATGAACATTCAAATTGATAAAATATCCAAGAGGAAAAGGATACAAAATCATGACTTCATAATTATTATCTGATATCGAAACATACATGTATTCCTTTTGAGAGATAGGCACATTGGTCCTTCTATTACGTCAAATGACTAAATCATGAAAATATTTGATTTATCATACTGGTGGGAAGCATTCTCAATTACATAATACATCTGTCGCTGATGGTAGATTTCAGTTTGTATACATCATATATCAATTTTTCTATTTACAGTTATATTCAAAATTTGGTATGAAAACAATGATAAAATAAATGAAATGAGTTACTTGTGAGATAAAATTGCTAGGATTGATAACGACAATTGCATAAATGATTGCATCTACATTGTATAATTAGCATAGCTGTTGCAAGCATCAATTAGATGATGTCAATGAAGCAATACAAAGTTTAAAACATTGAAATAAATCACATCTTATTCATTACCTCATACTGTACAGACATGTCCATTTCCAGAACATCCATCATACAATACATGTATCATTCTACAGCACGAGGATCATACCACCCCATGAATGCAAATGTTAATGTGTTTTCTTGCACACAATACTACATGTATGTAGCATGCCCATTCTAAAGTTTTATAAAGCACTGCCACACTTCAGCTGAAGCACTCACCATCTTTATAATACTATACAGATGTATTAAGCATCACTTTTATGAGGAGAACATGAAATTTATCCATTGGGCGTTAGCAATTAGAACTGTCGGGTTATAACATCAGCAGATGCAATAATAACTAGAGATTGTAATTTGTCATTACTGACAAATTAAGGTGATCCGATTTTTTTTTTTTAATCAGTGATTCGAATCCTGATGACCATACAGGTTTCATCTGTGTTTAGAGATATTGGCCGTGTGATGTTTGGATTGCACTGTGGCATATGCAAAGGGGATTTTCAATCTAAATTACCTGTCATTTCCATTTTTACCATGTTTCGATGACTTCACATGGTGTAGATAAATCATCATACATGCATACTTAAAACGAGGAATGCTGCGTGCATTTTAATTTCGCGAGCACCAACATTCGCGAAATTAAAATGTCCACAAAAGTTCTCACCCACATAATATGCATTGGATGCCAGTGGCGGCAATTCGTGAAAATTTCATGCTGCAAGAAAGGCTGTCAGCTCCAATTCGCAAAATTTTTATGCTGCAAATATATTGTCTTATGCAATTTTGGACAGGGTGTTGCACTGGTCACAACAGAAAGATGCGACTTTTAAAGTCTCTTGTAAACCTCAACTTTATAATCATTTCAAGCACACAAGAGCGCTGTCATGCTATCCCTGTTGAAGAGAAATAATACATACTTGATTTGCAGACAACTGAGATAGGTCTGCTACCTTGCGAAATAACGTTTGTCAAAACAGGATGCCACGGTTAAAATCCATCTTTTCAAATTCTAAATACCTGGGGTAAGCATGCTTCTGATTTGCTTATATCCAACATGGATCTTATTCATCTATCTTGTGAAACAAAAACCTACATTTGGTTGCTGTTAATTTGACTGAATACGGCTTTCTTCTCGTGATGGACATGAATTCTTCATTACTCTTCGTAACAATGTAAACATTCATGAATATACACATTGTAACAATACATGGTAAAAGTCAAAATGTAAGTACAACTAATAAGCACAAATGAATGCCTACCTCTTGGTCCAATACACATATGTACATCTTTGAAAAGGTATGCATGCATTTACTGCGACAGAGATCTTTTGCTAAAAGCCATCGCCACTCTGAATAACTGAATTGAGATATCAAGTCAAAAGGACCTTATCTGGTGACGAGTGTTGGTACAGTATTTCATTTTGGTGTTTATGGATAATCTAAACAACTGAAAAATATAAACTGACCGCTAAATTCTACTCTATAAAGTCTTAAGCAGCTGCAATACACTTCATCTATCCCAGATTTATTTACATACCAGGTAGGAAAAAGAGTAAACTTTAGTCACTGTACCATCTCAGAAGTTGTCACGTAGATATCTAGAAGTACTATCAAATTGAGAAACTTGAACATACGGAACATATGGAATTTTATGAAAATGATAGAATTCCCTAAACTCTCTAAACTAGTCACAATTATTGTCGAGAAATTACAGCAAACCTTAGATGTTGAGTATGCGATCTTTTTATCATCCCTGAACAAGTATTTTCTTATTTCACAATTTTGGCAGACACATATCCTGAGTGAATTCTCATACCATTTACATGCATATTATTACCACTGAAGGTGACTGCAGTCAGACGTCGGATATGAATATTGAATTCCTCTTCCTCCACCCCCCCCCCCCAAAAAAAAAAACCAACAACATAGAAGTAAAAGAAGTAATTGTAATAAGATAATTCTTCTCCAATTTGGCATGAGAAGTGTTGCACACTATCTCTAACATGTTTACTCTTATTTTTTGTAAACTATACATCTTTAATTCTATTGTGGGGGCCACAATGCATCTCTTCAAGGTTGCAAGGGCAAAATGTCTACTGCCACTGTAGCAAAAGAGACCTTACCATGTGCAACGATGGTGCTTGTTGATGCAACATTCATCTTGCGTGCCATGAAACCAATTGACGGACCGATCAAATACGAGGGATTGTAGACAACAGTTGAGTCAGGAAATTACACAGTGTATCTCTAATCTATTAGATTGCATATTTTCTTATTACATACCAGGTACACTAACATGGAATATCATACTTTAATAACTGGATGAATACTTCATTAATCTACTTCACTAAAATGCCCTCAGATGTACTTTTTTTGTCTCTTGGCTGTACCCAATGTCCTAAGTGTGGCTTCCCCCATCCCCCAAACAAATCTTCTTGAGATGATATTTGACTTAAGAATTGTTGTGCACAGCAAACTCAATATCAGATGAGCAGTGACTAGTGAAAAGTACACACAGCTTTTGCATTGTTTTGAATCCTTTAAAGTGTCTCCAACCAGGCCTCCTGCACATGGGACTAAGAACACTTGGACATCGCCCGACAACGAGTATTGCAGATGTGTCTGAGACACAAATGTTGTGGCATCCTACCACAAGAAGTGTTGTTTGATGTAACAAATATCATGGTCTTGTTTTTGTTGCACCTTGTCTCGCACCACCAACTACTGTAAAAGTGGAAATTTTCGCGGCGTTGAAATTTTCGCGCATTTCGTGCAACCAGAAATTAGCGCGAAAATAAAAGCATGTGAATATTTTTGCTTGCCATATGTTCATGTGCATGATGTCTTGATTCTGCGGAATTAAAAACAAGCGAAACTCATCTTAACCAGACGAGCGCGAAAAAATAAGTCACGCAAAAATATCCACTTTTACAGTATCATCCAGTGACCTTTTGGTGCACTTTTGGTCAATGCCATGCTTTAAGTGGTGGTCCCGAAGAGGAGGCGTTCAAAAGGGGCGCGCATTAGGCACTGACCGCCCAATCGAGCCATGCCATGATCTCTTCCTCGTAAGTCTCCATCCACCTGATGTTGGCCCTCGTCTGGTCCACTGCCTGGGCGAAGGCACGGGTCCCCGTCCCCTGCTCGGGATGCTCATCGATGAAATCCAACAACTGCGAGAAAAAAAGGTCAGTAATCACAGAGAGAGAGAGAGAAGAAAAGATCATTAGACTGGATGCATTGTCAATGAAATTGGCTTCTGGATGTGGTGCATTCTTGCTTTCTCTTATTTTTTCAAACATATTTCTATAAGATGCATACATAAACATGTGAAGTCAGTATGAACAAATATGATGTGACAATAGCTGGAGTCACACTGGCAAAAGATAACTGGTGAAACAAACTAATTATTAGTGGGGCAGATACAGGTATGTGAAAGAGATACTCGCATCCGGCGGAAATTATGAAATTTTGCATATAGGGGTATTTTGAGGCGCTGATTTGAAAAATTGCCGGATCCAAGAGATCTGGCCTCGGGGTCGGCCGCCATTTTGAATTCCAATATGGCCGCTGTCAAAGATCCCTACCTTCAGTTCTGATTGACACTAGCCATTGGAATTTGATATATAAAAGCATGGTGATATGATGACTTCAATAACAGACTTATTTGATATGTCTGACAAGCTGCACGGCAGCCAATTTGAGTTTTTATACATATTTGCCATGTTGGAGTGTCGAAAATCTCTATCTGGGGTTTGTAACTTAGGCTACCTGATTGAGCGCGCGTTTGTAACTGATACAGTGCACGCTGCTGTATTTACATTGTGACGTCAGTGAAAGGTGCATTATGCTTCCTTTTTGCTGCACTTTTTGACATGCCCATGAATGTTAGTCGTGATGTTTGTCTTCGTAGCCACATTGGAATTCAAAATAGCAGGCACTGCGTTTGTCAGACACATCACATTAGTTGATATTTTAACTCAGTATGTTAAAATACTTGTTCACACCTAATTTCAGGGTCTCTCACCACTTAGAAATCGAGATAAGGATTTTGAATATTTGTCGAGGTGGCCATATTGCAATTCAAACTGGCGGCCATTGGATGTTTGTCAGACACTCCAAATCAATCTGTCATCAAATTCAATGTATCAACATGCTCATGTGTACCAAATTTTGGTGCCACAGGTCATTCAGAACTGAAGATAGGGATCTCTGAATTTGTTTTGTGATGGCGGCCATATTGGAATTCAAAATGGCGGCCGACCCCATGGTCACATTTCTTGGATCCGGCAATATTTGAAATCAGCGCGCCAAAATACCCCTATATGCAAAATTTCATACTTTCCCCCGGATGTGAGCATATCGACCAATTTTTGCTACATATCTGCCCTACTATATTAGGTGATAACGATTTGCTGCCTTTTTCCATAACAAAATTTTGCTTCGCATTAGCAGATGCTCATTTCAACAGCTTAACAACAGAAAAGGTGAATATGTGGTTATGACTGGCTATGACAATATTTTTCTACATCTATCTCATCATATACAGTGGATTCCCTTTACAACAAATTCCTCGGGCGCGGCAGTTTTCTTCCGTTATATCGAAATTTTGTTATAACTGAACAAATAGACAATAAAAATACACAGAGCTGATAATGTTGTGGCCTGAATCTTTATTTCGATGTACTAAAATGAAAGATAAATGAAAGAAAATTTTTTTCCTCCACAATATAACATGAAGAATAGAGAAAAACTTAAAGGGAAGATAAACCCCAAGAGCAATGTGGATTGAGTGAAAGCAGCAACATTAGTAGAACACATCAGTGAAAGTTTGAAGAAAATCAGACAATCGATGCAAAAGTTATGAATTTTTAAAGTTTTGATGTTGGAACCGCTGGATGAGGAGACTACTAGAGGTTATGACGTATGAGTGGACAACAATACAGTACTCTCCGCGTAATCGGGTATCGCTTAAACGGGTACTCCGTTTAATTGGGTAGTAATGTCAAAATCAGTTCCAATGCACATTAAAATTACCTGATAATCGGGTTGCCTCTCCGCATAAATGACCCACATTTTATCTCAGCTATGACACTTTAAGAAATCATGAATGTCAAAGTTCATTTGGAGAGTGATTAAAAATGAAAACGAATATAATTACACATGTAGCTGGCACTCACAATTGCACAGACAGACAGGAGTTGAACACACTTCACTTGCGCTCCGAATGTGCCTTACAAGCACGTGTGTTAAGCATACAGTGTAGGTGTTTGGTGCAGTGTACAGTGCATGTACATACACATTGTGTGTGTCCAATGTGAATGAGACGTGTTCTTCTCTTAATCGGGTACTCCGCTTCATCGGGTAAGAAACGCTCTGCCCGAGCCTACCCGATTATGCGGAGAGTACTGTACCAACAAAATATAAAGAAAATTCTGCAAAAATCCATTTTCCATGAAAATGACAAATTCTATCAACTTGATATTGACATATGTTAAGGGTAGCAATTATTCCCCCTGCTTTCTGAAAGCGGTTGGTCCATTGCTCTTTCATAATTCTAGAAAAGTGCATTTTTGTTGAATTTCCTTTATATTTTCTTTGTATTGTTGTCCACTCATACGTCATATCCTCTAGTAGTCTCCTCATCCAGCGGTTCCAACACCAAAACTTTAACAATTCATAACTTTTGCATCGATTGTCCGATTTTCCTCAAATTTTCACTAATGTGTTCTACTAATGTTGCTGCTTTCACTCAATCCACATTGTTCTTTGGGTTTACCTTCCCTTTAAAAGATAAAGATACAGTGCCAAACCAGAAAAAATACTGTTTCTGGGATATAATGGTTTGAAAGCAAGGAGGAGGAGAAGCAGACTTTACACGCCAGCAGTATGGGGGCAGTGTGATATTAAAGTGGATAAGACTCTTGACTTTCAAATTGTTATCCAAAGTTCGAGTCTTGGCAAGTATGTATGTCCTTCAACAGTTTTCTTCTCTTTCTTTTTTTCAAAAATATCCATGATGTCCCTCTCGACTCGGGTGTTAAAATGGGTAACTCAATACTGGGGAATGAAATAGGTAAGGTCCTTTTGACGATCAGTACTAAAGCTGAAGAGGCTACCCTGGACAAAAAGACCTCACTCTTATTACTACAGATCCATGATGTCCCTCTCGACTCGGGTGTTAAAATGGGCAACTCAATACTGGGGAATGAAATAGGTAAGGTCCTTTTGACGATCAGTACTAAAGCTGAAGAGGCTACCCTGGACAAAAAGACCTCATACTTATTACTACAGTGCACTTCCATTAAAACAAACATGGTTATAACAAAACTCAGTAAACACAGTAAAAATTCAGGCCGCAATGTTATCCATGTTTTTATATTGCTTATTTGTTCGATTAAAATGGGAGTCCACTGAGGTGATAGTGTGCCTGCTTCTGGTCAGTATGCACTCCAGCAAACCTACCTCTTGTAGATCAAACTCGGTGTTGAAATGGGCCGTCACTGCTTCAATGAGGTCTGCAAAGGCAAAGAGACTGCTGCCATACCTGGGATGGGAAAGCAGCAATTGGAGCAAAAAGACTCATCGTCACGACGACATGCAAAGAAGCGTCTCAAAGTGATGATTATTTTAAGAACTAATCATGCCAACAATGATGACATTGATGACAAGGATGACTAGTAGAAGAGCTACACCAATGATAATGCTGATGCAACAAAGAAAATGGCGATTGAAGTGACAATAATGACAGGGCCGGCATTTGCATCGTACAAACAAAGAGATACATAAGATATCACCACTTTGGCACCCCCACCCCCACACTTTTTTTACCCTGGAAGTGCGTGAGTGTGGTAAGGCCTTTTTTTTTGCGCTGGATTTTGCTTGTCAGCTGAAGAAACCGGAAGTGGCACCAAAGTCTTAAGTGCCCTCCCCCCCTTTCGAAAACGTAGCACCGACCATGAATGATAAAGATGTTTGATGAAGACATTATGATAGTAATGATGAAAATGATGAAGATGATGATAAGAGTGATGATAGTGAAGCAACAATGATCGCAATGACAAAACGTCTTCTCAGATGGCTCATTGTGCCAGAGGTGAAAAACTGAACACTGAATTCTCAATGGGTAATGTCCTTAACTCAGTTTGTTGAACACACACTTGAAAAACTGGTGCTGGCATTCTGAAATCAGATAAGAACTAGAAAAGCACTCCGAGAGCGCAGACCTCCGCCAAGCAGTTACTTTCCACTGATGATTTTGCTTTTCCATAGAGATTAGTGATTTCCACCCATTGAAAAATTGCCCAATTTCCCAATATAGAAGCGTTTGTTACGTCATAAACCCTCAGATGCGCAGCGCGCCTCTCCCCAGCAGAAACTAGAGCACGCACTTCAGTGCGCTTGCAAACCTCAAATACGCGCAGCCTGAACTCTCAAGTTCATTGACCCTACCTGCCAAAATAGCAAAAATCTTTCATAAATTCCCCCAAAATTCTCGAATCACTACCAAAAGTTATTCATTTGTTACTCGTGTCATTCTCAACCTTTCCTGCAAGTTTCATCCCAATCTGTTGACTACTTTTTGAGTTATTTTGCACACGGACAAACTAACGAACGAACGAACACACAAACCAACGGTAACGAAAACATAACTTCCTCCCTTGGCAAAGGTAATGATAAAAATGGAAATCTAGTATACTCAGTTTAATGTCACGTTGTGCTCTGAAAATTTGCTGTGTGGCAGCACTATACATCAATCAAGAAAAATAAATGCACCATCACATCAAATTCTCAGAAGAGAATGACTGTAAAAACAAAACAGTTTTCTCTGTTATAGATAAGATAGCAGCAAACACGAAGTACAATATGAGAAATGATTATATCTACCTCCTTAATTGTCAGGCAATAAAAATCTGTCAATAAGTAACTATGCTTTCAACGTCGGCATCAGCCGAGATGGACGGGCGTTTCTCCCAGGCTTGGACCCCGTTTACAGTGCGGGGCTGGGCCAAGCCTAGCCTCAATTGCGGGGCCCAGCCCCGTAATTTTGTCTGTTTACACTGCCGGGCTCGGCCGCGCTTTTAATTCAAACCTTTCAATATTTTGTGGTAGTGGCGCTCTGCATGTAAACAATCGCAATTTGATATAGTCTTGTTTTCAGACCCTTTGCCAACTGGATTCCATGGCGACGAAGTCGCCGTTCGGGCAAAGGCCTTTGCCGAAGGAAAAATCCTTTGCAGGATAAAACCACCTTAAACTATACAAGCTTTCGACATTGAGGGGGTTAATATCCTAAACAGCGAAATGGTACGGGCAGAGGGTTTGGAAGCCAGACTAAAATTGGCCGTGCATTTGGCCGTCCAGTCTGCGTTTACACTGAGAAAAGGCCGGGCTCGGCCGCGGCCGAGACCACCTACAGAGCGAGGCCACATGCGAGGCCAATTTTGGCCCCGCATTTGGCCTTTTGCGCGTTTACACTGAAGCGGGGCTGGGCCTCGCACTGTAAACGGAGTCTTGTACTCACGTTCTGTAGAAGTAGTCCCAGTTGGACCTGAAGAAATCCCAGGCCAGGCCGTAACCTACAGGATTGTAGGCTACAGAGCTGATCACACGCACCGTGTCCTGGGAGCGGATGGTACCGTTTGCCTCGATGCTCATCTCAAGGTACCTGCGAGGACATCGAAGGAGGAATGTGGTAAACATGGCAACAGATTAGACTACAAAAATCAATCATCTACTATTACGTTAATATACTAATGAATTCAAGGGTAAATTTTGATTTCTACTACCTTCTGCTTGAAGTTAGATATTGCAATACTAGAGAAAGATGCAATACTATTTTTCAATGACATTATTTTCAATGACAAGCTTACAACTCACTGTACATTTCATAGGAGGAAGTAGCAAGACATCAAATATTTCAATCATGGGAATCCTCACACCTATTCCCCTTCCCCTTTCCTTCCCCTCCCTCCATATCTCACTCTTCTCTGCTCTGTCAATATAGACATCAGCATCAAATTTACATCCCTAAGATTTTGAAAGAAATGCAAGCAGCAAAGTTGACAGATTTCAAAAGACTAATTCTTTTCCCTTCTCCTCTTCTGTATCTACTTTTTGTCCTTCTCCTCTATCATTCTTCTCTTATCCATTTTAAAATTTCTTTGTCTGTTTGCCTTCATATGATTTCTCCTGAGCCGCAATAATTACAGCTCTTTACAAGCTACATTGTAAGTTTCGTCTCTGGGCACAGAATGGGGTTCGCTGTAAAGTTATGCATTAAAAACTCTAATCAAAACGACAATTTGTTTCTTTCTCCTCTGTCCAATATTCTCTTGCTCCAATCCTCCTTCCCCCACCATTTTCAACACCAAGACTGCAGCTGAAATTGTCTGTAGCACAACAAGAGCTTGCTTCAGAGCATGCGACAAGCCAAACTTGAAGTTTTTAGCAGTAAACTTCTTCTCCTGTATCCATCCTTATCTTTCTCTTTCACCTCTTAATTCTTCCTCCATCATTTTCTTTCTCTCATCATCTCTTCTTCCCTCCTCTCTAACTGCCCCTTTTCAATGTTTCTATCCATTTTGTCCTGTCTATGTCCTTGTTTCCTCAATTGTTGCGTGCATGTGTGTGTGCTTCTGTGTTCTCCCATTTCTTTACCCTTTTTCATCTACACTTGCAATCAATTGAGTGACCCACATCTCTGCATACTTGTCTATATGTGGGACTGTCTATCCGAAAACCCAACAATCTTGTTTGAACGATTTAATTCAGGTGAAACATTTGTCTCTCTTTCTTTTCTGTTATATACTTTCTATTACACTGACATTTTGTTCTCACTGTTCTTATATCTACATATTTTTGTATTACACTGACATTACATTATCATTGAATTTGAAAGAAATTGTGATCTTGGAAAGAGATCTGAATCTGAGAAAGAATTACCGGTAAAAAAAAAACTAGAAATGTCGCTAAGGCGACTGCTATGCCTCCGCCATAATGCATGATTCTCCTAATAGGTCTATAGTACATGTGGACAATGCATAATTACATTTTCACAATATTGGCAAATATTGAAATTTCATGTTTGTCACAAATGTGTTGAATGTTCACCTTCCTTTACCTAGGTTTAATTAGATGAATAGGAGAGCATGTATTTGGGGATTCAAGGACTTTAACTTGACTTTGACCCATTCATAAGTGTATGAATACTGTAATTTTCAAGGTATGGAGAAAAAGTGTAATTTCTGTATTGAAAAGTACACTGTTACCATTTTCTTTTGGCCTTTGACCCTAAAATTCATAGGATAATCACTGTCTGGCAGAACATGCATAAATATGTAGTAAGTTTCAAGATAACTTGAGCCACTTTTGAGATATGGCGGAAAAAGTTAGTTCAGCACTTTCCCTTGATCTTTGACCTTTTGACCTTTGAGGCAACCCCCCCCCCCCCCAAAAAAAAAAAAAAAAAAAAAAGAGAAAAAGAAACTTTCCGGATAATCTAGGTTATACATGCATACACCAAGTGTAAAAAAAAAAATTGCTGGCATTACATAAATATGAGGGAAATAGTAACAATTTGAAGTGTTGCACTTGACCTTTGACCCCTGATCTTTGACCCTATGAACCCTAGATTCTCTAGATAATAACTGCCAGTCAGTACATGTTTATATACTATGTTCAATGAAGATACCTTGAACAATTTCCAAGGTACGGAGAAAAAAAGCGAAGTTTTAATATTTTAACTTGACCTTTTGACCTTTGACCTTTGACCTCATGACCCAAAACTTTCACCAGAGAATCTTAATTGGGTAATACATGTATACACTAAGTTTCAAGAAAATATCTTCAGGCATTGCATAGATATGGAGGAAATAGTGAAATTTTACGTATTTGACCTTGACCTTTTGACCTTTGACCTTGACCATGTGCACCCAAAAGTTGATAGGCACAACTTCACCCCCTAATACACATACATGCCAAGTTTCATTAGGATACCTTAAAAGGTTTTGATAGTTACCCTGTCCACAAAATTTATTACGGACGGACGGAAGGACGGACGGACGGACGGACGGACGGACGGACGGACGGAAGGACGGACGGACGGACAACCCGAAAACATAATGCCTCCGGCACCACTTCGTGGCGGAGGCATAAAAAAAAAAATCTTTGGGGAGGACAAGCAACTTACGTCTGAAGGATCCAAGGAAGTTTGCTGCATCCCATGGCTGACAGCAAGATGGTTTTCTCCGTGGCAACCAGAGTGTTGATGTACTCGGTGTAGGCATGATACCACTCCTCTTGGCCTCCTTCAGCGATGGCAGTGCAGTACACTGTGCTCCTCTGATTGGCTGGAACACTATGACACAATGAGACAAATTTGTATAGCGCAGCAACTATGTAAACATACTCTACTGAGCTGTGATGTAACAGAGCTCCTAACATTGTTACTGACTAGACACACAAACAATAAGTAACAAATAAATCAAAGGTTTCTGAAAAAAAGGTAAGTCTTCAACAAAGAATCGAAGACAGCAAGTGAAGGGGCCTTCCTCATTTTCTCACATAATTTATTCCACAGTTTTTGGAGCAGCACAACTGAAGGTACAATCCCCCCAAATTAGTTTGTTTAAGTGAGGTTGCTTTTGAAGCAACTTATCCTGTGTACTTCAAAAATTATATGAATATGGATATGATTTCACTGATATCAATTCTGATAAATAACCAGGTACTTGGCCATTCAGTGCTTTATAAATATATAAAAAAATCTCAAAGGCAATTCTCTGCCTTACTGGCAACCACTGTAACTCCATCAAAATATGTAATATGAGAACAAAACAGATTGATGTGTGTCGTATCAGGGCAATTCACCTGAGTATCGCAAGTCCACTTTTCATGCACTCTTGAAGACTCTTACATATACTGTAAAACGAGGAATTTTCGCGGGCATTTTAATTTCGCAAATTTCGCGAGCGCCAAGATTCGGGAAATTAAAATGCACGCGAAAGTCCTTGTTTACACGAACGCCAGTGGCATTTCGCGAAAATTTCATGCCACGAAAAAGGCTGTCGGCTCCAATTCCCGAAAAATTCATGCCGCGAATATATCATGTTTTACAGTACCTGCCATGTACAATGTGCTTTACAGAAAGTTGGACTATGCAGTTTGAAAAATAAAAAAATATTTAAGCTCTATCACTTCTTTATATTCTAGTGAGGAATTTAATCATATATTCCTTAATTGAGGAGGCTTGGGCCCCCTGTGGCCCCCAAGAACCTCATGGTTCCAATTCGAACACAATGAGATCCTACGAATGAGGGACGACGGACAAAGAGCGATCGCAATAGCTCACTTGAGCCTTTGGCTCAGGTGAGCTAAAAAAAGATGATTAAAGAAAAAGAAAGAAAGAAAGAAAGAGAAACTTACGCGATATTGGGATCCTGCATCCACATTGCATACTTTTCAGTAGCATTTGCGACACAATTTGGGTTGCTATAGTCACACGAGAGGCCAATTGCAATCACTCGTCCAAGCCTGGAGAAAAAAAGACAACAAAAATAGATTTTGTACCTATCCCTTTGCCTCTGTATGGTACATGTCTTCCTAGAGACTCAAGAGAAAGACAAGAGATGAAGGTGTCTGGATATATGTTCCAACTTCATCATGTCATTTTATTATTTTTTTTTTTGTGACATGGATTCAGCTCAGTTTACAGTGAGGTGACCACCCAGTGAGCAGTATACAGGAAACAGGTTTGAACCTCATTGAAGTTCTGTTTTTTTATTCTGCACATCCACTATTTACACAGATCAGCAAATGTAGTCTCTCTTTATACAAAGAAGTATAACAAAAAATATCTAATCATCATCCATTTGCACTGCTTCTGCTTTTGTATTAAGTGATCCACATTTTACAAACTGTGCCTTTCAGTGGACCACTTTTTTCCAGTGTTATATTCACTTTTTTTTTCCAGCCTTCCAAAGTGTACATTGCTATTCTTAGTTATTTTGCAAAATTGCATATAATAGTTAAAATTATATACTTTATGATCTGTATATTATGTATTCTTACAAAACGATGAAACAATAATTGTGTAATGTATGCTTTGTGTTTTGTTTCAATTTTTTGTTGGATCGACAGAAATAAATGCCAACTGAACTGAGAACACAAAAATGACATTATAATGACAACTATAATGATCTTTACTCTGCTGTGGTGATCAGTTAAGATGTCCTGAAGCTTATTGTTGATGGGCAAGACTTATAATTGACCCTCCTCAAGAACCCTTAGGTATTACAATGGTCTTCTTGCATTCTTCTATCTAATCTACTTTGTCTGTCAAAATTACGCTGTGAACAACTTTCAGGAGATAAAAAGTATGGCCGCTAAAGGGTGCCTGCAAACTTTGGGTTTTAAGGACATTAATGTCATCAGTGAGCTTAAAGGACAAGCTCACTCAAATATATTTCTGGATTGATCTAATGCATCATTATTATTATAGATCACATCAGTGGGGGTTGATGAAAATCAAATAACCTGTTCAAAAGATATGAATGTTTGAAGTTACAGTCCTGCCACAGCTTGATGAAAAGACTACAACAGTTTGTAATATCACTGCAAGTTAAGTAAATGTAAAGAGAATTCTACAAAATTCAATTTTATTATGAAAAGTGCACATTCCCTTGACTTGTCACTGACATATATTACAGGAATTATTCCCCCTGCTTTCTGAAAGAGGTACGTCAAGTGCTTTTAATTATGGTAGAAAAATGGAAATATCATGAATTTTCCTGATATTTTCTTTAAATCATTCTAGAATTGCATGTAAGAACAATAAGTGAAAAGTCATAACTTTGGAAAAGATTCTCTGATTTTCACTCAAACTTTCACTGATGTGTTCTACTAATATTGCTGCACTCACTTGATCCACAAATACACACATATTAGGGTGAAATAGTCCTTTGAACTGCATAACTATGTAGTTTGGCAATCAACAGTGGTGGACCACTTGATAACTACATCTCAAACGGAGGTGGGGGTGGGGACGGGCGGAATTATTTCTGACATCTTGTAAATCAAAATTTGAAATGCTTAAAGGAAACTGAAACCAAAAGAGGAATGTAGATTGAGTGAAAGCAGCAACATTAGTAGAACACATCAGTAAATGTTTGAGGAAAATCAGACAATCGATGCAAAAGTTATGAATTTTTAAAGTTTTGGTGTTAGAACCGCTGGATAAGAAAACTACTAGAGGTTATGATGTATGTGTGGACAAAAATATAAAGAAAATATAAGGGGAACTCCACAAAAACTCACTTTTCTAGCATAATGAGAGAGCACTTGACTATTAACCGCTTTCAGAAAGCAGGGGGGATAATTGCTACCCCTAAATTATGTCAATATCAATTTGATGGAATGTGTAATTTTCATGAAAAATGAATTTTTCCACATTTTTCTTTAGGTTTGGCAATCCCTTTAAATACAGATGTAGCTTCACACTCACTGGTCAAGATGAGACCCTGTACCGTCCTCCCAGCCAACGTAGTTGTAGAATGGCATCACCTGTTGCATCATATAAGTCTGAAGACAAAGAAATCCAAATAACATGACATATCATGTCATGGCTTGAAGGTCAAATATCCCTCATGTAAAAGTCACAAAAGTTTGCATGGTTGAAGAAAAATGTCTCCCGACATTACATATAAAATCTTATGGTAATACTGTACACCTCAAAGATTATTGTGGAAAGAATAATGGCTCTGTTTTGTTTTGTTTTGGTCCGCATGAATTCACGAGAATCTATACCGGCAGTATTTATTCCCCCTCCATCATAAAGATGATTCCCCTTTTATTATTCTGATTATTATTCTGATGGCAGGTCTTTCTTTGCATGGTTGAAGAAAAATGTCTCCCAACATCACATATAAAATCTTATGGTAGTACACCTCAAAGATTATTGTGGCAAGAATAATGGCTCTGTTTTGTTTTGGTTTTTTTTTTTTTTTTTGTTGTTGTTGTTGTTTTTTTGGTTTTTTTTTGGGGGGGGGTCTGCATGAATTCACGAGAATCTATACCTGTTGTATTAATTCAACCTCCATCATAAAGACGGGATTATTCTGATGGAAGGTCTGAATAAAGTACCTCGACAATATACCACCACATGAGAGGAATCTGATATTCAGGGTTGTTAAAGGGTTCGACACCGAAGTTAGATTCTAACTCTGCCATATTGCCTAGTGAGAATTAAATTTCTGGGCTAATTCAAGGTTGCCATGGCAATACCCATCATGTATGACTCTTGCAAAGTTCATTGAAAATGCATGTTTCAGAAAATCATGAATGTCCATCATCAGGGCAGCATTATTTTATAAAATTCTATAGTTTTCCTTCACTTTCTTTTTGCCTCTTCGGCATAGACAAGATTCTACAAATCCTATGCAGATTGTTTGAAATAATGTCTGAAATATGATTTGCAGATTGCTGGAAGTAATGTCAGAAATACAGAAAATATGTAATAATGCCCTAAATTGTAGCGGAAAACAAAAAAAGCTGCTGAAAACTGCTTATCTACTAGTGGCAAGCCAATGGAGTAAAATGGAGTCAAAAGGGGGGCCCAAGCTTTTGATCCTAACAGAATCTTTGTCATAGGCAAAATGACCAAAATGAATGCACTTAAATGAACGAAAAGACTCTCTTGCCAGCCTTGAAAAGAGTGTGACATACCCTTGTCTATTTCATTATGTTTAATATACATGTACAAGTCATGCTCAAATCCACCTAAGGTACTGTAAAGTGTTTAACTTTATTCTTTTATTTCTGAATATGAATCCTAGCTAGAGTGATGGCTGTATTCAAGCTTCGCATATTTTCCCTTTATAGTGATTTCAATATATTTGCGTAATTCATTGCATCACTCCTGACTAAACAAACATATACATACATTTTTCTTTTTTGAATAATGGATTCATGAAATCATGTATTTATTATATGAAATTCTGGGTGAGTTTTGGAGAAAAAGGACAACAAGCATCCTCATGTAACAACACGCAAATATATCAACTTTGATCCTGACATAAATGCAGTTTGGAAACATATATTTATTTGTTCATTACTGTACTCAGCGACCTTGGATTTGACCACTAGCTAAATTGTTGTAAGTTGCAATTCGTGTTAAAATAAGACTCCCTATCAAAATATATGGCATATTATTTTCTATGATGATTTTTATTACACTGTAATTCTATGTTTGAAGTAATATATAATTGGTTTCTTGATAGTTGTCATATAATTATTTTATCAACAAAGACTGAATTATGAAAAATATATAATATATATATGGCATATACGGTATATGATCAGCCTGTGTGTGCATGCAATACTGTATACGCCATATATTTCGCGAGTCTAAATTTTCGCGAATCGGGAATTCCTGACGATTTCACGAGTGGTTAGATTCGCGATCGTGGAGTCCTGTACTGAACGGAGAAATGTACACATGTATGTCACATTCACATCGGGATTAGAGTCGATATTATTCGTGTGTCTTTAAGTTCAAGAATAGCACCTGACTCGTGAAATATTCGGCGTATACAGTATTTGCTATAAAAAAACAAAACAGATAAGGATACAAGAAGACACAGCCTCGTAAATCTGTGGCTGAAAAACAGAACTAACATTGTTGCATTATGGATGCGCTCATGAGTTCGAGGCATATTAATCTCACTCTCTCCCCCATCATTTGTCTGAAATGAAGCACTCGGGGCTGAATCATCCTTCCCATGACCTTAACAGAATCCAATCAATCTTCCTCTCCTCCTCCAATCACAATCGATCCTGCATACTTCACATTGGCAATAACGCAACACTTCTGGGTGTCTTGTGTGACCAATGATTGGTATCACATGAGCTAATCTCACTGGTGGCTTTAGAGCCCCATCAGAGTTGCAATTGTTGTTGTTTTTTTTAAGTCAGCAGTCAGAGTTGCAACTGTTGTTGTTTTATTAAGACTCAGTAGTAACATTTGCACTAGCACTGAACATGAAATGACTCATTTAAAGGAAACTGCCAACTTATGAAAGACTATTGCTTACATTTTTGTTTTGAAAAGCACATGCCAATGACATATCTTTAGCATGGTTATGACTTTTGTTTTGAGCAAACCAAGAAATAACTGATGCTGTTCCAGGAATTTATCGAGTATACACTATTCCATCCAGGCCTTTGCTCTGATTGTGCTTTTTCTATAATATGTGGATATGAATGCTTTCTGTTTACAAATTATTAGTTCCACTACACTAGTAGTAATAGACTAATACTCATACACTAACACACTGATAGTAAAGTATTGGTTGCAAGCACATGAATTGTGATACATACATATATGTTTATGACTGGAATATTTGCCAAATCAAGAGAGAAAGAAAAAAAGGTCTTTGTCTTGCAGAACTCTTGACGTTCTAGCATTCATTTCTGTGTCAATAGAGTACAGATTTTTGTTCTATACATAGTGAAACACAATTTGTGACCCTGCATCACAAAACCAACAAAAAGTCGCCAGACATGGATTTTTAGTTAAGGGTAGATTCTCAAAGAGCAGACTCTAAGCTTTAAAATAATGTATAACTCAATTCAAATGGACTCCCCTAACCTATCTAAGTACTGGAAAGAAAGTACACACTTTGGAAAAGTGTTAACTGAAAAAAGAGGTTCTGAAGTACAGGGTCTACTCACGCACTTAATCTTTACCAAGCCGCGCTAGCTGTGCAATGAAAGGGACAAAACACAGGATGTAAACCACTGGAGCAACAACAAGGAAGGGATTATCAGATTAAGCTGAAATTAAGCATATTATATCAACCCATTTTGTCCATGATTAATGCCAACTTCCAAAGAAGCAGCATTATATCCTTTCAAAAGTTATTACACTTGAAAGTGAAGAGTGTGCAAAGGATTTCAAGAAATGAAAAGGGGCCTCTAAGACGTTCCCTGATCATTCTACTCTCCTCCCCAAAAAGGGTTGCAGAAAAACTGCTGAAATTAAACTTTCCCATTCATGTTATGATCCCAAACTATAGAATAATGTAGAAGAAGGAAAGCTCTTTCAGAAAATGAGAAAAACTTAAGATTGACTCGGCTGACCTATTTCACCCTTTTTGAATCCTCACGTAAAATCAAGGGGTGAGATTTTTTGCTGGTTTTGTGATGCACGGTCACATTTACTGTAGACATAAGAGGTGAAAACTACAGTAGGGTCAGTGTATGGCACAAAACACAAGAAATACATGAGTGTAACGTCACTAATACAAACTACACCCAAAATCTCCCTATACACTGTACAGATCTCCCCATGTCCATCCTGAAGTTCAATTCTTTTAAAAATACATCATTACTCAATGAAGAAAAGCAAAAATCGACATAGGAAAGTACACTTTCATCATGAGCTTTAAATGAAAATCACACGGCCATGACAAGTTAAGCCGAGCTCTGCACAGTTGCCATGGCTACAAAGTAAGTTTGCTCATTGTATTGTACAATGGAGGCTTTTATTTTTGCCTGCAGGAGCTAAAAAGGAAAGAAAAAAGTGTTCTCCCCTCGGAGAGACGAGTGTATCACACCTGCTTCTGAAGCTGTGATGCAGCTGACGGGCTGTATTCTGGGGGAGAGCCTGAACATGTGGCCGATCTCCTGGGACCATCTGGCTTAATGTACCCCAGGTTTGGGCTTGGGCTCTTCCAAGGCCTAGTTCCACTTCACACAATGCATAAAAAGTGCTTTGCAAATGCATGGAATGCCATTTAATGGGACCCTTTTGATTTTTCCCTCATTTTAGAAAAACACACACACTAGAAACATCTCACTGATTGCATGCATTAATAAACAATTCATTTATTGCAAATTTTCCATTGAATTCTCACATACTAAGAAAGCCATTACATTATCCATCAGAATCCTGGTTAACTCACTATGGAAATGCTGAAATTGAATTTTCTCACTCAGAAATCTATTCGCCACATAGCACCTTACTTAAAATCATAATGCTAGTAAACATGAAGTAAACTGAAAAATTTTACTTCTTTTTGCTAGTTCCTCTGAAGTAATTTGTTTCACTTCTAAAAGTAATACACAAAATATTAAACATTAATAAGAGCACCAGGAAACAACCTGCAAAGTCGGTTTGGAACAATCAGATACATCAAGCAAAGGTGTGTGTGATTTCAAGCCATTCCAAAAACATTGAGGGCATTCCTACTAATGGGCGTCTGCCTGAATTAGTTTCTTTAACATTGTAACTGGTTTGCATTCAGTGCAATGTTTTTTGGCCAGATTATATCGCTTTTAGGTATTCCCCCTCCTGTTATTCAATCAACTTGTGCATAACTTCCGGTTCTTGAGCATGATACGTAATCACTATGTGGCTACAGCAAAAGAATAATGATGATAATAAAATAACAATAACAATAATGATGATGATGATAATACTACTACTACTACTACTACTACTAATTGTTATTATTACAATTAAGATAATAATAATTGGGCATTCATGACATTTGCTATATAGGCAAAATTCAATCCTGGATCATGTGATTTACTCTCTGTAAAACATTTGATTAAAAACCTGAATCATTATCATAAAGTGCCACTTCATTTGCATAAGTAGAACGCTGAAGAACCTGTTGAAGCTGAGCGTGAATTTTATACTGTAAAAGATGAAAGTTACTACAGACTCAAAGGGATACCATTCAAAATGAAATCTCCTATTCAGGAACTCTAAGGGAAAAACAAAACAAAACAAAACCAACTACCACTAAAAGAGTTCGATGTGGTTGCAAACTATTGGGGAGAGGTATTGTACCCTGTAACAGAAGACGTTTCAGGTATGAGAGAAAAATGGCGTATGGTGGTGACAGAGAGGAAAATGGATGCGGCCATCCATTAAGAGCGGTAAATTTGCTGCTGGATTACATTCCACTTCCTTGGTGTCGCCGCGGCTCTCTTAATCCCACGGCAACTTACGGAGAGGCAAGGGGGGACGGATCCACCAACATTAATGCCTGCAAATGAATCCCACCAGAGCCCTGATCAAATAAAAAGCAATTCGGAATCTTCCAGGAAAGTTGTGGACATTCGCGAGAGCGGAGTAGGGGGGAAAGGAGCGGGTGGAATCAGCGCTTGATGAAAAAAACACAAAGTCTGCATATGGAAGTGGAAAATGCCGGAAAAGTGTCTAAATTGACAGCCAAAGACTTGTGATTTGATAGGTAATGTGTGAAAGCGATGAGACATGTTGGAGTTGAAGGGTATATTGATCATGGTGGTGTCTCTTCTTACTGCTTCCCTTCACATCTTTGTGTGAATTGACATTCTTATAGTAATACAGAGGGAGACTCAATGAGTCTTTTCCCACACTTTTCAGTCTCTGATAAAAAACAACAACAGAAAGAGAGAAAAGACTTTGCCTGATAAAAAACTTAGCAAGTTTGTTTGGTATGTCACATCAAATTATCATCAGTTTCAGTCAATTGCATGATTTTGGTAAGCTGATCTCACTTTCTACAAATTACATAATTTTTGTTTTTGCTACAGTAGACATTTCACAACACATTGGTCAAGAAGTGGTCTCTTTCTTCTTCAACCATGTCTAAAGTGTACAAGTAACTACTAGTATATTAGTACCCCGCTGCACAGTGAGTGATTAATTGGTGAAATATTCCCCCCCCCCCCCGCATGCATCAAGTCACTTTGTTTATTTTCCACTGCAGAATATTGAGGATATGGTATCTTATCCCATCTACTGTAATCCACTTTAACTGTAAACATGAATATTTTTGCATGATTAATTTTTCATGCTAAGTGGCTCAAAAACATATTCACAGGTTCTTGAATTCACTCCATGCAAGTGCTCACTCAAATGCTTTCATCCTATTCACAGAAACGACAGAAAATAATTGGCACATTCAACTGTACGACCTATGTAGAAACAACTGCATACACACATGCGCTCAAGTGAATACTATCAATAGTACTTGGGCACATACACAAATGCACACACACACACACACACACACACAAACACTCGTACCAGCAAGATACGAAAGTGCAAGCATCAATGATGAAAGTCACGATTCAACCTGTTCAAACTGTGCAGAGAAAATCACAAAGATGTTTTCATGGGTTGTACATGTATAATAGAATTCGTGCTAGCTAAAAGTTGTGTGATATACAGTCAAACCTGTCTTAACGGCCACCTGTCTACAGTGGTCACCTGTCGTATACGGCCACTAGACACAATTCCCTCCAACAGAAGAGGCATGTTAAAGAATCTGTCTATAGTGGCCACCTGTCTATAATGGCCATTTTTTTTTACCTCCCTTGGATGGCCGCTATAGTCAGGTTCGACTGCATGTGACAAATAATGTGATGCAAGTATTTCCTCGTTTCCAGTATTACCTACCCCTTCTCTCTCCAGTTCAGCCAGTTGCAAAGAACACCTGAGTTCAAAGAGCGTATCACCACCAAGCATGGACGCAATGAAAGCACCATCTTTCTTCAATGCTGTATGGACCTGCAGGAAACAAAACCAATATTAAGAGAGAAACTAAATAGGTGACCAGTTTTCTAATGATGTCAAATCCTCTTCATGGATGTTTCTTGCTCAAAAGTCTCAATTTGAGCTTCAAGGAGCTTTTATTTTTTGGTTAATGTGGATTTGTTTGCATGCTTGATCAGGCAAATCAGCATGCCAGCAAGCCAGAGGAAAATCCTCCTGAGGCTGCAAAGAGGACTTTGATAATGTTTGAGAAGAAAGCTTTTGAAATTGAAAAGGGACCATAATCCACTCCAAGTCTACACCTTTTCACCGATGCAAGTTACTTTCATTTCTACAATGATTTGTATAAAATTAGGTATTAAACTTGACTTGATTACGAGACATAACTGATATCTGATGCCAGGAATTGGAGACGTTAATTCCAGGTAGGTCCTGTCTGAATCTGTAGAGTTCTCTAAGAATGTAATTGGGAAATGTTACAAATAACCATAGCCTACAAATATTTGAACATCTGCAATTTCATGTGATACTCATCTGAAGTAGTGAAATCAAAGGATATTATCAAGAAATTCTTAACCCGTTGAGGATAGGCTGATTTTGCTACAACACTCATTTCCATCAACATTTGCCTGAGTAGGCCTATACTCAGGACTCCTCCTCAATGGGTTAAGATATAAATTTGCAATTACTGATAACAATTCTTAATTTGAAAATGAATTCAAGTCAATTAGGTTTTGTTTTGATCATTAATAATTGATCATTAATTAACCAATGATTTAATGAAAAGACTAAAATTCTCCCTGTTCTATTACATGTCTCCACATTTATTATATTATGTAACATCAGCTAACCATGAGTGCACATGTAAATTTAAGCTCTATTTCGCCTTCCCATCAAACTGCAGTTCTCAGTCACATGACCCGTCTGATGGAGAACGTTCGCCTCCAACCCATTACAAGCCACAGTACCAAGGTCTTCTACTCGTTTTTGTTTCTTTCACACTTCACTGTGTGAGAATTCTCAGGATTAAGGTATTGTGCCACATGTACCTAACAACTTTTAAGAAGCTCTTGGCATGATAGGTAGCAAAAATTAATGGAGCTTGGAAATGTTACACCCCTTCATCCTGACATGCCCAACGGAAACACAAACAAACTACGAAACAAAACAAAATAAGAGGTACCACTTATCGTATCAAATTAACCACTTTCCGGCAAACACACTGTTGCATTACCCCAAATACAGAGCAGTGAACCTGAAAATAACAAAAATGTTAGCTTCCATGTAGCACAAAGAATATTGACCTATCTGCTGGTCTTTTCAAGCTGTTATATTTCCCTTGCTGACTTTTGTCCTTACAAAAAGCATGTTCTGAAGTTTAAATCATAAACAGAATAAAGAAACAACAATTGTAGCTTAAGCCAGCAAAGACAGGGTTTACATGTATCATGAGTATCAATGTACATACTAGAACTTAGAACTTTATTTTAAAGAGAAGTATAAGTCAGGCACATCAGGGGGCCGTTGCAAAAAAGTTACAATTATGGTAACTTTGCCATCCAATGGTAACTTCCATGGAATTCCTGATTTTGATTGGCTGTTGTGTATTGTTGCCATGGTAGTTACCACTGGATGGCAAAGTTACCATAATTGTAACTTTTATGCAACAGGCCCCAGAACATTTTCTAACGTGAGGGAGGGTGACTGGACCAGCTATTGGGGGGGGGGGGGGGGGAGGAGGAAGATCTGTCTTTCTGTCATTAGCGGGGTTCTCAGAAAGTTGTTTGTATTAGTTTGCTCCAGCATTTTCCTTTTCTTTATTCTAGGTTTCATGGTCCATGTAAGTAAAGGATGTTGTACAAAATATATCAAGAGTAGAGGCTGAAATAATTTTTTTTTAAACTGAATTTTTGTGTTTGTAAATTCTCCAATTAGATTATTTTGATAGGCTTTGTACATGTAATCTTTACCGTTGGGTTTCTTGAGGGGACACTGAGTTATCATTCACATACTGTTGCATTGACTGATTATGGCATTGTCCACATTACCAACATTCAGTAACCATTCTGATGCTACTCTACCTGGTTCTGAGATGTTATTTAATTCATTGGTTTCATATCACATTCAATTGTAATCTCTCCTGCATGCATGCTGTTTTGTTTGTTTCATAGCAGGCCTGCCACAAATGGGACTACCCTGCACAACAGAATATGGTCTAAATTCATATCAACCAAGTACAAAAAGACCATGCCAACCTTTCGGTTTTAAGAAATATTTCTCTATCGCCTGACGACATGGTCAATCTCATGGCGATTCTTAGATTGATCGCCCTCCATCTCTGATGACCTTGTCATCGTGTGACTTATTACCGCCCCATTCAATGCGTCCTGTTTTTCAAAAACACTGCTCAATCTACATCAGCTCCCGCCCATGCAAACTTTGCATTTCCTTTCCCCCCGGATCTGTCAAAAATGTTTGATGAACACAAAATCCCTCATGCTTCCTTCTTTTCACAGCACGTGCGGCTCAATTCTGCTCCTGTGAATGCGAAAAATTAGATGTACGATAGCTGTCAATCTTTCCAGGGTTTGTATGTCCATGATAGGCCCATGTGTGTGCAGGATATCAATGCAGACTTAGCAGTCTGAATGCCATGCATTTGAATGACTTTTCATCGGCAACATCTGCACTGTATCATGACTTTATCATGTGAAGGACGAACAAAATCAAAAGAGGTGTCTGCACATTTTGCCCCTCCACCAGACACCAAACAGTGTGAAATGCATTTTGAAGATTGGTGTTGGGAAACAGGAAGATGTTACTCTATGAATACACCATGAATGCTGCCACTCTCATTCACACCATGGAGAGGTAGAGAGTGGCCACAGAGTGACAAGGACATGACCACAGAAAACACCTTCTGTTTTTTGTCTCCGAGGGTAGCAAGAAGCCAAGAGGACATTGGGGGTAAACACACTTTGATGATATTCAAACTCTCATCTTGAAGAGTCTTTGGGGAACTTTTACAGCAATTTTGAAGAAGAAAACTGAATTCATATTCATATCTTCCTGACTAAAATGGTCTGTATAACATTTGATTATCGTATTATTGCCAAAAACCTAGTACACCTGGCTTTAATACTTGCGTATATGCTAACATGATAAAACAGCACTGGATTTTAAAGTTCAGCATGAGCTATGATTAAAAACCCAAGTTTAAATTTTCTCTGAAAACTTACACCGTAGTAAACCTGCAGAAACAGGACACTAATGAATGCTCTGATTTGCATATTTGAAGTTCATGAATATTTCAATGATGAGTGTGGTATCCTTTTTTTCTTAATTAAGAGAGATATCTTTTCCACATGGTTTCTCCAATCATCACATCTAGATAGTTTTATCTTACCGAATAGACTGTTTAATGCAAAATGCATAAAAACTGCTGCAGAATTGAGTGCATCTGTACAAGGAAAAAAAAAAAGTCAGCTCTCTTACAGGGACTGCGGACAGAAGGCCTTTGTTAGTGTGAAGACTGAAATGAGACAGAGTAAACTCCGAGAGGAAAAACCGAAATTTTGCCCAAGTTTCCCAGGAGCAGACAATTGTCTGAGTAATGTCCAGCTTTAGGTGAGTTAGCTGGGACTAAGTGCCCACACCTGGCAATGTTTCACTCACATCCCACTGATCAGACGCAGTGGACAAATGTGAGAGTCACTCAAACGTCTGCTTTACGACAATTTACACGGCAATGAGCGCAACATTCCTCGTCAACTGTAATCTCATCTGGCAGGTGAGCAGAGTCTGTTACAAGCCACCAAAACAAGGACATGAACAAAAGGTAATCCTTTATCGCATGAAAATTTTATGGAGGACATATCCATACACACACACACACACAAGCACAAACACAAATACAATTAAATAGGTTTTCACACGCTGACAAAAAAAAAGGGAAACTAGAAATGTCGCTATGGCGACTGGTATGCCTCTGCCATAATGCATGATTCTCCTAATAGGCCTAGATAGTACATGTGGACAATGTGTGATTACATTTTCACAAAATTGGCAAAATATTAAAACGACGAGTTTGTCACAAATGTGTTGAATGTTCACCTTCCTTGACCTAGGTTTAATTGGATGAATAGGAGAGTATGTATTTGGGATTTAAGAACTTTAACTTGACTTTGACCCATTCATCCGTTTATGCATTGAGTAATTTTAAAGGTATGGAGAACTAGATATATCGCTACGGCGACTGATATGCCTCCGCCATAATGCATGGTTCTCCTAATAGGTCTATAGTACAATGTCTTGACAATGTGTGATGACAGTTTCACACAATTGGCAAAATATTAAAATGACAGGTTTGACACAAATGTGCTGAATGTTCACTTTCCTAGAACTAGGTTCAATTGGATGAATGATTAAAATGTCAGAGTGCAGGTATTTGGGGAACTGATGATTTTTACTTAACTTTTGACCCTTTTATAAGTTTATGCATTGAGTAATTTTCAAGGTATTGAGAAAAAGTATAATTTCAGTATCAAATGGGAAAATAGCATTATCTAAACCCGGCCTTTGACCTTTGACCTCACAGTTCCAAAGAGAATCACTGTTAGGTTGAACACGCATAAATATGTAAGTTTCATGATGATACCTTGAGTTACTTTTGAGATATGGAGGAAAAAGTGCAATTCAGCACTTTCACTTGACCTTTGACCTTTTGACCTTTGACCTTTTGACAAGAAACTTCCCAAAGAATATATATTGGGTAATACATGTATACATCAAGTTAAAAAAAAAACCTTCAGGCATTGCATAAATATAAGTAGTGATATTTTGAGGAGTTGACCTTGACCTTTGACCCCCTGACCTTTGAACCATGACCCCAACCATTTGCGAGATATGGAGAAAAACATGAATTTTCAACCTTTTTTCACAAAATAACCTGTGACATTTGACCTTTGACCCCGTGACCCTCAAATCCAAACAAAGTATTATCCCCCCACAATATGTGATGCGCTCCGTCGGAATGAGTCAAAAGTCGCAAAAAATGAAATCGTAGTTATGCCTATATGTGAATTCTACAGATTCTAAGCTTTACACTGATATGTAATACAACTCATTTCGATATCCCTATAGATCATAAAAACGAATATAAACTACGTTTATGATGTCAGTCCATTTTCTAAATAACGGAGAAAATCGCTCTCAAAGTTCAGGCTACGTTCAAGCTCACAACCTTTTTCCTTCACGGGACGAAACAATACAGCAGTCCTGCTTAGCGACGGCGTTTACGCTCCATCGCACGCACTACCGTATAAAGCGATAGCTTGGGTATGTAAGATAATTAACCAATCGCAGGACAGGTCTGTCATTAACGATTCTGACCAATACGGCAGTCCGAATGTAAACTTCGGCGCGTTTGTGTCCGTGCTGCTGCCGCCGCATGAATGAGTCGGTACGCATTGTGTGTCGGCTGCGTTGTGGTTTGCCGCAAGTTTTTAACTCACAAACAATAGGAAACAGTAAAAAGAAAAAAAGGCACGCAATGCGTCTTAATACGAGAAGCGTCTTTTAGCGAGGGCGTTGATCGCTTCCATTCTCCTCCTATGTTGTTGTCAATGGAAACTAAAGAGGATGCGTTTAGCAAGTACCAATACCTAAATAGAAGCTGAGAACCTATTGTAGGCGGGCACGCAATGCGTCCTACGAGAAGCGTCTTGTAGCGAGGGCGTTCATCGCTTCCATTCTCCTCCGATGTTGTTGTCAATGGAAACTGAAGAGGATGCGTTTAGTATGCAAGTACCAATACCTAAATAGAACCTGAGAACCTATTGTAGGCGGGGGTTCAAAAGACAGCATCGGTAGAAAAAGTCAATGAAGTTAATTAACGATAGTCGTCTTTTGAGATCGTGTTCTTTGCGTGTACTAAAAACCCTCAAATTACGCACATGGTCGTAATGTTGCAGAGCATCAAAGACTGCTTTCGCGTCTGTTCTGCCTCAGCTGTATATACAGCCGTAATATTCTGAATTCCCGCCATATTAGGCACATTTCCTTTATAGGCGTTGCATGCACAGTAATTATCGCTTATCATGCTTGCCAATGCTGCATATATTATACGTATCAGAAGCAAAGGTTGATGTAGGCTTGACAGCTTCACGTTGGGTTTACAATGATTGTATCATAAATATACTTCTTATTCTCAGTCACTTTTGTAATACCATAGCATATAAAAAACCATTAACTTGTAGCTTAAGCTGAATGTTTGTTTTTTTTTAACATCACATTTGCAGTTACAATCTTTCTGCATTTGAGAAGTGGAGTACAGATAATAATACTGACAAATATTCGGAATTAATAATTAGGCCTTCTCCATTTCGTTTGTATTCACAAACCTTATTAGAAAAAAATGATTGCTTGATTACTTCGGGTAAAGGAACCACCGGCAATGACCGGAAAGGAACCGCATTCAATTTTCTTGTTAACGAACCTAAGCTTATAGTGAACCATATTTCATTGTGTGATTAACGAACCTTCCGAATAATCAATTGTATTCCCCCCCTCCCCCCCCAAAAAAACAAACAGTTCAATGTCATGCGTTGTCAATAGTGATAAAAAGGCCCGTTTTTATTTCGCATAGTGTGTCTCAGTACTCCTGTGCTTATTTTTAAGGGTGTGCCTCTCTCAATGATTGCGATTGATGTTCAACTATTTCTTTCACGCAAGCTTGAACAGGAAAAAGCTAAAATTCAGGCAAGGAGACAAGTTTTCTTCCATGAGATACAATCATTAAGACACACATCTATTCCCGAAAGTTGTGTGATTGCTTATGTGCTAAAGAATTGTGTCCATTACATGAATCAGGCACTATACAAAACGGTTGAAATCTACTGAAAGTCGAACTTCGTTTTCTTGTAATTTCATTTCCATTTCAAGTGGGGATAGACTAGAAATTAGTTTGTCTATACTGGCAGGAGACATTACAGTTTTCCAGTACATGCTCCGCATATAAACAGTCGCCATATTTTCGCGGTCAGAATCAGATAATGGACACATGATATATTATAAAAATACAAATACAAAACAACGAATACGCCATATGTACAAACATTATGAACTTCAATGAATTAAACTTACCTGTGACATTCTGCATAAAAAACAAGCACGCCGATTAAATGACATTTTAATAGAATTAATAGAACACACAGCGATCATGCGTGGCAGATCAAATCAAGTTCAATTGGTGAGAAAGCTAAATGAAGTTAAAAAGTAGACTTCTTTTCGTTTCTCTTTCAATTCATGAAAACAGAATTACATTGTATATCTATTGAACAGGATTGTCTCTGTTGCGAACGATCGCCATATATAGCACTGTTAGTCTTCTGCGCTAATCCGAATCCCTAAATACTTTAATTTTTGCTTGATAATGTAATAACCCTGCATGCTTATAACTTTATAAAGGACTCGCAAATTAAAAGTTTCAAACCGTATACTAAAACATTAGTACACAGTGTATTTTAAAAAAAAAAAAACATTTTGAATGCGTTGTGTGTTAGCATGTTAATAGCATCAATCTGCCTTTTATTTTCCGTACGTAAAGCGCACAGAAACGTAACCAAACGTTACCAAATACAGTGAAATGCATTGTACGGTGTGGTACTATCATTAGAAGTATATCCCATTCCTTTTTTTTTTTAATTTGCTTGAAGCAGTCGTCAAACCATGTGTCATTTTCGTAGCGACATCACTTAGGAATTAAAATGTATGAAGATAATCGTTACTCATTTATTTTGCGCTACTATTATAGCATTTACATTTTTCAACTTTTATTGACATGCAGTATTACGTTACTGTATGGTTACGATTACGAATGTTGGTTATGAATTCAAAAGACTGGTTTATTAATCGAACTATAAAGGTAATAGCTGTTTTGAAAGTAGTTCGATACAAGTTCAAAACGCAATCGAAGTCATCGTCACAGGGGGAACTGATAGCTCTAGAAAACTTGTTTAGGCCAGTAAAGATTGCCGTATGCAATCTTTGTAGAAAGTATTTTGAGAAATTATATAAAGAATTATTTGTTTTGATTATGTCAAGAATTAGTTTGAACTATGAGAATAAAAAGGCGCGGTTACCCGAACAATGTCGTAGGTCGATTAGACATGATGGGTAACTAGTGAATTCATGACTTGACTAATTTTTACTGAATTGATGATCTCTTCTGTAAACCATCAGTTATGTCTTGTAGATGATACCTCTGTAATCGTAGTCAAAATTCAAAAATTCGCTCGAGATTCCACCATTTGGCGTCACCCGACCAACAATAAGTGGCAAATCAAATGGAATGTTATGTTGTGGGACAGCAGACTGTGTTACGATTTTTAAATGTTTCGAGCAATTGTTTTAAAAAAAAGAGAAAATGAGGCAAAGTTCAAGAAATTAGAAAAAAGCACGTAAATGCAGGCGATCGTGTTTGATAATCAAAGTAAGAGATTACACTCAGCCGTGCGGATGTATATGATTGCCTTATTTACATGTCTGATTTCTGTAAACTATGTTATATTTAAATTTAAGTTCCCTTCCCTCCTTGATAAAAGTTGTGTTGGGTTTTCGCTATAGGCATTTATTAGGAAACGCTGTAAAAACGACAGCAAATGCCTACTATACATCAAGAGATGACCTATACATACATGAAACAAAAATTCTGTACGTTCTGATATAATGCAACTGCTTGTTTGTTTGTTTGTTTGTTTGTTTGTTTGTTTGTTTGTTTGTTTGTTTTGAACTACCATGGTCTTTGTCGGGGGAAAGATGAAGAAAAGTAGTAGAGTGTATTACTCTCAAATCCGGATGATTGCGATAAGTGTGTATCCCCGCCCTTTTTATACAGGTAAGCTTGGTATCCTATTATAAAAGCCTGCATGTGTCACGCAGAAGAACTGATTGCGCGATCACTTTTAACCTTTCATAAAATTCACGTTTTAAGATAGTAACGATAGCTTGTATATAGGAGATAGGGAAGTTAGCGTCCCTGACTGTGGTTCTGAACACAAAAGGGGACTGAAAAATTCTTTTACAAATTAGCAGACATAATGCCGATCCTCCAACACTGTCGCTCCATTCCGTCACTGATTCTGCTATCAACGGCGAAGAAAGAATACTGGTTGCGTGATTATCCACCCCTTGATAGCAGGAAGTTTACCTTTCATTGTTTAAGGCTTCGTTGATGCGGGGTTTACTCGGATACAAAGCGTGAACAGTGTCGTCCGAGTTCTTTCATTCGAAATTCCTCAGAATACGAAATTCAATGGGCAATTAGCGCTGCTACTTCGCAAAGCTGTTAGCCAAATTCCTTGCAGACTTGACCTCTCACATGTCAGCTACACGCAATACACGACAAACAGCTATCATTACAAACATTCTGATTAAAAAACAAAACAAAATGAAGAAGCACACTTTTGAGTTGCGACACAGCTTTCTGTCCCTTTCTCAAATAGGTCCTACTTCTAATAAATACACAGATGACAAGGGTGAGAATATCCTCCAAAGGGAACACAAGCTATTTGGGCATTAATAATGTTTGTCTTCCGATTTCTCTCCATGCCGTCACGGCCCAAACCATCATAAGAAATAGGGCAATAAGTTTTATTAACCAGGGAAATAATAGTACGCATTACATACATTTGGCGAATTATCACACGCATTGTCGACTTTATAAAAACGAGAATAATTGACAACTTAGGCCTTACTATATCTCCAGAGATGAAATTAAAACAGCAAGTCACATACCAGGGAACGAAAGTTATGACTATTTGAATGAATTCATTAATGAGGCCAATTAATAACCGTTGTAAGAGTACACACACGCATAAAGAGGTTTCAAGTTCGATATGTGATAATAATTGTATTAGCTCATAGATAAAGTATCATAAATTTTGCGTGATCGTTCGTTGAAATTAAGTTTTCAGCGCGATTTGTGCGTCACATCAATCACCACTTCATGAAATGGAGTGCATGTATCAAACGAAACTCGCTGGTCATGCAATCGATAGCCTTGGTCAGCTCACTATTATTGCGTAATTCTAAAGCCCTCGCCGCTTGGCCGCCGACGCCGCCGCGCGCACCATGCTTTGTTTTGTCTTTAATGGGGTCAAGAGCAATGCCTCATTAGCATACACCCTGGCAACGGAGGCGGAGTCTGAATCGGGCAAGAACAATAGGTGCGAAACGCAACGCAAAGGCGAGCGTTCGAAAAAAATGTAACCAAAAAAAATTGTCTCAGAAAAACTGTGATTTGGGACACTTGTACTCATTTTTACACGCTGAAATTTTCTGTACAAACAGATAAAACATCAAGGAATCAAAATCCGTCATAAAAAAAATTTCGACCCGAGCAGTGCTTCCCCTTCATTTTCGGCTCATTACGGGAAAACTCCCCGTGTGACTTATGACTCATTTTGTCGGAGCGCCACACATATACCCTCATACAAAGTTTGATGTAAAACCACCACACGTTTCTTGAGATATCGACAAAAACAAAACGGGACGGACGGACGTACGGACGGACGGACGGACGGACGGACGGACGACCCGAAAACATAATGCCTCTGGCCACTTCGTTGGCATAGGCATAAAAAGTGCAATTTCTGTATTAAATAGTAAATTGTTACCATTTTCATCTGGCCTTTGACCCTAAATTCATAAGATAATCACTGTCAGGCAGAACATGCATAAATATGTAGTACCTTTCAAGATAACTTGAGCCACTTCCGAGATATGGAGGAAAAACTTAGTTCAGCACTTTCACTTGATCTTTGACCTTTTGACCTTTGACGCAAAAACAAAAGAAAAAAACTTTCTAGAGAATCTCTATTAGGTTATACATGCATACACCAAGTGAAAAAAAATAATCCTGCTGGCATTGCATAAACATGAGGGAAATAGTAAAATTTTGATGTGTTGCCCTTGACCTTTGACCCCTGACCTTGGACCCCATGAACCCTAAATTCTCTATATAATCACTGCCAGTCAGTACATGTATATATACTATGTTCCATGAAGATACCTTGAACAATTTCTAAGGTACAGAGAAAAAAAGTGAAGTTTTAATATTTTTCTTGACCTTTTGACCTTTGACCTTTGATCTCATGATCCAAACTTTCACCAGAGAATCTTAATCTGGTAATACATGTATACACTTAGTTTCAAGAAAATATCTTCAGGCATTGCATAGATATGATGGAAATAGTGAAATTTTATGCATTTGACCTTGACCTTTTGACCTTTGACCTTGAGAATGTGCACCCAAAAGTTGATAGGCACAACTTCACCCCCTAATATACATACATGCCAAGTTTCATTAGGACACCTCAAAAGGTTTTGATAGTTACCCTGTCCGAAAACATAATGCCTCCGGCACCACTTTGTGGCGGAGGCATAAAAAATGCAGCAAAGTGAAGAAAAATATCCTCATATATTTCACAAGATACCAAAGAATGCAAGCCTTCAGTCCTAAAGTATTGCATAAACACCCATGGACCAACCTCAGAATGTACACCCCTACAAATCTTCTTTACTTTTTCAATGCAGCACACAGCCTGTTTTAATCAATTTAGCAGCCCAGCACGTCCACATTTTCTGGGTATTCGCTGGCGGACATTCCTGACATGGTCTTCATTTGGCAGCATTTACAAAATGCACCATAGCATGTCCACATACACACATACATGTAAGCACACACAAAAACATACAGATTCACATACAATGCCGAGGATTGACATCAACGAATTTACGATATAAAAATGTTTGCATTTTCAGCACAAAAGGGTGGACAAGGGAGATATAGGCTCAACATTGAGCACAATAAAAAAGGATTACTAATATCTTCCACATAGATATATTGCAGCAAATTATTTCCCAGTCTCAAGAGTGCACTCATAGGAGAACATTATTAAAACAGTCTGCATGCAGGTTACTGGACAATATCTCACCCACTTATTTGAGGCAGAGAAGGTCACGGCCCCTCTGGGTAACATGATTCAAGATTGATGCATGCAATTCTGCGACTACTTGACACCGACGATGTTCAGACAAAACTATCTGGAATCTGAAAAAGGTGTGATGGAAAGGGCTTACTGCCTTGAAGACAATTACCTTGGTGCCTTTAATACTGAAATTTTCATAACAGATGTGTGAAACGTGCTTACATTGCTTGCAGAGCAGGGTCACTCCAGTAGAAAACTTGGTAATAAACTTGACTGTAATAATCGAGGGAGACTGGGCTTTTGACCAATGTATGCCATCCAGTTGACACTCAAATTTGGTGGATTATTGTTTCCTTTTTTTCAAAGATGATAAAACTTCTCGAGATCTATCCTAAACCACAACATCCTCATCATGTGAAAATGTATTGCTGAAAGGTGATATTCTGAGAAAAGGTGATTAGTCTGATTTCTAATACTTCATGCTTAACCCTTTGAGGACAAGTCCCGAGCATACTTGGGCAAGTGTCTATGGAAAATGCGTGTTGTAGCAAAATCAGTCCATCCTCAACAGGTTAAGATATGATTTAAAAATACAAATTTCACATCCAACAATAGCTGTATCTGAGGTCAAATGAAATACTACTGAATTTGCATATCCATTACACAACACACCTCTGTTGTTCATTGTTACTATTAGGATTTTGTGCATATTGTTGAAATATTTGTTGGTTTTTTCATTTTATTCATCTTGGTCATGCCAGAAATTTCTTAGCTCTGAGTGATACTTTTATCAGTCAAGACTAAACGATAATGTTACTCACCTCACTTCATACAATGTTGGGTGAGTTTGACCACGAGTGACATCCAGGCACACATTTCTACAGCCCCTCCCTTACCATCCATTTGTCCCCTCCCCCCCCCCCCCCCTCAGCCACCACCACCACCACCACAAAATAGAAGGATGACTAGCTAAAACCTTACTTCGCACACTAGCAGTGGTACTCTTTTCCAACCGGGCATTGCGATACAGTCTCTACAAAAATTATCACGACAGAATGACCTACATTCCATCAGCCTCTTCCCCCATCAATGAGAGTTATCAGGGGAATTTTCCAGAAGAGCGTCATTACGATGGATAATGTATAACTTTCACGGCTGTCTCCACTGCAGTCTCTAAGATTCAAATCTAAGACTGGGTAGAAAAAAAAAGAAGCCATACCCACAGGTACATAGAATAAGATGCACGCAGACAAAGAGATGACAAAATGCATGCATTCATTGTCTGCAGAACTTGAGACTGATAAACTTAGGCATCAGCACTGGAATTTTTTATGAAGTCCCTTTTTGAAAACACTGCCCTAAGCTATTATTCAGAATTTATGAGCATCAAAAAGAAAAATTGACCGTGTTCTTTGGCAGAGTGCTTTCTCAGAATGAATTTGAATACCGGTACATCCTAAAAGAGATTTGCTTTTTTTGCTTTATGCACCATAGGATGCCACTTCCCTTCATCTCTGCTATAGCTAAGTGTCTGTCATGGGAAGTTATTCCCAAGGCTGGTGACATAACAGAGTGATTTTGGTAATTTGTATTGGGGGCGTGGAGGGAGAGAGCATGAGATTTGGGTGGAAGGGATTTAAGAGGAAAGATACAATGTACCTCTCAGAAAGTCATAAAACATGTCACAAATTGTGAATACACTGTGGAACTTGAGATCATATTCCTTCTACCAACTCAGGGAAAATTTGTGTCTTCTGAAAGAGATGGCGAGACATTTAGTGCATTATTAGATCACACCAAACTCGTCACAGAAAATATTTCCTGAGGGCAAACACAGAGTCCAAGAGTATGATTAGGAAAATAAAAATGCAGAAAATCAGAAAAGATTTGCAGTGAAATCTGACAAGGAATGACAGATTTGTGATAATTTGAATGTCAGACCCATCCTGGATAGCATTCTGAATGTATCTCAAAACAAAAAGGGATTATATTTGATACACGAAAGGTTTGTTGCTGATGTCACAAAACTAGATACAGGATATTCCTTGAAGCTTTGTGAGAATAAAACTCATTTTATTGGGAGAATGTAACAAAGTGAATACTTGATGAATGTTCTGATGAGCAAAGGGAAAACTATGTCTTTTCTCAGAAAGAAATTTGAAATTGATGAAGTTTCAAGCTCTCATCAAATTGGCAAAATAATGTCAATCATGATGCAATCAAGATGGCTAATTTCAGATATCCAAAATGATGCAGAGTATCCAAGAAATAAGTGATCTTCAGGCATTTAAGTAGTTGTAATCATTTTAATATTCATTCAAATTCACTCAAATTGAGACTGATCTGTTCAATATGGTTCACTACTTTGATTCCAAAGATTAATTTCTCTACAGGATAAATTCTTTACTTGAAATGATGACGGTTAAAACATTATTGAAATTTTAAGAAACCCACACAGACACAGAAAAAGAAAAGGACACAGACAACCACTCGAACATACCTTTCATCTCATTATCCTTTCAGATATTGTTTGCCTTTTACACTACAGCGTAAAAAAAAAATCACATTTTTTCATCACAAGAGGGCACTGCTCTATTTTGTTGCACACAGCATAAGGCTTGTGCTTGTCACTAACTAAGAGAAACATTGACCATCAGTGTATCATATCAGGCAAACTCATTTTAAAAAATGTTGATGATAAGTGGAAGTTTGAAGTTTGAAGACTCAGCAAAAATTGACAGAACTTTGGCAGACATTGCACTTCAAAACAGCAGTGCTAGTTTCATCTGTCCCTTAGTGGTTTGTTGAACAATGCTTGCATGAAGAAATTTCTCTTGTCATTTCAAATCAATGAGTGAGCCTTGTATGAATTCTATTTGCTGTAGAACAAAGATCACAGTACAAGGACATAACTTGCATATTTTTAAAACAAATACTTCATCCTGTCAAACAAATCTGTTGATACTCAAGAAAGCAAGCTGCTCAAAATTAAATTCAAAATACACTCACTGTTTGAACTATGTGAATATATCAGATCATAAATGCAATTCAGGTGGGTAGAGCAAGCGGAACGGAGAGATAACGCAGTAAGACATAGAAAAGTAATGCATCGCAATGTAGACAATCAGTGTTAATATCAATATTTGCAATCCAGTCCATGAATTCAAATCCGAAAATACAGATCCAAGCAGAGAGGTACAGCCCCTGATGAAGGAAGAGCTTTGGTTCTCCTCTAGCTTTCTTCTTCCGTTTCTTTCTTTTCTTATTTACAATGCAGGACAGTGCAGCAAAATAGCATGAAGGAGCTCTTGCAGCGCATGTAGGATATAAAGATATAATTTCTGTGTGCAACAAATGATCTATTTATTATCATCATCAACTCCCATTCTCAACAAAAAAAATGTAATCCATGCAGTAACAGTTGGCATGAGAATCTGAATTATATCAAACTCTGAATTTCTACTAACTGTCAAAAGTTCCATCAATTATTAATTGACATTCCATTTAATTTCCTGACATAATAATGGCATTCTTCATTCACTTTAAATTGACAGTCCTCTGCTCAAGTTAAATGTCTTTATATAAAGTTTATGATATAGATAACTCAATTAAAGTTAAGAAAGTTAAACTAAAGTCACATCTTTTCAATTTTGCATACCAGGTACAAGGTTGGTTTTGTTCTATGATATCATCTGTCAATTATGTATGGTTCCCTATTCTACATGTATCATTTTCCATTTTTACTTCTTTGAAGGGCTCTGAGCTCTTTTGCAGATATAATGTCAAAGTAACCATTATCAATATTATTAATATCATTATTATCATGATTATCATTAGCATTACTACTACTATCATTTTTAGCAATGTTAACTCATATCAAATAAAGAAGACTTCAGTTATTTGGCACTGCATTAACATGGACAATTGTTGCAATGCTTAAAAACTACTTCCCCCCCTTTTTTTACTCATTTAGAACCTCCTGTGAGTGCACATGGGCAAGATTCTTCAATGTTAAAAGCATTTTGAAACCAAATAAAAAGGCCAAGCAATGAAAAACACTATTGCACTCACGCAAATTTATCTCACTCGTCGTAACATCTACACCCGCAGCATGTCAAATTAGTTGTACTATCATACAAAAATAAAGACAACTTCACAGGTTGAATCTTACATTACACAGCTACTAATCTGCACTGCTTGGATTTCAACAACATGCTTTGCTTTTCAACAAACGTACACCCTACGGGTTGCTGTTAGAATGCTAATGGATTTCATCCAACAAAATCAACACCATGTAAGTTGTTGTTGTTGTTGCTTTTTGCCAACTACTTCTGTGAAAAGAGCATGAAATACATGTAAGATAGTTCATCGTAAAGCTAAGGCAGTCAGGAAGAGAGAGCAGCTACTTAGTCTGCAAACTATCCAAAGGTGACTAATGACATATCATACACGTCGAATACAGCAATTATCAAGGAAAAAGGCCAGCTGAGCTGTGATGTCATCAAATTCATTTGAAATTTATCATAAATAGGCGTTTTCACATCAGCCCGATAAAAATCCAAGCTCGAGATATTTTTCGCGGTTGCGAATTAGCGCGCTATTTCATTTCTTATTCACATCAGCCCGAAATTTTTTCGAGCTAATTCGACAGCTGAGTATGTGCAAACAGCATCAGTAATGTGTGCACTTTCAAAAATTCCTCATGATTTGTGTGCAGTTTGCCTTGATCGATCGGGTCACACACGCTAGGCATGATGGGATGCATCGTGCTAATTTCTCGAGTCATTTTCACATTATCATATAGTGCGCTACCTCTACTATCCCGCTATTTCAGAAATTTCCTGAGTTGGACTCAAGAAATTTTCTCGATCAGAGCGATACAATTAGCACGCTAATTTGTATTCACATTATCAAATAGCGCGCTATTTCGTGACCGGGTTAATTTTCCAAGTCAGAAAATAGCACGCTATTTCGAAACATCGGGCGGATGTGAAAACGCCAAATAACACGGAATTTGCTAGCTTCATCCCTTATTAGGAATCACCTATTTGATTTATCTGTGACTTCTTTGTTTGTTTATAGAGGCTCATTATTTTCTTGATGTCGATGTTGTTGGTGTTGAAAAGTCAACTCAGTTGTTCTCTCATGTTAATCTTTTTTTTTTTATAACGATGTATGACCTGATTTAAATTCAAGAATTACAAGAGCTGAAGGAATTTGCAACATTGCTGGTGGCATTTATTAGGACTAGCAATTTTACTATATTCAAACAATTTGAAATTGTAACACAGCATTTAAATAAAACAACAACAGGTGTGAAACAAATTCTTGAAAAATGAATCTGGAAATCTTTATTTAAAACACAGTGAATGCAAAGGATGAAAAAAAAAAACTCGCAAAAATTAGTGATAAAGTGTACCACCATGTATGCAATATAATGTAAGTAGTGTTGCAATATTTTGACATTCCACTGATTCTTTCCAGCCTCCAAGCAAAACAGCTACTCTCAAATTCAAAGCAATAATGATAAATGATTGACAGGTGCTAATATACTAGGCATAAACAGCTGAACAATAGCTGGGATGTGGGGGATAAATGTACACACATACACAAATACACATGCACACAAACACACACACACAAACATACACGAACACACACACCAACACACATACACACACACCGTCATCACCACCCTAGCCCTAACCAGTACCACCATCAATTAGGTGACAGTAATTACTCCTCCTCAGAGAATGTGTGTTTAACAACCCTCACATTTGGCTCGTGGGTGATCTAAATTATGGCTGACTGCGAGAAAATGAAGCACTTATACACTTTTGTTCCTACGACTGCGGGGGAAAAGTGAAAATTTCTGCCAGTTTCCCTTTTCTCTCCTCCCATCCAATTGGAAGGAGAACTTTCCAGGGGTATTCTTGTGTTGATGGACGCTCATGCATACGTGACGAGTGTCATCGCTGACAGCGCCAGATCTAATCAGCTGAGAATGCCCTTTCACACCGCCCCTTGTCCCCCAAAATATCTGAATTCTATTGAGCAGTCGCAGCCGGTGATCTGCAAGTAATGCTTTGTAAAGTTCAACTGTGCCACAGTTTGCCCCCCTCCCATTCCCCCCTTGGCTAACACTAATGACGACACGTACTGCCGCCCCATAAAATACCTCAAAGATGAAAGTCGTAACTCAGCGTCAAACTTTCCGTGCAATGACCTCATTAAAATGCAAAATTATATGTATTGTCTTTCTCATCACTGTCATTCACTTTAGGTGAAAAATTATGTGTCATTGTGATCCTCTGCTTCACGTTTTTGCTAATACAGTACTCTCCGCATAATCGGGTAGGCTCGGGCAGAGCATTTCTTACCCGATTAAGCGGAGTACCCGATTAACAGAAGAACACTTCTAATTCACAATTGACACACGCAATGTGTATGTACATGCATCGTACACTGCACCAAAAACCTACACCGTATGCTTAACACGCGTGCTTGCACGGCACATTATACTCAGTACATACCTTATTCTTGCTCAGTCACGAGCAATAATTTACACTAGTTTTATGGACAAATATGTCGTCAGAAAACTTTGTCATTTGACTTTAGACTCCTCGCTAACACGCATGCGTTTTCTGAAATGCACACGTCTCTTTGCGTGCACTAGTCACGTAGAACATCGGGTTACTTTTAAGTGACTGGGGAAAATGACAATTATGGAGCTTGTG
This sequence comes from Diadema antillarum, assembly GCF_040938485.1. Classification (NCBI taxonomy): domain Eukaryota; kingdom Metazoa; phylum Echinodermata; class Echinoidea; order Diadematoida; family Diadematidae; genus Diadema; species Diadema antillarum. The sequence continues at coordinate 1,570,098 of NW_027271054.1, forward strand.
CATGGCCTGATTTTCGTTGCAAACTTCTCGTATTGTGAATGTTGTTGTGGTGCAAAGGAGGAGCGCAAGTGTGTTCAACTCCTGTCTGTCTATGCAATTGTGAGTGCCAGCTACATGTGTAATGTTCGTTTACGTGTGGCAATATGTCGGTACTGGTACATGTGTTTTCATGTGTAAATCACTCCCCAAATGATCGGTCTTCATTGCAAATTAAGCAGAGAATGCGATTAGTCGTGAAAAATTTGACATTCATGATTTCTTGTAGTGTTATACAATTGTATCTGCGATAAAATGTGGGTAGAAATAAGATTAGAAGAAAACTATTTACCCGTTTATGCGGAGAGGCAACCCGATTATCAGGTAATTTTAATGTGCATTGGAACTGATTTTGATATTACTACCCAATTAAACGGAGTACCCGTTTAAGCGATACCCGATTACGTGGAGAGTACTGTATCGACTTCCTGTATAAAAGACTTTATTTCTCTGGTTTAAACTGTAATGCAATTAGTAACTCTGATAATTTGATTATTTAGAAGAACAATAGTGACAATTATTATGAGATTGTATGAAAAATTGCACGATATCATCGTCTATATCATCACTAGTTGTACAACATTTATAACAAAGATAAAAATGATGGCAATACCAGGTAACACTAGCATATCAGTGCTTTAGCACTGGAATAGTACCTCCTAGGTGCCTGCAATGAAATTCAAGGAAACAGGAATCCTGAACGTCATCCAACCCCAATTCTTTTTTTAAGGTGAATCATTCAGACTATATTCTTGCTCTGTATAGAAAGCATCTCCAGATAACATGGAGTCTGGATTGTTTACATATCTAAAGTTTTTGTGAAATCAAATATCTATACATCTACATCTATTGCATCTATCTATTGCTCTCTCTCTCTCTTTATATAAATATATATTTATATATACATATATAAATATAGTAGTCTGATATGTATATATTTGAGATAATCTTTTAATGCAGTTTTACTGCATTAAACCTCTGAGTTATTTGAATGGAAAAAAGGCTCCAAGCTACGCATTAGATTTCTTCAATTTTAAGATCTCTCTGCCACCAAAAGAAGAAAACAAAGTGGGATATAAATCTGTAGCTCCAAGCAATGTTATCTCCATAGAGACAGGGGTAACTTCCTTTAAACTTAACATTGTGTCGCACAAAAATGGCAAAAACACTTAAGTATTCACCAGAAGATTAAGATGCCAAACTGATATTTTAGATGTTTCAGACCCCACCTAAACCCAACTTTGAATGGTGAGCAACGACCTCTCTAATAAAAGAAAAAGAATGCAACTCTCCGTTTCTGCTGTGCCTTAAAAATCCGCAAGACTTTTCCAATCTAATCTCGCCCCGAGGTTACAAATGTGCGTGCCAGCAAATCCCCCCTCCAATCCATCAAATTGCCTCATGTGTTCGAAAAGGCCCGGCTTCTGGAAATCGTCAAACTCCAGAAAGCTGGCTAAAATTGGATTCCTCGCTTGCCCACAATGCTCTTACCAGCTAACAAGTTCTTTGGAAAAAAAAATGAAAAAAATCAGCACTAAATGCTCATTTGACATCTGTCTGATGCTTCTTAACTCAAATTTCATGTGCCAAATGTCCTCTTCTCTGCCTAATGCTGCTCCTAACCTCTGGCCTTTTCCTCTAGCCTATACATAAACACACATTTGAAAATATATTGCTCAAAGCATGATAGTGATTCTCAAAGTAAAGATCAATCTTCGGACCTGGAGGAATATCTGTCAAAGATTCTTAAAACTACAATGACTGCTAATCTATCACATACTGGTGACTGGGAATACCATGTTGATTGAGAAGTTTTGTGCACAAACATGAAATGAGTTGTCTCTCCCCTTCCAGTGTTTGGACCTAGAAATCTGCTTTAGGCTAATGTTACATTTTTGCCTGCAAACTTGATGTGACACATATTTCTGTTACCCTTTACATGCAACATACTTATTTTTCACGTCCAGAGCTGGATGTGACAGGCACATTGTCTAACACACCATCTCAGTGTGCATTCAAGGCTGTGAAAAATGACAACCATAGATTAGGGGGTATGGCTCAATATCCCATACATGAAACATGTTCCATATGTGGAATTTATTCTCTCCTACTGGGTTCATCCTTCATCCTGACATGAGACTAAACATCTCATGCCAGCTTTTGTCTTTTTCCTCTTTTTTTTTCAATTTCAATTTCAATTTCAACTTTATTTTTGTATTTGTCGATGGAATACATGAAATATAACAAAATATGATAATACAGAATGTCCAGCTTGGACATATAAAAAGAACAACAAACAAACAAACAAACATACTACATAGCAGTCGATGTGTCATTTCCAGTCAAAGTAAAAGAATGCTTTATATAGAGAAATACGATGGAACCTACTAAAAAGCAAAGCTTGTTGAGTGTAGGTCCCAACAAAAGGCCTAGTGTGAAGAACAGGATGAGGAGCACGGGTACATGGTCTTTTATGAAGGACATTTTTGGTAGCAGCTGCTCATTATGTAGCAGACAACCTTCTCATATCTGTAAGTACATGAATTTACAGAACGGTTACCATGTTATGATCCCTAATTATGGTATGTAGCAGAGATCTTCTCACAAGTACATGAATTTACCTAAAAAGGTTACAATACAAGGATCCCTAATTACTGGTCAGATGAGTCCTGATTTCTTCAATAGGGAGCTTTAGATTTTGACGCGCGGACGTTTGAGCCGACGCTTGCGCTGGACGTTCTCCTCTCCCTGCGTCGTGTGGAAAAGTAGCTTTAGATAACGCTGGGACGCAACGTATAAAAAATAAAATCGCGCCCCCATATGATCAGTGCATGAAGAAGCTCTCTACGTCGCAAACTGTGCGGACGTGAAAATAGCCCAGTACGCGTAGTAAACAACTCAGGCGACGCAAGCTAAAAATAGATTGACTTTACGCGCGCTACTGCGCAAGCTCAGAACATGTTTTTTTCCTTTGAACGTCCGCGCGTCTAAAATCTAAAGCTCCCTAATGTTGAATCCATGAACTTTGGTAGTCTTGGTACAAGGAGAGAAAAAGTTGTTTAACCATAAATGCACTTTGTTCACTAAATGCCATATCTAGTTGCTTGTGGGGTTTTTTTTTCTCCACCAAAGCTGAGGAAAGCCTGAAACTAAAATATGATTTCTGAAACTTTCCATGGTTTGTCGGGGTTTCAATCGCAACAATCCTTTCAAAAACTAATAATACATCGCACTGCTAAAAAAAAACCTCTCCACATATGAAACTAAAAATGTCAATAAAAAGTGAGTACCTGATCCTCCCAATGCATGTTGAATGACAATGGCCTTGGAGCTGTATCAGGGCTTTATTAAACCTCATGTTGATTTGTCTGCATAACCTTACAGCTAAGCAAGGGGTGGGAGGGGTCAACTCTACACACACATCAGAGTGTTGTTATTAACTGCAATAAAGGCCTATACCATTTTCAGACAGAAAAAAAAACCTGATCAACTTTAAATAATACACCTGTTTATTTCTCTTTACATACATAAAATTTAGCTTTTTTTCCCACAAGGCATCTGAGCATTTTCCTAAGTTCTCTATTTCACATTGACTTCAACAAAGGCATAAACTTCAGATTGTCAGAAAATGATGTCGAAGTATTGTTTATTATATTTGTTGCATATCTTTATTCAAAATAGAAATAAATAAACAAAATAAAATGAAACAAAATTTCATGCGGCTGTGATTTCATGTAAGATTAACCCTTTCTCTGCTATGATGGACTTTGGACTGAGTGTATAACACTATGGGGTTTTCTGTGCACACAAATAGCATGCTAAGGGGTTAATCAAATTACAGAGTAGGGTAATAAAGGGTTAAAAAATTATGAACAAAACAGTGAAACACACATGTATATTTCACACACGCAATGCACACGCACGCATGCACACACACAAGGGCAGCCATGGACATTTCAAAAGTTTTAAGAGGGAAGACTTTGAAGGATTAATGACATCATAATTGCAGACAGCAGTGGGTAAAAACAGGTTGATAACGTTAGTTAACACTTCATGTTTGCTGAGTTAACAAAGCTTTGTCTTAGATATAACCTACATTTCTAGCATATAATACATGAACTCACCTTAGTGATTGCTCCATTTTGGAATACTTTCAAAGTACTACCCCCCTTTTTAAAATGTTAATGATTTCCTTCAATACATTCAATAACAAAACAATTACAAAACCAAATATTAAAATTGCATTTTCTAAAGTATATTCACAACAAAAATGGTAATTGTATGCATATTGCTTAAGAAAGCAATAACAATGAAAAACAAGAAAAATACCTAAAACACATCTAACTTGGGAATTTGCATAAAAAAGGAAATGAAAGAAAAAGAAAACACACATGCATACATACACATACACTCATACACACACACACACACATACACACACACAAACAGATACATACTATTGCAAATTACAAACATATTCATGCATGATTGAATAATGTCTTGCCGTCATATAAAAATAAAGAACAAATATGATGAGTTAAAGTGAGACACTGACCTGACGAAGCGTTCCAGGAAGGTCGTTGACCCAATGTAGGCTATTTAAGAGGAAAGAAAGAAACAAGAAAAAAAAAAACCAGTGGTGATAATATTTTTTGAGGATGTTGCAGCACTAGATGTAAACTGTGATTGCTTTGTAATTCTATTCCATTTTGATTTCAAAGCCACCATAAACAGCTAAAGAGCATCACTCACAACGAGCGGAGACAAAAAACATGACAGCCCCGAGGTGCTGCCGTTGCCATGGCGACATATATTTGGTGTCAAAACAATGCTGCAGGCCTACATCACACGTGTAGATGAAATAAGATAATTATAATGCTGCCTGGAATAATATTGACTTGAGGACGCAGGGTGGGGGATATTTCTTCCCGACTGTCGGACGTGAGTCTCTCAGAGGATTCTCCCATTAGTGTAAGTGGTCTCCTTTACTTGTCATGGAAATAGGTCAATTTGAATTCAAAATGATTGGTAATAAGATTCAGACTGAATTTCTGTACTGAATAGACTTCAAATTTAAGGAACTGAATGCATCTATTATTTCTCCATGGCTGATAAGTAAGGAACAAAGACAGCAGACAAATGGCAAGTCGCAATGGGCGCTACAACTTTGTCACACCAAAAGAAAGATATCAAAACATGTTTTTATTCTTTCTCAACTAAGGGCAGTGTTTGTTAGGCTGTTGTAGTTGTTTTTGGAGGTCAATATGCAACATTTTACACTTTGAATTGACACTGAATTCCATGTTTCATTTGTACATCAATGTAATGGAACATGACTCACAGAGCATATAGAGAACAGTTGTGCCAACTCATAAGTCCTATTTCATATTCTTCCAGTTTTTCCCCTCAAAACTCAAAAAAGAAATCTACATGGATACACAGAACATGCAATAGATATCACCAGTAATTCCCCATGTCACTAACAAAACGAAACCACAAGACATTTCACTTGATACGTCCAAATCCAAATTGGTTCCTCAGGCACATACATTTTTTCAGATACATTTCAGTGGTAATAAAAACATTTGAAGTGACAACAAAAGAACAGCTTCTTTTTTTTTAATATCACAAAAAGTTTTATAGATTAAAAGTCTTGATTTACCTGCTGCTACCCTTACTCGGTCCTGTCTTGTATTGCTTTTTGATTGATTAGTTTCCACCTACTTCAAATTGAAATAGATATCTTCATTTATTTAAAAGCATAATTTAACATTTGCAGATGAAACAAAAACCCAGCATTAGTGCTTTAAAATACTTCTAAAATATGAGTTAGGGACAGAAACAACCACTGTAAAAATATGAATCCGTATAATCAATGTTAAGTATTGTTAAATACACAAAATGTGAACAATAGTTACAATAAAAATGTTTCCAGACTAAACCTTCTACAGTTATAGTTTATCGAGAAAAATACTTCTATCTCCTTATATTTTAGGCTTTATTGGGAAAATTTTACATGGTAGGATGTTTTGTGATACAGCAGCCCTACACATGTGCATCAAATGCGATATCTTGAACATTTTCTAGACCACTGCTATCAAAGGTAAACAGAACATTTAATTAAGAGCTGCATTCACACATACAAAATAGCAAAATGATGATCGTGCTCCAAGTCTCATGGTTTTTGCTGGCATCCACATGCTCAGAAATAGCGGGATAGCAATTGCACTCAAAATCTTCAGTTTTTTTCGCAAGCATTCAAGGGACTAAAAAAAAAACTAGCCTGCTAGTTGCCAATCGATAGATTGATAAATCTATTGTTCTTGCACCTCACAGTGGTGTGGTTCGCATGCTGTTGTGATGTGCACTTTGAATGATGGGATATAAAATCTCAAGCTAATTTGATTAAGTGTTCGCACCGTCACCACCGGGCAAAGTAGCGCACTAATTCACAAAAAAGCACAAGATTTCTTGGGTTTAGCATCATGCTGCTGTTCGCACTAATTTGTGTGTTTTTTGTGTCCACACGTGCAAAAACTTGAGCTTGTGACTGCAATGCAAATCTCAAGAATTGTTACCCGCTAATTTGTGTATGTGTATATCTCCCTAATATTCACATTATGTCCAATCACAATGTAATTCCTAGCATAAAATGCTATCATTATTTTCAGGATTTTTCCTGCATAACCCTCATACTTATCTCTTTCTCTCTCTCTGTCTCTGTCTCTGTAATGCTGTCTAATCTGATCATGTGTAGCGGGTGAGGGTTAAATCTTCTACATATTTCCAATTTCTATATCAAGCCATAAATGTATCCGTACACTATCAAGTCTACCAAACATTTTCATATCTACCGCTGATTACAACTGGCGGTGGATTTTATTTTCCATGAATAGCATAAGCCTGGCTTAAGGGGATAAACTGGAGCTTCAGGCAAGAAAGACTGCTCAGGTCCTGTTCTGAGTCTCCCTTGAGAGTATTCTTAACCCACGGAAGACTAGTCTTGACTATACTCGGGCAAGTGTCTATGGGAACTGCATGTTATAACAAAATCAGCCTGCCTTCAATGCAATGGGTGCAGATTAGATTGCTGTGTTGTGTGGGATCTGGATGGTCTTGACTATATCACTAAAGTCAGTTCCCTGACAGCTTATCATATTAAAAAAAAAAGATGTATTGATATCAATTTTCAGGTTAAGTTTATGATCTTCTGGCATCTTGGAACAGAGAAAAATTGGAAGTACAGTTCAACCTCGATTATCCGGCCATGTCGGGACCGGCGCTCATCCGGATAAGCGAATTGACCGGATATGGAAGACACAATGTTAATGTATATAGCTGCTGTCCAAGCTGCCGTTCCAGTAAAAAATAAAGTATATCTTTATGTTAGTTCTGTCAGGAATATTGTAGGTAAATCGTGTGAGTTTTGTAGAAATTTTAATTGAGTTTAAAGTCACTGTTTTTTCTCAATTTGTGGATGAAAAAAAAAAGTCCTTCACTGCGTGAACGTGTCCGGATAATAGAGATTTCCAGATAAAAGGAGGCTGGATAATCGAGGTTGAACTGATAATCAGAAACTTGCAGATTACGGCAATTAAGAAAGGTGTATTACCAAAAATCAGCAAATCTTGCCTTTATTGCTGCATCCTGCTTTCCTCTCTTCCCTCAGATTTTGGATTATTTAATCTCTTCTAGAATTATGAATTCTAAGGAGCTCAGACTTCACAGCATTCAACTCAGAGAAAGTGTATGATTAGGTCAATATAAAAACCATGAAGATTTTGTGTTTTCTCCTCCAGCATGGTATGTTACAATGAGAATCTATAAAGAGGAATAAAAACAGAAAGAAAGAACTCCCCACGCATACTAACTATGAGACACCTACACAAAGGAATTATTGGTGATATATGAGAATGATTACTGATCCTTTTCTAGCATTCTGGTTGGCGTCTTGGGGACAATTTCTGCTAAAATAAGAGTAATGTAGATTTTGCAAGACGGCCGAAGTCCCAGTTTCACTTAACAATACAGACTACACCCACAGAAGCACACATATCATAAAGTTGTATGTATGTCGGAGAATATTAATCAACTCCCTTCCTGCAATGTCCATACATTAATAACATCCCTAAAGTGCCAATGATCAACTATTTTATATAAATATGTGAACTTTGCATTCCAGGCATTCTTTGGTTTGGGGCAAGAATAAAGGGTTAAAGTTCGCTAACACAGAGCAAATCAAAATGTAACACAGAAATGGATCCTATAGCAGATGAGATCTACAATGGTAATTGGAGAAAGAAATCTTTGGGATAAACTGCAGCTGGGTCTATTATCATATCTAAATTGCACTAAATACACATTTAAAAGAATCAAGTAAGTCATTTTCTTGATTTTTTTTAATACTTTGGACACAACAAATTTGCACCTCATATCTACTCACTTTCCTTATGAAATGATGATGCTGACATTGACAATAACAACATAGAATTATAAACAACATGAAATTATTTCATGAATCATCACTAAATATTTTTCATCAATATACCACAATCATTACTTTTACTACAATTATCTTCATTGATTATTATCATTGTGACTATCAACATCGCTATATAAGCATTATCACGCTCACAGCACTTTACTACTTTAATATCATAATCCTTCTTTATCAAAGATGCCATCGTGCAAGGGTTATTTCGACTTGTAACGTTTAGGAGAGTTTTGCCTGGTAATCTTAACTTCGAATAAGAATAATTTGGAGGGAAGCTGGAGTAAAGTTGGCATTCTAAGCAGAAACATGCACTCCACTGGGAAACCTCTTACTGTTTACTGACAACCATGCAACAATCCGCCCCTGGAAGATAAAAACAGTGACTCGTGAAATATGTAGAGCACATCCAAGAAATGTCAAGCGTGCAGAGAGTGGCAGATTCGATTTCAATGCTCAGAGATAAAAATCTCATGAGCGATGGCGCGCAAAAGTCTGATACTCCACAAAGTGGAAAGAGTTGCGAACCCTGGCATATGTGGAGGTCACTCAACATCACCTTGACTTCTTCATTTTTTTTTCTCTCTCTCTCTCAATCACTCTTCGCTTGTTATTCCGGACACATCTTGAGAATATCCGAGCAAGTTTCCTCCTTGAAGTTGCATTAACGGGTATTCCACTGGAAAAAAATATAACAGAAGAGAAAGCAACCCTCAGGAAAGTTAGAAATTCATCAAATATGACAGCAAAGGGGGGGGGGGGTGGGAAATTTACAGAAGCTGGAAATGCTGAAGGGGGTGTGTGGCTATCACAACAGATGCATGACAAATTTTTACCTTGGGGTTTGTATGTTTTGTTCTTTTGTTCTTTTTTTTTTTGTTGGTTAGACAGTTTTCACATACTAACAATCGGCAGTCGCAGCGGACGACTATGATTAACTCCCCCGAAACCCACGAAACGTTTTGAATTTTCAACCGTCATCGAGACAGTGCGAATCGGGCGTTCTAATTTTCACCAAAATTTCACCTTCTCATATCTCCGCTATACATTGACCAAAATCGCTCAAACTTTCAGTATCAATGCAAAATGATGATCTCTATCTACATACGAAAAATCATGAGAAACGATCAAGAACTTTTTAAGTTATTCAACATTTCATGTTTCGCTGTCTCGGAAAATTACCCTCCGATTATTTCCAGACACATCTGGTCGCACCACTTGATATTCATGAAACTTAACATACATATTCATTAGACATGGGCAGACGTTAGCAGAGGGGTGTTCGCTTTGCCGAAGACCTATTTCTGAAGTTACAAGTGAAAATAAATGAGGTATCTTGTCAGAAATCTCGGAGCAGCAAACGAGAATAATGACGTCATATTCTAAGAAAAACTGATTTGCGCTTGCGCAATGAATGTACTTCCCCATGCTGCTTCGATCCAGTGAGCTGATTGGTCGATGCAATGCAGCGTACTGTTACTGTGCGATGCGAGGTGGCTGCATGCTGCCGATGCCTATACTACACATAAGTATATGCATGCTATGAAAGTGGGCCGCGGAATGTCGAGAAGTACAATGTAGCAGTGTGCTGCAGGGGACTTCGCCACCTCAAAAACACGCACTTACGTTATCAGAACTGGCCTATCAAAAAGAAAGTAGCTAAAATGTGAATATCTACCAGCTATGATACCACTTGCACATTCATGACATTGGATTATTCGGACTTTACACAGATTTTACTGCACTAGTAAGTAACATTACAACTACAAATTCCCGGTACGAGTTACGATCAGAGTACAGCAGTGCTGTACGGCACTGAAGTACAGGTGACGTGAGCGCAACAAAGATGTGGGTACGTGGGACTGTACCCTGTCTTCCCGTGTGCGAATGACTATGAAATTTCGTGCTCGGAATGAAGGTAGAAAGTGCACCTCTTTCGATTATTTCCAGACATATACGGATGCATGACTTCTCGAATGTGATATTTTAGAGTTTCGTAAAGAAATACAGACTTGGTAACATACTTGAAAGTTTTTTGCTGTTCACGAAGTCAAAATGTGAAATTTTAGCAACGATTTCTGACAATTATTTTCCATTTTGAGAGTGAAGTTATGCTCCATTTTGGAATATTTTATCGTCATTATTTAAAAAAGGTAACATTATGGTAGGTTAAAATGAGGGTTTTACTTTTCATAACTGTTTGGATTATCAAAAAATATGAATTAATAGTAAAGTTACAGCAGTTTTGCTGCGACACTTTCCTAGCGGTTTTCGTGCGAAACGTGTTCATTCAAGAGGAAAGTGAGGTCATGTCAAAATGAAAACAGTGAGTTAATTGCACCCGTCCGCTGCGACTGTTGGGTCTAAGTCAGATTATGAAAGCTGGCATAATCGAAACAAACTCCACCCACTTAATTTCGGTTGCCGCACATTTCCAATCTTCGTTATGTACACACTTCTACTTTGACATTTCAATGTCCAAAAAGAAGGAAATTTTCCAGCTTATTAGAAAACTAGAAATGTCGCTACGGCGACTGGTGTATGCCTCCGCCATAATGCATGGTTCTCCTAATAGGTTTATAGTACAATGTCTTGACAATGTGTGATGACAGTTTCACACAATTGGCAAAATATTAAAATGACAGGCTTGCCAAAAATGTGATGAAATGTTCACTTTCCTAGAACAAGGTTCAATTGGATGAATGATTAAAATGTCAGAGTGCAGGTATTTGGGGGGACTGATGATTTTTACTTGACTTTTGACCCTTTTATAAGTTTACGCATTGAGTAATTTTCAAGGTATTGAGAAAAAGTGTAATTTCAGTATCAAATGGTAAAATAGTATTATCTAAACCTGGCCTTTGACTTTTGACCTCACAGTTCCAAAGAGAATCACTGTTAGGTAGAACATGCATAAATATGTAAGTTTCATGATAATACCTTGAGTTACTTTTGAGATATGGAGGAAGAAGTGCAATTTAGCACTTTCACTTGACCTTTGACCTTTGACCTTTTGGCAAGAAACTTCCCACAGACTATATATTGGGTTATACATGCATACATTAAGTTTTTAAAAAATCCTTCAGGCATTGCATAAATTATAAGGAAAGTAGTGATATTTTGAGGAGTTGACCTTGACCTTTGACCCCTGACCTTTGACCCATGACCCCCAACTTCCCTAGATAATCACTGCCCATCAGTACATGCATATATACTAAGTTCCATGAAGATACCTTGAACCATTTGCGAGATATGGAGAAAAACATGAAATTTCAACCTTTTTTTCACAAAATAACCTGTGACCTTTGACCTTTGACCCCGTGACCGTAAAATCCAAACAAAGTATCATCCCCCCAGGATATACCCTCATACCAAGTTTGATGCAAAACCACCTCACGGTTCTTGAGATATCGACAAAAACAAAACGGGACGGACATACGGACGGACGGACAGACGACCCGGAAACATAATGCCTCCTGCCACTTCGTTGGCGGAGGCATAAAAAAATCACTATAAAAACCTGATTAAAGTGAGATGTAATTACAGCTTTTTCCAAATGTTTTCACCTCTAATTACTAATTCCACAACTATGATTCATCTTGTACTAATTCCTATTGCTTTACTTTATATCTCCTTTGTATTCATTCATCCATTATTTTTCTACACCTAGTATATATCCATACTGCAAGCATGGACCTAATATACATAGACTGTTCATGGCAGTCTTTCTTTGATGTAATGATCGTCACCGACACATGATTACGTGCATTTTAATGAGTACATTCAGGTGTCTGGACAATAACGATTGTGTGATCATGTATCGTCACTAACAAAAAAATCGTTTAGCTCATTTCAGTCTTGTTTCGCTGATGTGCCTTTCTCAGACAGAAATGTCTTTGAATAAAGACAGATGATGAGGAGCAGCAAAACCTGAGATCATGAAAAATTTTGTGTCAAAAGATGGGTAAATGCTGATTCGCACATTTTCGCACACGCATAAGACCTTGCCTAATGACAAGATATACCTGTCCCTTTTTGCTCTGGAATAAGCAGTGGAATAGTGAAATATTGAGATCACAAATGACAATCATTCTGCCAAAATGTTAGCTTTCTTTTAAAAACTGCCTGCTTCTCTCAAGCGAAATTGTTTGAGGTATGATTTCCTCACATACACCACAACTGCATATTCACTTTACTTGATTTTTGTGAGTTATTTTCTTCTGCGCACATAGTTTTAGATTTCTCTAATCTCCGTCCTGTTCTTCTCTTGGCTTGCTGGCGGTGACAATGATGGGATCAAAGCAGTGAAGCATGCTAAAAAATGTCTTTGTGGCGCTTTTGAGATGTACAGGTGCATGAATTAATTAACAATACGATGAATGTCCTTGTATATTAGGTTCATGCTGCAAGAGAACATCTAATTTCTTTAGTGCCAACATTTATGAATATTCATGTCATGATTATTCATGCCTAGACTGTGTGCCTTTTGACCAGTCATGTACACCCCCACCTCCAGCCTGCATGGCAGCCTACACATAGGGCATTGGCCATGATGAATATTCATGAACATGACGCAACACACAGCTCCCAGGCTATCTGATGACAACAAACCATCATTGCCATAGACAATACTACAGTGCTGTCACTATCCATGCATCAAAATTGGGGAGATTCCAAAGAGCTACTATAGGGGGATACTCCTGTGCTATGTGTATCTCTATAGGCAATACTTATTCCTCAATAAGAGGGGTGGGGGAGGTTTTTACATTATTTTGTCATGGCATGATATGATGATCTATTTTCAGGGAGCCTCTGGATGGATCAGAGAGACTTGCCAGGTCTGAATACTATTGTGTAGAAAACAAAAAGACATTCGAGCCCTAACTTCATGTTAGGGTGCAAGCTCAACACACTTCCACAAATTAGAGCCAAAGTCACATGTTTTAACTCGTTGAGGATGAGTCCCAAGTACACTCAGGCAGGTGTCTATGGGAAACATGTGTTGTAGCAAAATTATCTCATCCTCAACGGGTTAATCTCTCTCTACTGCCTAGTACTGCATAGATCCATCTTTCTTTCTCAATCATACGAAAAGAACTTTGCACTACATGAATGGAAGGGAGGTTTTTAAAAAGTGATAAAATGGGGTCATCCCATGAGACTGACACACACAAGTCATACAGCCCACGAGTCTGACATTGAAAAGAGGTCCATGAGTCTAACAGCTCACGAGTCATACAGACCATGAGCTCGACACTAGGAAAATAAAGCCCATGAGTCTGACACTAGGTAAAAATAGCCCACAACTTCGACAGATATAACACGGGGCTTAAAGGACAAGTTCACCTTCATAAACATAAGGATTGAGAAAATGCAACAATATTAGTAGAACACATCAGTGAAAGTTTGAGGAAAATTGGACAATCGATGCAAAAGTTATGAATTTTTAAAATTTTTGTGTTGGAACCGCTGGATGAGGAGACTACTACAGCTTGTGAGTCATATGCGTACAACAGGATAAAGAAAATGTAAAGAAAATTCAACGTATTTTCACTTTTTTCGCATAATAAAAGAGCACTTGACTTGTCTCTTTCTAAAAGCAGGGGGAATAATATTACCCCTTACATATGTCGGTAACGAGTCAAGGGAATATGTACTTTTTTCAAAAGATGGAATTTTGTGAAATTCTCTTTATATTTTCCTTATATTGTTGTACGCATGTGACATCTAAGTTATTCATACACTGCAGTAGTCTTCTCATCCAGCGGTTACTACACAAAAACTTCAAAAATTCATAACTTTTGAACGGGTTGTCCGATTTTCCTCAAACTTTCAATGACGTGTTCTCCTAATATTGCTACATTCTCTCAATCCTTATGTTTATGAGGGTGAACTTGTCCTTTAATGTGGTCAGTCTCGTGGGCCTTGTTAGCTTGGTGTCGAACTCATGGGCTGTATGACTCATGAGCTGTATTTAACTCGTGGGCTGTATGACTCGTGGGCTGTATTGACTCGTGGGTGTCGGTCTCGTGATGTGCACCCGATAAAATAACCAAAATTTGGTACCTATGGTGCATGATAAATGAATAACACAACATGGCCCAAAAGAGCCACCTTGGAACACATTTACAGTGTAGTTCCATGCAGAGAAAATTGAGTATGGTATTCTTAACCCTTAGTATGCTTTACTTGCCAATTGACATGCATGCTGGAGGGCTCTAACTCACTGATTGGCACAGATGTCTGGAAACTAATCATCAACAAATAGAGATTACCTAATCCCCCTAATCCTTATTGTGTCACCATCGCCTTCCTGTTAGACTGAGGCGCATTGTTACACCTAGGTGGGTTTGCTAACTGTACAACTAGATAAAGTTTGGATGGGTTTCTGACTGCTGATGAAAGCTACAGCCTGGCAAGTAAATCTTAGTGCCTCGGCGCATAAGGGGTTAAGCTATGCAGTCTTCAGCTAATCTACAGAATTTGGTTCCATTTGTGCTTGTTTACATGATCAAGAAAATGCGAACATGTGTCAACTCCCATTAAGAGCAAAATTTGGACTGATTTCCTGAGGATTAATCTGCCCTACTAAAAAGAAAAAAAAAGACTTGTGCTGTAAATAATGTATGATATTTGTGTATCCATCTTGTTTCCTTCTAGAATCTTCCACGCTCATTAACCCATTATTCACAGAAACTCGGTGGAGCCTGCACTAAGCATGCTGGTACATTGTACTGGGTTATTCTTTCCCTGCCTACATCATCTCCTGCCCATATTCATTTGCTTTTACTATGTCACTCCAATTTCTGTCCATTCATTGGATGAATTATGACTTCATTTAAGATTTGTATTTGTCCATGATATCACTACATGCAATCTACTGAATTAGTAGGAGTAGAAATATCAAGGGGGGAGGGGTGAGGAAGAGGGGGAAGAGAAGGGGGTGAAAGGTTACAATTCTGATTAAATCAAGTCACTGAATATGAGCATAAAGCCCAGGTCTAACAATTCACTACAAACACAGGAGTGATTATTGGTGTAACATGATCAAGTCCTATCCCGCATTTTCAGGCTGAAGAGCAACTCGATCCAGGCATAAACAAATATCAATTTCTAAAGAGTCATACATATCACCTGAAGGGATGATGGGGATATTGCTTCCCGAGAGTCTCCTGTTACTGGAGAGCTTTGTAAGGTATCTTTCCAAGAGTTTCATCAAGTCCCTCTCACCTTACTTCATTCTCACCCCCCCCCCCCACCACCTCTACTCTTCCAATATCGTCAGGACGAAACTTTAAACAAGACTCCTTGAAGCTTACCCCTGTTGCAGCCGACTAATGTAAATAGGACTTCGTCGGAGATCTCCACTTAGGGGGAGAGCACATAACCCCCGGCAGGTATGTTCTGATTCAAACTCGGGACTCCTTCAGGCTTCGGCTTAACCTCGTTTTCCCGGGTAAGACCTGGCCCAAGAATCCCAAAATAAGCTCATAAAGAGGATTCGATCAGTGACGTACAACTTCCATCTGACAGGCAAGTAGTCCACGGGAAACCGGCTTTTGATGGAGCAACGTGGATCTCACTCGATAAATTGCTTGCAGATATTTTGCCTATTCTTGTCCAGAAATATCACTGACATACCAGTTATTGATCATCATGTCGGTGTATCAGCGAGGGAGTAAGCCCAAGTTGGGAGGATTTTTCATGAATGAAGATATGAGAGCTGTGCATGCTGCATCGTGAAGTCATTAATTTAGAAGCATCAAATTTTGTCATTATTACTTGCGTGTATCGTAATAACCTTCAGGCCCTCTAGTAGAGCGCACCACTTCAAAGTGACAAATTACATGCTCCGGGAAATATCTCTCCATGACAAGAATGCTCCGAGATATTTATAGAGCATACTGTCCTTACTTAAAGCTCGGCAAAGAAGAAATACTCGATAAAGTCATCAGGAGTTAAACAACGACCACTGACTGAAAATGAGAGAAATGAAAGAACTTGATGGATGTGCAGAAAGAATGGACTTGTAATCATCCAAAGATGATGTCCAGCTGATGCATGTATGAAGCCATCCAAATAACTTTTTTTTCACTTTTCAAAATGCATAACAGGGATAATTAGTATCCTCATATCATAACGTCTCTCTGAGAGTACATAAAATTATTTACTACTACTCTTTTTACTACTACTTTTTTGTCACTTACTAACATTATTAGTATCATCAATATTAGCAGTACTTACCATTTTATCCTTTTGTTCATTTATCAATTTCTATACATCTTTTTTTTTTTCATTTGGCTTTACAACATACAAACAAAATAAAAACACACAGAACTCACAACTTGTATGTGGTATTTTATGTTCAGCATTTGAAAATTTTCCAGTGGAACATTTTGCCACCATACTTAGGGTTTGTTGAGAGAAATTTACGAGCTAGTTTTCACAAATCTGGAATAAAAAATAGAGTCATTTTGCTTTGAATGGAGACTCATCCTGAAATATAGCACTTGGTGTAGAATCTGTGCTCAGAATGAAATAGTCTGGTAGGAAATAGAATTCAAATGTGTGTGTTCTTTTTTTTAGATGCTACATGTATTCTATTCAACTCTATGAGAAAGAAACATGAATTTCTACGAGCAAACTGATTTCCTATTAGCAACCTGGATACAATTTGAATGTCTTTGGCAAGTCATCACCAGTATCCATTGCTAGATATGAGATGACCTTTGGGACATCATGTGTATCGGCAAAAGAAGATCATCAGCTCTAAACCTCTCGATCACTCCGTGACACTTGACAAGTTGGGGATTCTACACTCAGTCTTCAAGGAACATGAGGCAAGGAGCGTGCATGTGTTTGCGTACTCTATTGCAAATTCTGCTCTTCCTCCAACATGTATCTCGTTTACTTTGGATGCAAGGGTGCCAAGGTTTGGGGACAATGATCACCAATTTGACTTGCAAAAAGGGCAAAATGTTCCCGAAAAACTTCACACTCTGATGTTCATGCGACCCAAATCCGGACTGCATTATTCATCCCCCCTTGACTTTGAGGTGCTCAAAAAGGGACCTTGAGCCGGCTGATGTAAAATTCCACTTGCTGTTTCTACACACCCAGGGAGTAGATAATCTTCAAGTTACTGTTTCTTGGGATTGTGGCTCGTGATGATGACAATGCAATCAGGCTGTGCCCATCAAACTAAACACATTTTTCAGAGATGGGAAGCATAGATAATAGATCCTCAACATTCAGGCGATACCAAGTTACCCTAAATACATTATACCTTTAAGTCATACTATCAAGCAAAGTCATGAAATCAGCAATATCACTTTTGCCAGAAAAAAAAAAAAAAACTCATTGCACACAACCATGTCAGTTCATTGTATCCACAGTGCTGTCTAGTAGAAACCACCTGTAGATGATTTTAGGTCTTAAAAACAGAATTTGCAGAAATAGGATATTTCTGTGTCATTCACTGATGAGATGTCAATAGATGCAGCATCTAGAGTCACATCTTATTCACAAACTCTTAACCCATTCCATACTGAATTCCAAAATGCCCATAGACCTAATGTACAGGCTACCAGGTTCCCGTATGGAATGGGTTAAATTTCAACCCACTTTGAAGGAAACACAATAGTTCCTATCACGCTCTCAATAGAACATCCAAGTTGAAGACACTTCCTAGAGCCAAGATTCTCTCAGTCCCACATCACTGACAGACCCAAGATGTCAACATTTTGAACCCCAGAGGAACACTGCCCCCCAGAGCACATGACTTTACTTTAAAAGTGTTTATGCATTCATGTTTACATATTTATTTATAGTGCTATTTATCAATCAATCTTACATTCATTATATTGTCAATTACCTATTGATTAATTCATTCATGTAATAATTTCTTTGCTTGTAAAGGTTGTTACATCCTTGAAAGTATTAATTCAGATATTCATTCATTTATCTATCAATTCATTTATTCAGATCTCTATTGGTCTGGTTTTGACAAAGCTACCCCCTGTAGTGAACACATCACTTATATCTGTGGAGACCTTGTACAAGCTTAGCACATCAAAATATATGGCAAAACATGCTGTATGACAAAAAAACCCCACAAATACACACACACACACACACACACACATACACACACACACACACAAGACAATGAAGTTGTAAGTCAACCTTTTAGACACACAAGACAATGAAGTTGTAATAAAGTCAACCTTATGCAAAGGAAGTTACTATAACTGTTAACTCAAGATTTTCATTAGAAACAATAAACTTAAGCATGATGCTATATATCCTCACTTGGGACTTTGACTTTGCTCACATACAAACTGCAAGCAATCTCATCATTTCCATTAAAAACATGCATACTGAACCATACATCCAAGTTAAAGCTTTGTGAAGATAATGCTTGGAGGAGGTTGGTGAGTGTAATCATCTTTAAGCCAACAAAAGACAAATATAAACAGAGAAAATAAGTAGAAGAATTAGCATTACAAGATCATAAAAGTGCTCGGAAATGAAGTAAAAAATGAAGATGTTGCTGTATCCCATATACAGAATTAAATGTGTAGGGATAACAACTTGTATAGTGTATATCGTTTGTGCATTCTTCCGCATTGCCATGCAGGAGAGAATTCTTGTCAATGGAGATGTGAGAAGCAAAATTTCAAGTGGTATAAAATTAGACACGCATTCTCTGAAGTACCACTTTGCCAGAGGCACGCTGAATGAATGACCTGCTGATAAAGTTGTAGGAACTTTCGCTGCAGAATTAATCATATAAAAAATGAAATACCAGTTAATGGAATAGAAGTGACAAAGGTTCAACAGTACCTCGATCAGAACTGATGGGGAAAAAAAAACAGAAACAAAGGAGATAATTCAAGTAGGCAGAGTATCTAACAGTCATCCTATACAATTTTTCTTTCTTTTTCACTCTTATACGCTACTGCGGAATATTAAGAAATACGACTTTGATGGTAGATTGATTTTTTTTTCTTCCCCCAAGGGATATATCTGAAAAGAAAGTGACTTTTTCCCCCTTCAGTCCCAAGGCTTCAGCCACCTGCAGTTATTTGCAGCGAGGGTGCATCGGATGGGCAAGTTTCTCCTCACTGCAAACACTCTTTTTTATACTGTGCCTGATAGACTCACACACTTCATTGGGTCAAAGTGAATGCTCACTGGCTGAGCCCCCTTGCAACATCATTTCCACAAACCCTAGTCTCACAGTTCAGGCTGCAAAAAAGTCATTGGCCAGGCAAATGAAATAGCTAGCAAAAGTGCAAATGATCAGCAAACTTTCTTTTGTCGTAAATAAAGATGCAATTGTTTTGTTCTACACTGTATATGTAGATAATCAATCGTTTATTCTTAGAAAAATAAATGCTGCCTTTCTTGGATAGTACTGTCAGGAGTAAAACCTTGAAGACTGCAAAGTTAAACCTAGAAGGGTCTGAAAAACAAATGTGTCATTAGACTACCTAAAAGTCATTGACCACTTCACTCTCGGTATTACGATAACATCCCTGCATGTAGGGTATGAAAACATTTTGCCTGGAGCGGTGATAATGTGGCCAGAAATACACTGTCTGGCTATACACAATGGAAGAAGCCGAGAGGAATTACTGGATTTTTCGCTTGAATGGGAATGAGATTGATTCACATTTCATCCGTCACCAATTTGAATAAACACGTGGAATTTCATCGATATATCGCACTGTTTACCACTAAATGTTTATATTTAGAAGGCACCGACTCTTTGGACATATAAAAGTGAAATTCAATATTCATTTTCTACATTCATAAACAAAATAGTTTCCACTTCATGATAAGGTGCAACATAGTGAAATATAGAAAGATTATAATCAAAATTTGGGAAAACCTGTAGAAAAACAAATTGAAATTTTATACCAGGTTTTTAAAAAATTTTCTGTGATTTTCATATTTCATGAGGACATCCTCTCATATCAACAATACAATTATTTTGAAATATAAAACAAACTAATACATGTATGCACTCACTCAGACTGTGAACTAAATTCTATAGGGGAGAAATTTCTTATCACATAGTGGAGAGCGGGCTGATACTTTTTGCCCCCAATATCACATCATAAATGGGTCACAAAAGTCTGTCAAGCACACAGACCAGATGTTTCAAAACATGCTCTTTTACATCCATGGGTATTTTCCCCCTCCCATCTGACAAGTAAAAAAAAAAGGGGGGGCTATTTGTAGGCAAGTCCTTACAACACAGACATTCTGTTTTCATCGAATAGATGCATGTGCTCCTCAAAAAAGTCAAAAAGTTCATTTCATCTTCAAAAAGGAAATACTAGATTTGCCAAGGCGTAAATATGATGGGGGAAAAAAATGCAGAATGAGCTTAAAACTTGCCATTTTTTCACCCTCCTCACCTCATATTGCTGACGATAAGATCTATAGATTCCTCCTCAAAGGGTAGAAATTCCTCATCACACAGCACCTTGTATGTCTTCACGCCGTCTGGAGAGGGCGCTTGCTCCTTCACAGTGGAAAGGGGGAAAAAACACACACACACATAGGGATTGGCATTTATCTGAATACAATGAGATGACAGAATGAATGGATGGCCCTCACCCTGACCTTTGACCTGCAGGCACAGCTGAGAGATTTTTTTTTCTGATTTCTGAATGACTACACTCAATGGTGCCTCCTGGTACTTTTTTTTTCAGCAACAAAAATATGCTAAAAAAAGAATGGCCTCTATGTACAGGAGGTTATCAT
Source organism: Diadema antillarum (assembly GCF_040938485.1). Lineage (NCBI taxonomy): Eukaryota > Metazoa > Echinodermata > Echinoidea > Diadematoida > Diadematidae > Diadema > Diadema antillarum. The sequence continues at coordinate 1,591,402 of NW_027271054.1, forward strand.
TCCTTATCAATGAAACACTGGTACTGCTCACAAGGTACTTAAAAAACCTAGCCATCTATGTAGTACCAATCTAACACAAACATGACAAAAACAAAGTAAGAAAATCAGAAACAATTGGCAGACGTAGCAAAGACTGTGGCCACTGTAAGCCTTTCAAATATCAAGTGAATGCTTTACGTAGTTTTCAATTTAAAATCTATGCTATCAGTGAAGTAACACATAGTAATATGATACCATTAGAAGGAAGAAGATAGTTCTGTCTGAATATTTTTTATATTTATATACAAACAATTTTATATATTCTGTTTTGTATTTCGTGAATTAACAGAAAGGAAAATCTGTTTCTCTCATGAAAAAATCAAGGAGACGAAAAGCATGTGATCAATAAGGATATATCACATTTTGCAAGAGGTAGAACTATGATAGATGTTGACATCAAATATCCACAATGACTTCATAGATTTAATGTCAGTCTGTCAAAAGAGCTCGGTATTTGCATGCATTCAGAATTTCAGTTGACTTATGTAATAGTCCCGCAACATTGACTAAATCATAAAGCAGCTGTTGTTACCAAAGTGACAGCTTGGCAGGAATAACAAAGTCTGGCCTCTGAGTAAATTCTCTCCAATTGATGGTGGTGGACAGGACTTATTGACAGCTACACAATCAATATAGGTTACCATTCAGAAGCATAATTTTTCTTTCTGTCAAAGTGCCAGAACAAGTATATGTATCACAAAGTTAACGTTTGTCTGCTAAAACATGCAATCCATCTGAAATGATGGTAATACTCCTCTGCTAGTTGTCACAATCTTATTTGGGCAGAGGATATTTGGCATTAAAAAAAAATCATGTGACACTTCACATGCTGTTGACTTGTCAGGATGCACAAAGTAAAAATATTAACCATTGTTTTTCTTTCCTTTTAATTGAATACTTAGTGAATACATTGATGTATTAACCGTTTTTGTGCAACAGACTTTGAACAGTGTGCACAATTTTCAAGATATGACATTTAATGCATATGTGTATGTCTGTTGTACCACAAAACTTTCTTATATAAAATTTTTGTGCTAAAGCCTAAAATATAAGGAGATACATGTACAGACTGTATCTGTATTTTTCTAAATAAAATGTAACTGTAGACGGTTTAGTCTGGAAACATTGTTATTATAACTATTGTTCACATTTTGTATATTTAACAATACTTAACATCGATTTTACCGATTCATATTCTTACAGTGTTTGTTTCTATCCCAAACTCACATTTTAGAACTATTTTAAAGCACTAATGCTGGGTTTTTGTTTCATATGCAAATGGTAAATTATGCCTTTAAATAGTAATTCACACAACATCTGCGTCATTTCATTGCCACATGCTGATTGCTTTGATATGTGACCTGCTACAACAAAAGGATCCTAAAGTCGCTGATGGCTGAGCTGAGAAAATTGAGTTTGAAGTCACATCATCAAAATTGGTCAAAACAATCGAATTTATTTTTTTTGCATAATCTTGTAGTCTAATATTTTGTCTATCATCTGCCGAAATTTCAAAGCTATATGATCAAAGGAAAGGCAAGAAATCAGTGTTTTTCTGGGCAATGATTTTCCGACTTTCAACGTAACAGAAACGTGTCCAAAGATTTGGATTTAGCACCACAGCTAGACTCTGCCCCTAGCAACGAGGGAGTGATTTATTGGTCAGTGCATGGCATCCTGATTACTGATTGGTTGTGCGTAGACCGCTGGCGCTAAGCTTGAATGAACATCTCGAAGGTCGCTAGGAGCACATCTTCTATTGCCAAGTGGTGAAAACTGTTTCACCTCCCCTTGATCATGATAGCGTCGGAAAGAAAACTTTGAAGGCGTTTTTCTCGAAACTCTGATTTCCACAACCACTTGACATGCGCTAATAAAATCATTGATATTTCCGTGATCGAGTACTTTTATGAGTTATGCTATTTATGAAATTAAAGTATACGAGTACAGGAATAATGTCATGCCATTTTCAGAAAATAGTCCTCCCCTGACTTTTGGATCCTTTTGTTGTAGCGGGTCACATATGATGTTGTTTGCAAAGATTGGATTTTTTTTTTTTTGGGGGGGGGGGGGGAATTTGCAAATTCTCTCAACAGCTTAGTTGGCAGACTCAAGAGGTTAAACAGAGATGCACAAAGGACATAAGCCTAAACCTTCTGTTTTTTAACTTGGGTATTTTTCCCTTACGGCTAAACATCTTTCCAGTTTCAAGTATTTTCTCCATAAAGCCAAACATCTTTAAAGTTCTAGTCACTAAATTTTCTTCATAGGAATTACAACACAAATGTAGACTTCATGAATATCCATGCTCTCACTGTGGCCCAATTCCTCTAAATCCATTTCCCTCCACCTTCCCCTCTTCTTCCTCCTCCACTTCCTCCTCCTCCTCCTCCTCCTCTTCTTCTTCTTCCTCCTCCTCCTCCTTCTCTTCCTACAACTTAAGTCAGCCTGTCTCCTGTTCCAAATCCTCTAACACACACTCTGTATTCCAATCCAATCAAAAGACGAATTTCAATTTCCAGTCGATCACCCCTCGGTGACTCTCTGCGATAATGGATGCAACCCCCAGCCCGTTTTTTAAAACCCCTGACAGAAAAAGGAGAGAATGGGGTTGGGGCGTCCCCGTCTGAGCATTTCCTTCGGGGCAAAGAACCAATTACTGGACTAATGTGTCTTCGTACAGCACCAGTGTCAAAATTCTCACAGCCCCTAAAATTGAAAATATTTGAATTTTAATGGAAATGTGAAGACTTGCCCACAAATAGATTCCCTTATTTCACTCGTTATGTGGGAGAGAAAAAAAAATGATCTTGAGTGCAAAGGAGCCGGTTTTAAAGTGTGAGGTCTAGGCTCGACATACTACTGTGACCCATTTATGATGTGATATTAGGGTCAAGTTTATTCATCGTTCCATCTCTTACTGTGCTTTCTTCGCTGATTGGCACGTTCAATGGAGTGCTTTCTTCACCAATTAGTACAGATGTCTAGAAACTATTTGCCCATAAGTAGAGATTAACTCTTAAATGTGTCACAGTGTAAGCCCCCATGTGCCACATTATTTTGAGGCAGCAATGTAGTCAAGCTCTGGGAAAACATTTCATTTTTCAAATCTATGTAACTTTTCACTGATTTTTGTTATGCTGGACATGTAATGAGCAAAGTTGTAGAGAAAATGCCAAGCTTTGCTTTGGTGTAAGTTTTATGACAAATCTATGTGACTATTTGTCTTTCATATGACCAGTAGAGCTACATTATCATAAAGGAATGAGTTTTGCACACAAAACAGTGACATAAACTTAGAATTTACTTGCAACTCCAGCAGGTAACATCGCTTGATAGTCAATCAGTGCTACAAATTATAGTGCAAGCTACATGTGACAGGAATAGAATTGTGATATTACCTTTTATTGTACGTGGCATTTGGTGATTTATCAATTGGTTTGCGTGGGTTTGTGCATTTGAGCAAAATATGCGAACCTGGCATGCCGTCGACTGAGTCGGGCATGTGAACGTGGCACATAGAGAGTTAACTAATCCCCGTAATATAATGTGTCATCATAGCTTTCCTGTTTGATTGAGGCAAACTGCTACCCCTGAAAGGGCTTGCTAACTTGTAATACAGTACCGACAGCAAATTATTTTCCACAAATTCGCGAATGTTTGCGCATTTTTGCGCATTGCGCACATATTCGCGCATCATAAATTTGCGAATATTCGCGCGTTTGCAATGCGCTATGAACTATATTTCACTTTGGATATCAAGCGCCAATTATTTCCGAATATTCCCGAATATTCCCAAATATTCGCGAATATTCGGAAATATTCCCGAATGTTCGTGTGGAAAATAATTCGCTGTCGGTACTGTAGATATGTCAAGTTTGGACAGAGTAATAAGTGAATACTGATTTTAAAAAACAAAGCCTAGCAAGTTATTGCTAAATACCTTAGCACATAAAGGATCAATCTGTATCATACTGCCTGCCATAAGTTAGATGATTTCTGGTGGTCAGTGTCTAAATTTGACTGGTCAATAATGGGCCACCAACCAAACTGCATAATTGTCACTTATTCAGCATAAATCAAATAATGCTTTTTACAAGGCAGTGAAAAAAAAAATATCAGGTTCCTCCACTCTATGTAGCTCTAGCTAACATCAAAATTACAACTTGAAAAGCACTCTCAGAGCACAGACCGCCACCAAGCCAGCTGCTCATTTCCACCACTGATCTTGTTCTTCCATAGAGATCAGTGATTTACACACATACATGCGTGCTGAAAATCACCCAGGTTCCCAATATACAATGTAGAAGCCACTTCTTTACGTCGTTAGCTTCCAGCTGCGCAGCACCTCCCCTGAGCAGAGCATGCACATTAGCGCGCATATGTAAATCTTCAATACGTGCAGCTTGAACTCCCAAGTATATTGACCCTACTTGCCACAAGATTAAAAATCCTTTTAAAAATCTTTGGAAAAAAATTACTACCTAAATTTAATCATCTGTTCTTTGTGTCAATACCAACTTTTCCTACAAGCTTTATTCAAATTCGTTGACAACTTTTTGAGTTATTTTGCACACAGATTTACAAACAAACCAATGCCAATGAAAACATGAACTCCTTCATTGACAAAGGTAATTACATATTAACTGCTTTGTCGTAGATATGTGTGTGACCTACATGTATCTCTACATATATCTAGTAAACATCTTTCTAGGATGAGTAGATCATTCATTTATTATACATTATGAAGATAATTGCTGCAATGGCTAATTTCAGCCCATTGTGCTGCAAAGAGTATTTCACTCACAGTAAAAAAAAAAATGAGCAAAGATTTTGATGACACACTTTCATATCTGTGACCCACTGTATTTCACACGAAAAATTCTGGGAATACACATTTAGGTTTTTTAATTCATTTTTTTTTAATTAAAATACACTGACTCCAGTATTGATTGCAGATTAGACAAACACTAAACACACACAAAATGAACAAGACATATTTTCCCCGTTGCAAACATATCCATAAGGTTATTAATATTTGCTGAACAACATTTACAACCTTTTGCGCATTTTTTCTTCTTGCTGCAAGAAAATGAAATTCAGGTGCACAAAAACTATAGAACTGAAAACACATTTCCTCACATTGTGCTTTCCTTCTTTCTTCCCAAATACATAAACTTTTAAAGTGCTCCATTTGCAAAGAAATGAAAAGCATGTATACCTCCATCTGACCTTATCATTGAGCTATATTTGTCAGCAAAAAGTTTAAGTGACAAAACGATGTCTATGTCTAAATATTGTTTGCTTTCCCACGATAACAACTATGTGACAGGTCTGGTAACGTTGGAGATTAATCTACATCTTCCGACCTCTTCTTTCGCTTTTTCTTCAATTTAACAGGACCCAAAATACACAGTGGCTTATCACTTGCCCACTGCATCACAGACAAGAGAGGATGAATAATCAAGCCTGACGTTTTAAAAAAGTACTCAGATACAGTCCGAAAAAAAATTGGGGGAAAAAAAGGACGCAAGGAAACAAAGTCAAAGTGGCTGATTTCCTCTAATGAAATCATCCCTCCGTGCCCCCCTTATCTCTTCTCCATTTCATGTTTCTATTTGCACAAAGAGAAATGACACCCTGATTAAGACACAGATGCAAGTTCAAGACACGACACTAATTATATAAAAGCCTTCCTTCGTTTGGTAATTATCCTTTGCCCCAAGGTCTGGGTACTTACCAACATTTTCTCAGACATTTCACATTGGTACAGAGTGCCCACTTCATCCTGAAGGATATAAAGATATCAACAAACAAGGATATAGTACTTTTTCTCTCAAGAACACGAAACTTTGTTTTTCTGGGTTATGCATAGACTGGTGTTTATCCATACCTGAGGTGCATATAATGGACATACATAACAAAAATCATGTAACTGATCATCAAAACAACCATCCTCTAAAGAACTCGGTGTAACTCAAGGAAAACTCATTTTTATTTCTTGTCAAAAGAGGGACGGATGGGAAACATGTCCCTCACATCTGTAACTAAAACAAGTTTGCCTGCTCTTTTAATGAAATGACAAAAGGAGTTCATTTAGAATATTTATATCTGATGTTATGTTTAGCAAACCCTTATAATCATACTTTACAGTATATCTGAGGTAAAAAAAAATAAAAACTATATGCACACACACACAAAAGAGAATTACAGCACATAAAAATGAAGGCAACTTTTTTTTCAATATTTGTTCTTCACACCAACATTTGCGTCACTAAATGCAATTCAGGGTGACTAATTTCATTATGATATCTAGACAGGGAAATGTATTTTGCAAAACCAGGTTGATTACTTACATCTGTGAGGTGGTTTGCCAGAAGTCCCCTTCCACAACCTAGGTCCACAGCAACTTGGAATTTCCTGGAACAATTGAACAACATCAATCGCTGACAACGTAGAAATAGAGGCTGACTGATTTACAACATTGAAATGGGTCTGTTTGGTTTCACATGACATTTGAAACTTGTTTGTTCATGCACATTTTAAATACCACTGTCTTAAGGCAATATTATTAATGCTACAAAAAACATGAAGAAAATCTGTAAAAGGTGATATTGAATGACTTTCGAATCATTTACGTTAATCAAATCAACCTTGGGTCTACTTTTACCAGAAAATGGAAGCAAATCACACAATAATTTGATACATTTATGTGTACAGATACAGATACAGATTCAACCACAGATACCTCTGAACCAACAGAGACATTGATCACTCAACTGCATTTTATGGATCCATGATGTGTCATAGGGTATCATCCATGTGAAGGATATTATTACCACTATCATCACACTAATAACAATCATTCCAACAACAACAACGATCATTCCCACCACCAGATTTTTTTTCCCCTTGTACTATCCTTTCTTTTAGAAAAAAAAATGAGCAAAAAAAAAAGAAAAAAATGGGAATCATTTCTTTTACACGGTAATCACAGAAGCAACAAATACCTGCAAGTATTAAACAAACCACTAGACAGATGGGTTTACATCTCTTCTACAGGACAATATATGATTATTTGTTGGCTTCTCTGTCAGTTAGCAATTTCACTCAAAATGCTGTCAGTAAAACAAACAGATGATCAATTTTTGGTGGTGATCAAGTGGATGATCCAGAATTTTTCAAAGGATAAAAGGGCACAGTCTAGCAGGCATTAGTGACCCTATGGCCTCAAAGTAGGTGTGTACTTTCTTAGTGCATCCAGTTAACATTCAAAATCAATTATCTATTTACTGGAGGTTCACACAAGAATGATGTCTGTTTCATCAACTATGCAAACATATTATTTCCATACTTCATTGCCAACTCCAGTAACTATTGTCATAATCAGGGTATTGTGTGGTCTTCATCATTGTGATGACACTGTATCATTGTTTTCTTATTCAGATGACTTTACAGGGATCGTACAGTTTTGGTTGAGACCTAATTTCCGGTTTTTAAGATTTTTTTGGTGAAATAATGAGAAAACTCTCATGGAAATACGAAAGAGCATGTAATTCTATGAGGGATTGAACGTTTATTTGATGAAAATTGGTTTTGAAATGGCTGAGACATAAAAAAATAGCGATTCTGATAAAGTGTGGGACCCACACTTTACTATGATCGCTTTGTTTTACTTTGTTTTTGGATCTTTCAGTCATTTAAAACCCGATTTTCATCAAATAAACTTTGAATTCCTCTTAAAATGGTATGCTCTCTACTATATCATAAGTGGGTTTTTTTTTTTTGGTATCTCGCAAAAAGTTAAAAGCCCAATTCTCATCTCCACCAATACTGTACAATCCCTTTAAGCTGACATAAACTCTGGCCTTTACTAGCAACTCAGCAAAACCTCGATCAAACCCTTAACAGAAGCCATACAAAGATATTGAATTGACATCGCAACACAAGAAAACATTTAATTCTAAAGATAGCAACATTTCCAAAAGACCTGAATTTAAATTTGTAGTCCTTACCTTGTAACATCTCTGACTCTGTCTACTAGTCGATACCCAATCTGTGAGAGAGAGAGACGGAGAGTTTCTGAGCTCAGTTTTACAGAAGAATGAAATCCAAATATACTTAACCACTGTAAAACACAATATTTTCGTGGCATGAAATTTTCGTATATTGGAGCCAATGGCCTTTTTTCATTCATTCATTCATTCATTCATTCATTCATTCATTTTATTTCCATATGGTCTCTTGTTTCAGCCACAGGCTGTTCTTCATGAAATTTTCACACGTTGCCTCTAACTTTCAATGCATATACATAGACAAGAACTTTCGTGTGCATTTTAATTTTGCGAATCTTGGCTTTCACGAAATTCGCAAAATCAAAATGTACATTAACATTCCTCATTTTACAGTAAATGTTGATTGAGTGATGCAGCAGTATCAGTAGAACACATAAGTGAAGTTTGAAGAAAATGGAATAATCCATTAAAAAATTATGAGTCTTTGAAGTTTTAGTGCCGCCATCGCTGGATGAAAAAAAAAAAAAAAAAAAAACTTTTGCAACAGGACAATGATAAAGAAAATATAAAAGAGAATTTCACATTAAAAAGTTTATCTTTCTAAATGCTAAGTACACAATCCCTCCTCTTGATACTGTTATAATTGATGGTAATATAATTCCTGGTTTTCTGAAAGAGGTTTAAAGTAAAGTGCTTTTTTATTAGTGCTAGAAAAAAGAAAATACGTTGAATTCTCTTCATAGTTTTTTTTTTATATCATTGTCTTGCAATGACATCACAAACTGTTGTCTTCACATCCAGTGACAATGGCCTCCAAACTTGTATAACTTTTCAACAGATTGTCTGATTTTCCTTTAAGCCTTCACCTGTGTCAGTGAACTATGACCTTACTTTAAATGAATCACAATGGCAGCCAAGCTACCTTTTCCTAACCCAGTTGAAAACAAAAGCATCATGCACATACACACTAAAACCTACATGGAAATCATTACAGAAAGAATTTGATGCCTAGAATTATACCGTAAATCATGATATTTTCGCGGCATGAAATTTTTGCAAATTGGAGCCGATGGCCTTTTTCAGATTATGACATTTTCGCGAGTTGCCTCTTTAAAAACATACAGCGCGTATAGTGTAGATCAGAACTTTCATGTGCATTTTATTTTCGTGAATCTTGGCTCTCGCGAAATTCGTGAAATAAAAATAAAGCTGAAACCAAGAATTTTAGATGAAAATGAACAGGCGCTCATTGGATAGACATGCAGGTGCATTGAGAGGGTGTAAAAGTGGACGCACAGCTCATAAGAGCAGGTTTGGATGCATTGGCCCCTGAATAAGCCATCATCTGAAGTAGCTGACCGGTTCTCCCTGAGAAGATGTTTGGTATTGAGTTTCCTCAAACCCTGCTAAGACTCTATGCAGGTCTCATTTGGTAAATTGGGACTTGAGGTCAGCATCCTCAAGTATTCCCTACATTGGTGCAAATTAAAGGACAAGTTCACCCTCATAGACATGTGGGTTGAGTATTAAAATGCAGCAATATTAGTAGAACACATCAGCGAGAGTTTGAGGAAAATCAGACAATCCGTTCAAAAATTATGAATTTTTGAAGTTTCTGCTCAGTCAAGGCTGAATGAGAAGACTACTATAGCTTGTGATGTCACATGAGTACAACGATATAAAGAAAGTATAGAGAAAAATTCAACATATTTTCATTATTCTTGCATAACAAAATACTCGCCTTCTCTCTTTCAGAAGGCAGGGGGAATAATATTGCCCTTAACATACATCAGCAACAAATTGAAGAAATGTGCACTTTTGTCAAAAAGTAAAGTTTTGTGAAATACACTGTTTATTTTCTTTTATCGTCGTACACATGTGACATCATACACTATAGTAGTCTTCTCATCCAGCAGTGATTGTGCAGATACTTAAAAACCATTAACTTTTGAACAGATTGTCCTATTTCCCCCAAACTTTCTCTGATGTGTTCTACTAAAATTGTTGAATTCACTCAATCCACAAGGTGGACTTGTCCTTTAACCTGTTGAGGATGGGCTGATTTTGCTATAACATGAATTTCCCATAGACACCCGTCCGAGTATACTCGGGACTCATCCTTAACAGGTTAAGGGACAAGTTCACTTTATGGATTGAGCGAATGCAGCACTACAAGTAGAATATATCAGTGAAAGTTTTAGAAAAATCAGACAATTTGTTCAAAAGTTATAATACATTTTGGAAGTTTCAGTGCCACCATTGCTGGATGAGAAGACTGCTACAGTTTGTGATTTCACATAGATAGAACAATATTAAGAAAAGATAAAGAGAAATTAACATTTTCTACTTTTTTGCATAGCAAAAGAGCACTTGACTTGGCTCTTTCAGAAAGCAGGGGGAATTAAATTACCCTTAACATAAGTCAGTAACAAGTGCAGGGAATGAGTACTTTCTTCAAAATATTAAATTTTGTGGAATTCTCTTTATTGTTCAACACATGTGATATCATAAACTGTAGGGCCAGAATTCACGAAGGTGGTACAATCCTGCCCGTGGTTTAAACCATGAACAAAGACTGTAGTTTTTTATGGGGCAACAAGACCTATTTCTTTACGAAATCAGTCATTTCGTCATGAAATGACAACATTTTTGTTATGGAAGTACAGCTCTAGAACAATTAGATTCAAAGGATATGATTTCTATCTATTCTTCTTTCTAAATTCATGCAAAACAAGGAAATTTAGTGAAGATGTGTGCACTGGTTTCTCATACACTCTGTAGGCCTACATTTGTGTGTAATCCATAGTTTAAAGTGAAATACCATGAACAATAATGCTGAATTCATGTCAATGTTTTCAAATTTATGATATAAGAAAACAATAAAGATTTCACTTGATTTCAAGATTATAAACACACAATCACACAAAATCTAAGCCATTCTATTTTTTAAATCATACAATTTTGCTTGATCAATTTGGGGTTTGCACATACCAAATACATGTAAAGTGCTGTATGGATTATCATGTAAACATATAATTTAAGTTAATGCATGTTATAATTCTAAGTATTTTCTGCCTTCACCACACATAACTAGAGAGGGCTCTATTGATTTCTACTGATGTCAATAAATGATTGTCTTTTGAGTTACACAAGGTAAAGAGTGAATCAACCCGTTGAGGACGGGGTCATTTTGCTATAACATGCATTTCCCATAGTCACCTGCCCGAGTATACTCGAGACTTGTCCTCAAAGGGCTAATTCTCATTGTAAAGGTTTTTTTAACACTTTCATTTGTGGAGCCTTTCTCAACTTATCAGTGACGGGTGATAGATGGATGCAAATATTTTAACAAAGCAGCTTGGTAGTAAAAACAGAATCTGTCTAATTCAAATTGATTACTAGTACAACGAAAAAATAATAATCTCATTATGAAAGAGGAAGAAGATCTGATCATCAACAAAATTTTTGATTTACTTTGGCACCAGACGTTTATGATTTCATAAAATGGCCTGACCAGCAGTGAATGTCATCATCAAAACGGTGATGAATGGGCAAACAAAAGTGATGGTCTGAATGATTAATTACTTGACATCACAAATGCACTGCACTCACTTCATCCTTCAGGTAATCATAAACTTCCACATCCTCTGCCATTGCTGCCCGGTCGCGCTGCTTCCGTTTGGCCTTCCTGTCAAACACATTCATCACCGTCTCCCCTCTGCCTGGACGACATCGTCCCTGGGAGGAAGAGAAGCACCTGCATCCTGTTCTGTTCCCATGGCAACCAACTTTGCTCCAACAAGCACGTGGCTTCAGTCTTTCCGTCCATCTGTTATGGTAAGGCTCCGGTTTTGTTGGAATGCCATGTGCTACAAAGCGTTCTTTTGCCACTGCAGGTACATGCAGGGTGCTCTTTTGTGAAACTAATGTATGTCTGAATGCATCTAGCATATAAGTCCCTGATATCCTGGCCATAGTTTGTGCAATATGAGTCCTTCTGAGCATTGATGAGCTCAATCTGCTTAGCAACCAGCTGCTGCACACCTGTTGCATGTTTGGTGCCACCACAAACCTCTGCTGTCAGACCTAGAATAAGGACAGACAAAACACATTGAAAATGATTTAACCCATATTCACTGGCTGCTTAGTACAGTTTTCAAGTTCTTGGTGGAAGAGGCTATTTCAGGTATGTTTAATTCAACTGTGCTCTCTCAATTTCAATACTATACACTTAAATTATGAAGACATATCACTTAGAAATAAAAAAAACACTCACACAAAATATGAATGGTCTTTTACTGAAAGACAATCATCATGTTTGAAATATTCCCAACTTGGCATGCAACTTATCTAGAGTATAGCTAGTGGTGTAACCGATCATCCGATCCGATGCCGATCCGATACCGATCACGCATGATCGGCAATTTTTTACCGATCGCCGATCTTCGAAAAAAATCGGCATATCGGTGACCAATAAAACGCAAAAAAACGAAATCGAAAAAAACCCCCAAAAACCAACATATGCCACACCGTCGCCGCATCATTCACGTATACGTATTGTTCTCCTTTCTACAGTATTGACTTTCACAAATAGTGTAAGAACTTGACCGAAAGATCGGTCTGTATTTGGTCGTCGGGGATATGTTCCACGGAGACTGCGTGTGGCTTAACGGAATCCCTGGCCCTCTTACGAGGATGGAGCGATAACGTAAAAAAAATAAAAATGAAATACATTGTACTCTTGCGGGCGGAACGGATCTTTCTGTCTATGTAAGAACATAATCAGCGTTTCGCACAGCTTTACTAACTTGCGTCGATGAAAAATGTTAATAAAAGTAACTGTTGACACTTATCAGGTAACTAATTAGAACAGAAAGAAAGATCCGTCTGTCCGGAGGACCCTTTTTTTTTCTTCTTCTTCTTCTTTTTTTTAAAAAAGTTATCCCTCTCCTCCGGAGACTTGACCGATCTTTCGGTCAAGTATGAGAATGTTTGTATCGGATTTTATCTTTCTGGGGATTTTGTTTTCATGGAGCATACACGCGATTAAGAAGGAAGAAGAAAAATTGGAGGAAGAAGAAAAATAGTGCAACTAACGGAGCGGTATCGCACTGTCAAGAAAAAAAAAACAAAAACAAAAACGCTGGAGTCATGCTCGCTGAAATGAATGTGACTTCCAGTATCCGGAATTGTCTTCTCTACGATATTGATGATACTTATCACGTATTGTAATTACGATATAAAATGTATGTTTGCGTCGCATTTTGTTCTTTCGTTTGTTGTTTGCTTTTCTACTTCAAGGATCACGCAATTTATGACCAAAAAAAAAAAAAAAAAAAAAACCCCAGAAAAAGGAAGGAGAAAACAACAATAACGAAGCGGCATCGATGCCCTGAAATTATCTTTTCTTTTAGGGAATGGCATATTGTTGATACTCATCACGTAACTTCAAGTGTTCAATATGTTTGCATCATGTTTTATCCTTTCGTTTTTAATTTTCTTTATTTTACTTCAAAATAACGTTTTGTATATATATTGAAGAAACAACATCGGAAAGAAAATGAAGAAGAGGGAGAGGAAAATAAAATAGTGCAACTAAATAACGAAGCAGCATCGCGTTACACAAAATATAACGTCGCGGGGATGAAAGACAACGCAACACCGCAATGTAACTACAAGAAATTATTAATGATGAAAAAGTGGTAACTAACGATCATCATCCTTGGACCTTATTCACTATATTTCGAAGATCCGTCAATCCTGTAATAAAATTAGATTCGCTTTAATCCGAACAATCACATGAAAACAGGCTTAGTCATTCCAATGTTTCGTTCGTCCGAGAATGAAACGAAGTCCGTAATTTTGAAGGTTCGCTCGATCCGAAAACGAAATTCGAAAACGAAGTTCTGTATTCCAATGTTTCTTTTATAGTCCAAAGTGAAACAAGGTTGATGGAGGTCGTTGTTCCTGCAGAAAAAAAAAAAGGTTTGAAGGTCCGCTCATCTGAAAACGAAATACAGTTCGTTATTTCTTATTCCGTAAATGAAATAAGGTTAGTTTTGCCGAAGGTTCGTTTGTCCAAAATGAAAAACAAACAAACAAAAATCTTTATTTCAATGGTTCGTTTAGGCCTATCCTTTGCACTCTCAAAAAACGTGGTCACTTTTTTTTTCCAGAATCGTCTGATCACTTTTTCATGATCAGATTCGTGTCACTTTGACTCGAATCTAAAACTAAATGAAATTCATGCGAAGGTTCGTTAAATTCGTAGATCTTTAAATAGAAAAAAATCGAAAGACCGTTCATCCAGGAAATGAAATAAAGTTCGTAATTTCGAAGATTCGTTAGTGCGCTTTCCTTGTTTTAACTAAATTTAAATATAATTAACGAGTCGTATCTATTTTTTTTAAAATAAAAAACGCTTTTTTGATTTAATATTTTGGTTAACGAAGCTGCGGAATAGCGAACTTTAATTTCATTTTCGTATGAACGAAACTCTCGAACAACCGCACATTGTTCTGATTAACAAATCCTATTTCATTTTTCGATTAACAAGTAAATATACCGAATATTTGTGATTCAAAATAACGAAGCTTCGGAATTAAAGGCAAACAAAATATTTTAAAAACTGCAAAAGAGAGGATAAAATGCGATGGAAATACATCTAGTTACGTGGTAAGTTAACAGTTATTTCACTCAAAAGATAATTTCGGACACTTTGGGTCCTTGTAATTTCACAGCGACGCAGCGTTAATAGTGCACGGATACCGCTTCGTGAAAGTTGCGCTATATTTTCTTCTACCTGTTCTTCATTTTCTTTCCTTGTTCTTCTAAGGGTGATCCCCGAAATTAAAAAAAGAAATGCAAACGAATGGATAAAAAGCGATACAAACCTATAACAAAAAATGAGGCCTACGTGATTTATATATGTATCAACAATTATATCATAAAAGAAAACATGATTTGGAAGACTTTACGTCACATTTTCAGCAATTAACGCATCGTTGATAGCGCGATGTCGCTCTCGTTAGTTCCACCTGTATCGTACGTATTTTTCCTTACTTTTGATGTCTTTTTCTTAACTTTTTTCTTCTTAAAAAAGGACAAAATGCGTTGCAAACATACACTTTAGTTACGTGATAAATATCATTATCAACGATCATGTAATAATAAAAGATGATTTCGGACACTTCAGGTCAAATTTCACAGCAACGCAAAAATGCAGCGTCTTCAACCTCTTCACTTTCTTTCCATGTTATTTCTTCAATTTAGAATAGCGTGATCTTTGAAGTATAAAAAAACAACAACAAAAGGACAAAATGCGATGCAAACATTCACTAAGTTACGTGATGAGTATTAACACTACATCATAAAAGAAAAGATAATTTCAGACACTTTAAGTCACAATTTCAGCGGCGCAAAATGAAGCAAAACGCAGCGTCGATAGTGCGATGCTGTTTTGTGACATAAGTTTCCCAAATATTTGAGTTAACATTTTTAATCGGCGCAAGTTAGGAATGGTGTACGACACACAAGTATGTTCGTGTTTGTGAGAGTAAACGCGGAAGAAAGGGGCGTAGGCCTATCGTAACGATCACATTTTTGATTTTTTTTTTTTTTTTTTTGTAAAAAAAAAAAAAAAAAAAAAAAAAAAAAAAAATCACATCGCGGAAACGCGCGGGTGCGCTGCCCGGGGATCGGGGGGGCGTAAAAATATGCAAAACATGCGAAAATACGGTGCCGATCATTTTGCCGATTTCCGATCCGATACCGATTTTTCGGCAAATTTGCCGATCCGATTTTCCGATCCGATCATAGCTCCGGTTTACACCACTAAGTATAGCTAGTTCTTGTAAATGAAGAAATCTTATGGAAACTGATACCTGCTGTGGACAGGAATGGTCAAAATCATAAACTCTGGATAGAACTACACAGGGGCAGGGGGTGGAGGGAGCAAACATGTCATTTATTTTGCCCCACCCCTCAATATTTCCCGAGATGTGGAGCATTTTCTTGTTTGTTTGTTTGTTTTAATAGAAAATGTCCAAATATTTAACCCCAAGTGTGCACCAGATTGCTGAATTCTAATTCTGAAAATGCAAAATCTCCCTTGCCTGGTAGAGGAATAGCCCCTCCCATACCCTCTCCCGTTTGGTCCTTTTCCTCATAGACTGAGAACACTTTTAGCTTAAACACCGACAGATTTCCAAACATTTCATCAAAAGTACGCACCAAATCTGTCACTTCAGTAAAAAAAAAAAAATGCAAAAGTTCCGTTGGGTAGGAGGGATATCTTCTTTCAATGAACAGTAACCCTTTCCCCCACTTGGTTTCCCTCCATAGATTTTGCACACTTTTGGGTTTGGCAATTTCCCAAATTCCATCAAAATTGTGTTAATTACAAGATATTTTGATTTGAATTCTAAAACTGTAAAAGCTCCTTCGTATGCAGGGGCATCAATCCTGGAGGGCAAGGGGGGCAAACATGTCATTTTGTCCCCCCCCCCCCTCCAATAATTCCTGAAATGAGGAAAAATTTCTGGCTTGTTTTGATAGTAAACTATCTACATATTTCACCCACAACATGGACCAGATCACTGAATTTCAATTCTGAAAATGCAAAGACTCCCTCATGTGGGAGGGGACACTGATAACCCCCTCCATCATCCTGCTAGGTCCCCTTCCGTACACTTAGTACACTTTGGAGATTGACAAATTTCAGAGTATTTTGTCAAAAAGTGTGCATCAGATCTGTCACTTCCAATTCAAATAAAATCAACAGTTCCCTCATCCTCTTTTAATTTGCCCTTCCCCTGCTCAGGTCCTATCCATAGATTTAAACTTGACATAATTTTGGGATTGATAACTTTCCAAATATTCCATAAAAGTTTGCATCAGATCATTCTATTTTAGTTCTGAAATTGCAAAAGCTCCGTCTTGTGGGAGGGGGCTGTCCCCTCCCACATCCTCCCCCCCCCCCACGAACTTCCATGTATAAATATATGTACACTTAGTATACAGTGATGTCGCACACGCGAAACAAGAGCTGAGATAGAGCAAGTTAGTCATATGTGAGAATGTTTATTTTGCTTACTTTTTTGATAAGAAAAGAAAAAAAAAAAGCAATCCAAAGATTTCACCAAAAGTGTGCACCAGATTGCTGAATTTCAGGTCTGAAAATGCAAAATGACCCACATGTCCCCCCCCCCCCCATCCTCCCCCACTTGGTTGCTATGCTCCCTCACACTGATCTTCCAACTCAAAGTTTTCCCTACCCCCAATCGTGTAAACAGATTGACGCCCCAGGGACTGTACAGTAAAGTAGACATGTAATGCATACGATGAGGCATTGTTCAATCTAATATAGATGTAGACTTATTCCATTAGCTGTCAACTTCAAAAGTGAATGGCAATAAGAACAACAGTGAGATGAATTGAGGCAAGGGACTGTGGGATTTTAGGTCAGGTTTTATAGGCTATAAAATGATCTATACTTATGTGGTTTTCCAAGTTACATGTATATCTGCCATATAGCTTATCCTGTAGATCAGTGATTGCAGCATTCGCATGAACTATAGGATATCACATAGATTTGCAGATCATATACCGGTACATTTTAGTTAAACTGCTAATCAATTCTCATA
The DNA here is from genome assembly GCF_040938485.1 of Diadema antillarum. Classification (NCBI taxonomy): domain Eukaryota; kingdom Metazoa; phylum Echinodermata; class Echinoidea; order Diadematoida; family Diadematidae; genus Diadema; species Diadema antillarum. The sequence goes on from NW_027271054.1 coordinate 1,609,100, forward strand.
TCCATTCATCCACAAACAAAAACATCAATGGACTTGCCTATGTGAGGAATATTCTGACAGTTGACTAAAAAACATTAATTTCACAACTATTTTGCTGTTTGAATTAATTACCTCAATATGTCAAAAATATTTTGTCCCTTGCACCAGTAAAATTAGTATGTCAGTGACTGGCAAATTTGGTTTCTTTGCTCTATTGGGGTCATGAGAAGAAATTGGCACAATGTCGCTTTATAGACAACTTGTGTACTTCATAAATACTGTGAATGGGGAAATGTATAATGGAAAGTTTTCACATACAAAATGTATGTTGTGCAACATGATACAAACACAAACGTCTAACATCTTGACAATCTGTGAAATTAAAACGCATGCACAAGGAAACATATGGTTTACATGATATGAAACAGCAGCCCCCCCCCCCCCCCCCAAGAATGAAATACTATTCAGCAAACCAGATATTAGAATTTTTCTTTCATTTTATATATCACTTGGTATTCTGAAAAGAGAACTTGGGCATAACATATAACATTATTATCATTAATTTTTCCCCATGCATGTAGATACAAAGCAAAACAGCCATTTTTTTTTAATTCAAGATATTCACACCATAGTTAAAGAATTTCTAGCATACACCACATACTATTCTGATTTTTGTATGATCCAAAATGCTGCTACTCTAGAAAAAGCAATGCCACTTTATGACAAATAGTTTTCACTGCCTACTTATTGATGAACAGTGTTCAGTAGGTGCCTATATATTCTGGTTTTTTTTTTCTTCACATAATTGATCTATGAAGCAGCTGCTTAGACATAGTCATACTACATAGCCCCATCAGATCTTAATTCTTATCAGTGTATAGGGCAGGGCTTACTCATTACAGATAGCTACATCATCAATATTTTACGAAAGTGTTCCAAGACCATACAAAATCAAAGCAGAACAAAACAAACAAACATTCATTAGATTTCTACTTGACTAAAATTCATAGTCTGTAAATAAGAGAACTCGATTCGTGCAGTGAAGACTTAAATTAAATCCCAGAGAACATCCCCTTTAGATCAGTCCGGGAAACCCGCTCATGAGGACCGCTCCCGCGTACGAGGACTGCCCCACCTCATGAGGACCGCTCCCACGCCTCATGAGGACCACCCCCATGCCTCATGAGGCCCGGGGGGGGGGGGGGGGGGGGGGGGGGGGAACACCTCATGAGGCCCCCCTGTTCACTTCTATTCATCTCACATCTGACGTATAAATTGTCGCAACTTTGAACGGTGATTTTTTGTTACACACGTCATGTCCACTATCCATGATGAAAAGAAGAAAAAATCCTATCTGTTTTTTTTTTCTTCAAAAATCGAGTTTTAACAACCGATGCAGAGCGCCCATTAAAACACGTGTGTTTTAATGGGCGCTCTGCATCGTTGCGACAATTTATACGTCAGATGTGAGATGAATAGAAGTGAATAGGGGGGCCTCATGAGACGTTCCCCCCGCGCCTCATGACGCATGGGGGCGGTCCTCATGAGGCGGTGCAGTCCTCGTACGCGGGAGTGGTCCTCATGAGCGGGTTTCCCGGACTGAGATGAAACAGAATCTCCCCCTTTTTAAAAGATAAACTAATGTTGGCTTCAATTTAGTTGTGACTTCAGTGTAAATGAACATGAAACAGTATCCATAGTAACAAGTACCGGCAGGTCGAGGTCCATATTATTAGGAGTTTAAATCAATTTTTCATTTTCTGTTTCACCATTCACTGCACTGCTCAGGTCAGTTGCTGCTGCAACTAGCAAGCTGCAGATGGTAGCAAAAGCCAAAGAATTACCAAATTCAGCTAAAGTTGCGGCTACAGCTGGCACAATTTAAGCAAAGAAAGCTGCGAAAGCTGATTGAAAAGAAACTTACAACAAGTAAATGCTAAATTCGTTTTCTGAATGAGGAGAAACGCGCATAGTTCGTACGTACTACAGGTATTTGTAAGGACCCGGTCTGAAACTCCAGAGCGCTACCCTAGGCGAATACTTCGATCGATATTCCGGTCCCATATGCTACAATTGGTGTCTAGTTTTTGTGACGGTATGAATGTTGCAAACAGGAAAAAGACTTCCGCAGTTCAGAAGAATAACAACTTGGCCGTTTTGAACAAATCAAGATCATAAACTCTACACACAACTACAAAGTAGCGAATAATCTCACCTTTAAAAAATGTGATAAATACCTGGATACGTTCGAACCAAAGAGTACGGCAGAGTACGGCAGAGTACGGCGAACGGAGCAATGACCGTGGCTGATTTGAACGAGCCTCCCAAACGCTACCATAAATTGCATTTTAAAATTATAAAAGCAAGTATATTTTGGCTTTAAAATTATCAAAAAATAAATGTTCTTTAAGTTTTATTTTATAATTTCGATAACATTGACATATTGTTCTTATTTGACGTTAATCGTGAGCAGCTGATCGTAAACTATGTTCAAGCAGGTGTGGTATTGGCGATCTGTTTGACATACAATGTACGTACATGTACGTAGACTGTGTGATACTGTAACTTCTCTGTTATCATTTCTACGGGGTACAAATGAGGTACTAGGTCGGTGCACACAGCACAACATACTACTGGTATGTAGTTCTTGAGACGGCACTGGCAGGATGAGGCTTTAATGAGCCAGCTGTTGCCGTAAGAGCTGACCTGGGACAGGGATGTTCAGCCAAAAGTTCACCCAACTGACTGTTTGACACGATACGGTACGACATTTGTGATGTTCCAGGTCAACACTGACGTCTGTTTTGTGTCTGTGGCTTCTGCCTGAAGTTGTGTTCTTGTTGATCAGGTAATGTGAGAAAACTCCATCATACATACACCCACCACCAGCAAGCAGCATGACTAACCTAATGTGAAACAGTGTTTTGGTTTTGTTCACCTGGTACAGCTTGGTTACAGTGGTAGATCTAGGCCCTACCTCAAATTCACTTCTGCTTAATTACGCGCAACCTCCATTTGATTGTAGAACTCAACAGCTACATGCACAGTTTCTTGCCCGAGACTTTGATTAACAAGACTTTAATTAACAAAAATAAATTATCAATAGACACTAGAAATAAATATCTGCCTAGAAATTTCATCTATCAGTAGCTCTTTACTTTGTTAAAATGTTAATTTAATTATGAATTTAGAACATTTAAAAGCTGGTATCGCACAGAAGCAGCACCAGACGTCAGCCGCTTGACGATGATGTTGTACAGTAATGTCTAAATGTAGGTTTAATCCATATTGAGTAAATCCCTGGAGAGAGAGAAAGAGAGTAAAAGCACCAGTTTTTGTCCACCTACCAGAATTCGGACACTTATCACTAATCACAAGCCAGCAAATTCTACTGACACAACACATGCATCAGTACAAATAGTTACTGTGCACATCATTTCACATACTGGCACTGTCGTTCACTACAGGAATGGAAAGTCCCGTAGTCCCCTCTGAAAATCCATCCAGAATCCCAAATATTGCCACCAAAAATGCAGAATAACACTTTTCCAAAGTATGCGTGAATTAAGTCCAGTGTTAAGAATCATGGTCCCGAAAAAGTGCTAAAAATCGAGAAATACGCTGTTCTGTTGTGAGATTTTTCACTTATCGCAAGCTTAGAGTGTGATGGTATCCGCAAACACACTATTTAAAGAAAAACAAAATCTCTGTACGTGCCGATACAGTGACTAACAGGGGTTGAATGCAAGTGCTGACTCGCTAGAATTCGGACACCATTGGGCGCCGCAATGTCCCCAATGCAACCTTGTGCCAACAAGGTACAACTTGTATGGCGCAGTGCATTTTTCATTGGCCTTATACGCGCATAGCATGCGACTGACTTCTGGCCGGGCTGGACAGATTCTGGTGAATAATCAAGGTGATGTATAAGGGATTTAGTGAAATTGTGTGATGTATTTTAACAAACCAACATAGAGATGAAAGTTTTCTTCTTCAAAATACTCCTCAATGTTCCATCTGGAACCAAATGAGGAGGATGTTTGATATATTTAACATACTTTGTCGTAGTTAGCTTATGATTTTGTCTGTTTTATTTTAGTTGAACAAATATTGCAGAAAAGCTTAAGTGTCTGAAAACTGGTGGTTTTACTCTAGTCTTGACTAAGTAAACAGACAGGAATGGGGTAAAACCTTTACTGAAAATGTTCACTGAGAAAATAGTTGGGGACATAATCATGTATTTTCTTTTGTAATCTATTTAAATCGTAGCTGCAAGACACAATATTCAGCAATTCCAGTACTCACTGCTGTTACTAAAGTGTTTCATTTGATACCTGTTTTGGTGTGGAGCTGCTCTGTTTTTCATGGTCCATTTCTCTGTTCACATGCTAGACTGCGAAGTCAGAGAGAAATAAGTCACAATGGATACACGGGTTGTTGATGTGGATACTCCTGCTGGCTCAAGTGTAAGCTCTGAAAAAGACTACATACCCATCTTGAACTTCACACCCAGACAATATCAGGTAAGTGGTCAGTGGAAACAAGAAAACGTCTAGCCACGGGAGCATGCATAGCCAGTGAAATAGTTTCTTTATTTCATAGTAGACCCACAGCTCTGATTTTACTAGTATTGGGTAAAACTTATTTGAATGTTTACAATTCAGCTGTCTTGAAATTTGTGTGTGAATCAAATCACCATAATTATTGTCGGACAAACTGCTGTCATCTATAAACTGCACCCAAGATTTCAGCCGTGTTGGGGGGAAAAAAAAAATGAGTGCCCTATAGTATTGGCGATTCCGTGCCAATACTGCCAGCATATTGGAGCTGAAGAAACTGTATTTTTACTGCCTTTACTCTTGCGTTTACTAGCTGTACCTGTTGCATGTACACTGATGACAGGATATGATATGGGATTGTACGATAGTGGGTGAAGTTAACACCCAACAGCACTTGTATACAAGGGCATGGTGACTTTTTTGCAATTTTTTTTTACTTGGTCTGAAGCAGTGCAGCCTTGAAATGTGGTGAGTGCGGGAAAACACTAAAATGAAAATTTCTTTGAAGTCTCATTTCATTGCTTTTCGATTTCTATAGCATTAGGTAACTTTGTAAGGACAGCGTACTCACCAGAAAACACTTGATAAGATATTGTTCCACTTTGTAATAAGGAGGCAGGAAATTACATTTTCAAAGTCTGTTGAAATTTGGCACTGTTTTTGTGCTTGAGCAGAATGCATATTTCCCATTTTTAGTGGCTAAGAATGTTCGCATTTACCATGCGTATGTATTTACAATTGGAGGAAAAAATTTATGTACAAATATCTTGTGGAAAATGAAGGTCTGAAGAAGTATCATCTATAGATTTATTACAGATTGTTTAGTGCCATCATCTCTTCTTGTTATGTAAGAGTTGTGTTTCTCTCTAGATAAATCCAAAAAGAATTGTTTACACTAGCAGCTCCAATATCTAGCTGCAGTGCTTGCCACATTTCGAAGTAGAATCAGCTGTTCCAATTAATGTACTCGATTGTATGATGAAACACATTTTTTTGAAAGTTAGTATCGACAGGGCGAGCAAGCTTTAACAATCTAACATTAAAAAGTGTGCCTGTAATATGGTAGAAATTATCCATTATCTGGTTTCCTAGTATGTTTAACTATTGTGGGTGCCTACATTGTAACAGTTGGTCCTGGCAACCAAAATGCTCAAATCCTACAGTTTTATAAACTTACCAGGCAAAGCAAAAGCCATCTGGTCACAAACTTAGTCCAAGTGTTGAAGGTTTTCCAAGAGGGACAGACTTTGAGAAGAATACATTGTATCATAGTTATTTACTAGGTCCCTCTAGAAATACTGATGAACCAGCCTACTGTCTGTTTTCCTGCAGCTTGAGCTACTTGAGACTGCCTTGGAGGAGAATATAGCAGTGTGTTTGCAGAATGCCAATGAGAAGACATTCCTGGCAGTCATGCTCACGAAGGAGCTGTCCATTTCAGTCAGGAAGAGTCTCAAAGATGGTGGCAAGAGGACAATATTTCTGGTTGATTCAGGTAAAAAAAGGACAAACATTGATTTTATTCTACCTAAAGTATGTAAAGACAGTGTTTCCCGGCAGATACGAAAGAAATTGATTTGTGCCTTTTATTCCTGTCATGATAACTTTTTTGAATGTGCTATATCATTTTTGTAAATATGTCCTGAATTTCTGATAAGTTCTTCAAGCATTCTTTTTTTTATTGCAAATTTACCATCATGGTTATTTTTTAGTTTGTCTGTGTAATGACCGACCTTCTTCTTGTGTCTTGTCATACCTGATATTGATATTAATCATGATCTTATTGATTGTTCCCTTAATACCCACGTTCATTTCTTTATTTTCAGAATCATGCTTTTCCAACTATGAGACAGTAATCCACACCCACACTGCCTTGCGTGTTGGAGTCTGCAAAGATACTGAGAGTATCAAGGTATGGACCAAAACAAAATGGCTGGCAGAGCTCGAGCAGCATCATATACATTTGATGGACCCTCAGGTCTTTGTGCAACTCATTCAGAGCTCATATATAAGCTTATCAGCAGTCAATCTTCTGATTATAGATGAGTGTCATAAGGTGCTGCTGGATGAGCACCCATTCAAACAGGTGATGGTAGAGTTTGGGCAATGTCAAGAGGAGAGCCGCCCCAGGGTGCTTGGGTTGACTGCATCCATGCTGAATGGTGAGCACAAGCCTGCTGCATTAGAAGAGCACATCAACAGATTAGAGGCTTCGCTCATGAGCACCGCCAAGATCGCTTCCAATCTGACCGGTTTCAATAAATACGGCACCAAGCCCAAGGAAGCTGTCATCGCTTGCAGAGAATACGGGGACAGTACCGAGCTAGTCAGAAGGTTGACGTCTCTCTTGAGGGTTGCGTTGGATCAAATCAATGCCTTTGTGTACTGCATGAAAGCTAGAGATCTAGATGGAGAACTTGTTGAGTCAAGTCGTGATCCTGCGCACCCTGCTCAGCAGGCTTTTATGGAATGTCTCACTGCCCTGTCAACTGTTGGTCCACTCGGTGTCAAGATCCTAGTCCCAATGCTGGTTCGGGAACTTTTAAAGTTGGAGAAACACGAGTGCCTGGATGTCCACACCCTGTTCCTCCAGCACGCAACCACCCAGCTCCGGATGATAGAGAGGATATGTGAAAACGCCATGAAGGAGACAGGGAACTTTTATGACCTGAGGTTTGTGACTCCCAGGGTGCGGAGGCTGTTGGAAATTCTGGCAGAGTTCAAGCCCAAGGAGGAAACAGGAGAAGAGGGATCTCAGCAGTCTAATCGGGATAGGGCCAACAAGTTTGCGTCACGGAGGAAGGCACACCGGAAGGGTACCAGTAGAAGGTGGGGGAAACAACTTTTATTTTCATTTGTGTACTGCTGTATGAAATTCTGTTTTGAAAGGGTAACCTCTTTGAGATTTCTTTTTGATATGTCATTTTTAAGGTACAAACATAGAAGTATTAAAGTTGATGAATTCTGCCAGTATATAAAGATACTTTTTATAGAAATGTAGATGAACAGTTACTGAATGTTGGCCCATGATTGTTTTCATATTTAGCATGTTGCTGATGTTGATTGCATGCTTTGAGTGTCTTTTGCTGATTTTGTTTTATCTTCTCCAACATTTCATCTGACAAGTAAAGGTGGGAGTTAGTTATTTCCCCAGGACCAAATTATGACTCATTCCAAATCCTGATTTTTCTCGCTCACCCCAAACTCAATCCAGAATATAAATCCCTTCATGTCACGCAATTACCCTCCACCCCCAGGACAATTACCCCCAGCTAAATACTAGTTAGTGATAAGGTTAGAGTAAAGATTAGGGTTAGGCTTAGGGTCAGAGTTTGGGTTAGGGTTAGGATTAGGTTCAGGATTGGGATTAGGGTTAGGGTCATTGGAAGGGTCTGGGGTAATTTTCCAGGGGGTAATTGCCCTAAACCCATCCAAAACTGTGATGTTAATCATTAACTCTAACACCTGAATTGTGTTGCTTTATAGGATGTAAATGAGACTGAATGTGAGTAAAATAAATGGTAAATTGTGTTTAATCTTACACTCTCTTTGTATGGTATGTAAGGTGGAGGCAGGTGATTCCAGAGGAACCGGAGGAAGAGGAGGTTAGTGAGGAAGAGGAAGAGGAGGAGGATGAAGACGACCTGCTCCAAAAGACCGGCTGCTCCACCACCACTAGCCTCTGTGGTATTGTGTTTGTCGAGCACCGCTACACCGCTGCCATCATGAGCCGCCTCCTCAAGAAACTCTCCCGGAGGGATCCCAGGCTGGGGTTCCTCCTCTGCAGCTGCATCACCACGGGGCACGGCAAGCTGGGCGTGGCCACGAGGACCCCACTGCAGGTCCGGAACCAGTTCAGGAAGCAGGAGGAGGTCCTGAGAAAGTTCAGGAGGAGGGAAATCAATGTTTTGATTGCTACCAGCCTGCTGGAAGAAGGTGAGTCAAAACTTCGTTTGTGGTCAGCAGTCTGTATAATGTTTTAAGAAGAGCTGGAGATCCGTTGATATACATCTGGTGTTGATGCAAAGTATGACCAGACATTGATCTGTATTTTTTTGTCCCCGCCGAACGAGTTCGAGCAGGGGACTATGAAACGGGCTCCGTACGTGTGTGTGTCCGTATGTCCGTCCGTCCGTCCGTCCGTGTGTGCGTCCGTGTGTGATCAAAATGTTCAAAATGCTACTCCTTCGCCATTTCTAACCCGATTTTGATTCTGTTTGCTTTATATGATAGCACTACATGGGAGCTTTGAAACTTCTATACAGAATTTCAGCTGTGACCTTTGACCTTGACCTTTGACCTATATTGTACATTTTGCTTCAAAATGCTACTCCTTCGCCATTTCTAACCCGATTTTGATTTCGTTTGCTTTAAGTGATGGCACTAGGTGAGGGCTTCAAAACGTCTACACAGAATTTTGACCTTTGACTTCTTTGACCTTTGACCTTGATTTTTGACCTGTATTGTACATTTTGCTACCAAATGCTACTCCTTCGCCATTTGTAACCCGATTTCGATTCCGTTTGCTTTATGTGATGGCACTAGGTGAGGGCTTCAAAACTTCTACACAGAATTTTGACCTTTGACTTCTTTGACCTTTGACCTTGGTTTTTTTACCTATATTGTACATTGGCTACAAAATGCTACTCCTTCGCCATTTCTAACCCGATTTCGATTCCGTTTGCTTTATGTGATGGCACTAGGTGAGGGCTTCAAAACTTCTACATAGAATTTTGACCTTTGACTTCTTTGACCTTTGACCTTCATCTTTTTACCTATATTGTACATTTTGCTACTAAATGCTACTTCCGGCGGGGACATATATTACGCACCGCGTAATTTCTACTTTTCCTTGTTTTTCAAAGGAATATGAGACGGCTCTATGTGTACCCATCAGGTAAAACTATGTCTTACTTAAGCACTAACATTTTGAAAGTGTTCACAAATTATGTGTCTTAACTGAGGGTTTTAGCTGTATAGTGTATCAGCAAAATGTAGCAGTTTACAACTGTATGTGTATTAGTAGATGTGGAAAGTAAGAAATTCATTTATGAATATTTTATGAGCAATTGTACCTAGTCATCAGAAGAAGTTAGATAATATGTTATTAAGTATTCAAGTGATAAAAAGTATTCTATTTCACTCTGTCATACATTTGTAGAATCTTTGTCACGCTGCATGTGAGTTATACTTTGGTTTTTGTCCCCCCGTCAACTGTCTCTGTATGGATAAACAGGAGTGGATGTTCCTAGGTGTAATCTGGTGATCCGCTTTGACAGGCCCACACATTACCAGTCTTACTTGCAGTCCAAGTCCAAGGCCAGGGCCCCAACATCCCATTATCTCATGCTGATTGGTAAAGCAGACCTGGACCCATTCCTAGCTGATCTGAAGAATTACCAGGAGTTCGAGCGGGTGAGTTTCAGTCTTACTTGGATTGTTGCGACAATACTTTTAGCTGCTCTAAGGTGGTATCATGGGTACATTCTGTTGATGTGGTGTATGACATGATTTGAATCTGTTGCAAGGGCAAAGATGTTACAAGTTCCCAAAACAACCATCAATCAGCCAATGTGACTGTAGATAGAGCTTTCATCAGCTACTGTAAAACATGATATATTCGCGGCACAAAATTTTTGCGAATTGGAGCCGACGGCCTTTTTCGTGGCATGAAATTTTTCGCGAATTGCCACTGGTGTTCAGTGCATATAGTGTAGATAAGAAATTTCGCGTGCATTTTAATTTCGCGAATCTTGGCACTCGTGGAATTCACGAAATAAAAATGCGTGCGAACATTCCTCGTTTCACAGTATACTATTAAATTCAATTCAAGCTAGTACAGGAGTGAAGCTCCAGATGAACTTGTATACAGCAAATGAAGGCAACCTGAAAATTGTTGGATGCTTAGATTGTTGTTTTTGTTATAGAGTGATGGATGTTTTTTCCTATAGCCATGCAGGGAAGGGAAGGAGGGGGGGGGGGGGGTTCCTGTAAACCACAAATCTAAAAATACCCTCAGGCAATATGATGATGAGCGGAATTCCCCCTAGCAAGACCTAGTTTGAGTTCATGAATTATGATGATACAAACATTGTGAGGTCAATCAGAGCACTGCACAACACTTGCTTGAAAAATCTTGCTTCATGATGTTTCGCTGTTCACTACGACAACTCCTTAGCAGGAGTGAGGGCTTTTTGAATCTAACTAGGAATAAAAGTAAGAAGAAGAAAAACAAGGTAAGCTGATCATTTTGCTTCACCCTTTTGTAGCTTGTCGGGAGTATGTTTATGTAATTTATGCTAACAGTGTCTGTACTTCAGATATTTTACTGGTGTATATTTTTGGTCATTATACCAGTAGAAAGCTTGATTAGTTTTTTTTTTTTTTTTTTCTGTGTTTGATTTGGTAATGTGAGAAAAGAATTGAGACAGATGAGTCAGTGTTTTTATTGTTGACATGCTTGGTGTATTTGAAGTTCTCTTTACCAGTCATATCTACGTATTGTATCAAATGTGGGTACGAAGTGTGAGTAAATATGAGAGTACGTAAGAGGCAAAACGACAGAACTGGTGTATGTTGTGGAATGTGTTTCAAGATGTGTCATGATACTTTATTGCCTGTGACACTTCATACACATGTTGTATATAAGTTCACATTTTGCTGTACACTAACCCTTGTAATGCTTATGCAGCAATAGGTGATATTCAATTCCTACTTACTTGTGTGTGTGAGCTGAATACTGTTCAGTGGCACCTCGCCTTGCCAGGGCAGTAGTTTTTACATACTGGCAAAAATGATCTGGTAGTACACTGTACTTTGACTTGCTGAGCAATCATCAACAAGACATTGTGCAATATTGCAGAGTAAACACTATAATGGGCAGGAAGTTACATGGGCTCCATACGAAGTTGGCAAGCAACCGTGCCTGATTGCGCAATCATGCTTCAAGTTCACTGCAGTATTACATGGCCTTGGAATGACTCATTGCTGTCAAATTCATGACTGAAATGAGGAGCATGTTATTTTTTCCCTCTTGTGAGCAGTGAAAACAGCAGGGAACTGCCAAAGGTGTTTCATAATAGTTCACTTGAAATATTGAAATCTGTGTAGTCCCACACATGCAAGCCAAGATCAAATTCTGAGAAACATTGTGACTAATGATTTTAATGTAGTGTGTTCACACTTATGTAAGAAGTTTGAACAAGGTATTGTGTTAAATATAGTTTTATTGGTGGAGATGACATTTGTTCAATCTCAGTAGATGCATTCACACACACTGGAAGAGAGTGATTTTAATCATGATTCAGATTTGTGTGGGGTTTTTTTTTTTGTGCTCTTTTGCAAACATACACCATTATTTAAGATCATCTCCGTGATTTCTTTGACGATCACACGTGCAGGTTTTGAAGCGGAAGTGTAAAGATGGCGAGCAGTCTCAAGAAGAGGCCATCAACGTGTCGGCAGCGGATAAGCTGCTGCCTCCCTACACCCCGAAGGAGGAAGAGGGCGCTGTTAGCGCAACCATGAGCTCCGCCGTCCAGATCATCAACAGGTGATCCTTTCTTTAATATCTCGTTCATTCTTCCATGATATGATTTTACTTTTATTTTCAATTCTTTTCAACATCAGATATGAATTATTTGAGAGAGATGAGAGGGGTTGAAAGGAACAATTTTGATAATGTGTTAGCAATAATGTTGCCAATTATTAATCTGGTAATCATGGAAGTGGTATTATACAATGATACAGTGTATTGATAATGATAATCATTGTCATCATAAAAAGTAAGTGATCATAGCAAGAGTTATACTAGAAGTTGGGGTAGCTGTATATTGCAATTATCATTGCTGTGATAGTTTGCCACAAGTACGTGAAGATAACTATTTCTTGAAAAAAAAATAATATGATAGTAAAATGAATAAGATTATCAAAGGAATTTAATGGTCTTCCAATTTTTTCAGATTTGTAACAATTATGCATTGATTATGCGTAACTTGATATTCATTTTCACACTCAATTTCTTCATGCTTGTTAAAAATTCTCATCTAAACAAATAAAGCATTTCATATGTATCCAGTCACGACAGCACTAATCCTCTGTTGCCCCCATGCAGGTACTGTGCGAAGCTTCCAAGTGATGCCTTTACCCACCTCACACCATCGTGTAAGATAGCCCAAAGGGAGGGGAAGGTTACTCCAGAGTTCCAGGCAACATTGCATCTTCCAATAAACTCTCCCCTCAGAGAACCGGTCACAGTAAGTTTGTGTTACGAACTATCTCTTTCCTTCTCGCTCTGATAATGAGATATCAGAGCACTCATTGTGTTCGCCATATTTTGCAATTGCAGCAAAGCCATGGCCACATTCTGCTTTTTTAAAATGCTTGATTATCAACCGTGTATTTATAGACCCACAACAAAACCCCACTATGTGACAACTAGTACTCTTGATATTGTTGCCCATATCTACTTGTATGTGTATTAAAGCTATGAAATGTTCCAACTTTTATGTAGCAGTGTTCTGTTGTTCATACCAAATTTGGGGCAGTTTGTTTAAGAACCAAGACATCACCCAAATATATCTAGGGAGAAGCTCAGTATTTTGAAGGGGAGGATCCGAGGTACTGAAACAAATACAAAATCAGAAATATGGTGTATTCTTATATAGAACAGATGAAAGCGAATATTTTTTTTTGTGTGTGCTAAATTTTTGAAGATAACACCAACAGGTCCGTTGCAAGAAGATTTCAAAATGTCAAAGTTAATGAGGTAAGAGTGCTATCAAATTCCCTGTTTTGACATTTGAAAAGCGTGCCTTGAATTTTTTGACCAAAACATGCTGATGTGATGGCTAGTGCCACAAAGGCATCTAATTGCTTTGAAGCCACTTAATTACCTGGAGGGGATGGAACAATTATTCAGCTTCATCTTGGAGAAGGCTGAGGTAATCTAATCATCCAAAAGAAAAATGGCCTAAGGTGACCAAGGCAACAGTCTAATGTTTGATTATTTGTTGAGTGGGCAAAAGCATGACCTTAAAATTATTCGACTGAATATCTGCAGGGTCCGTGGATGACGAGGAAAAAGTGGGCAAAGATGGCAGTTGCTCTCAAGACCTGCAAGATGCTCCACAAGATGGGTAAGTGGAGAAAAAATGTTTGATGGGGTGCACGATGATGATGTCATAAATGCTGTCAAACGTGTCAGATTTGTAATGAGTTATGCATGCAGCAAACATATTGAACTGTCTTTCTCGGGCTGCTTGCCCTTTACAGGTGTCCGCTTTGTTGTTAATGTGTAACATTCCCTTATATTGTTATGTGTTTACCCTTCACAGGTGCCCATTTTGTTGGCTTAATATGTAACATTCTTTACATTGTAATGTGTGTACTTTTCATTAATGTTTATATTTCTGGTTAATATGTAACATTCTTGACATGATGGAGGAAATTGCTATATCTATTTAATGTTTCTTTTTCTCCCCTCGTCAAAGTCAACTGTGTGATTTACTTCTAAATGGTCGAGTTTAACATGAACTTGAAATTTATTGCTAGGTCTCTTGTAATGTGAGCAGAGCTGTATGTCAACCTCAAAGTGCTTTTCCATAAACTTTAAGGAGATATTCCAGGATAAAATTGTAGCTAGAAATGTAGCCCTTGACATTATTCACAAAATTTTCCATGGATATAGTTGGTTTTTTTCAGATGAAAGTGTTATTTTCAGATCTTGCTGAAGTCATATTGTTGTTTTATTGCTTAATTTCACAGATTTAAAGAGCAAATTTCTCTGAAGGCTTTCATTTTCTTTAAAGTAAGGATTATCATTACTTTAAGGATTATTCATTATCAAGATGCTAAAAGTGATGAAAATGTTGTGATGTTTACCAGAGATGTCATATCCTCAGGGAGGCAGTGGTTTCAAATGAGGTTAAACATCTGACTTGCAGCTAATCATGAAACATAGTTTCCAATCTTTTGATATGTCAGTTCTATGTCTGCGGTAGGCCTACCTGCTGTCCCACATCCTCAGCATGCTGGATATAGTGCTCAAATAGAAATCAATGTAAGACAGTATTTAACGATGCCACTTTGACTTGACCAACAGGGGAGCTGAATGACAATCTGCAGCCAATGGGCAAGGAGTCTGTCCTGAGGGCTACGGACAATGCCTTCAGTCACCTCTTCACAGATGGTCACAGTAGACCCGGTACCACTAAGAAGAGACAGTATTATGACAAAGAGGTCAGTCTGTTGGAATAGCAATAGTTTTGTGGCTGCTGGCATTTCTCTCTTTGTTTTCTCTCCTTAAATCTCTGTCTTTGTTCCCACTCATATGGAGGGCATATAATATTATTAACTTTACAACATTTTTACTATTATTTTAAAAGAGCCATCTGAGGGATATATAAAAAACAAATATACTATGCACTGTTTGGAAAGAGAGAGGGCGCTATCGGTGGCGGCAGACGGAATTTTTTGCTCAGAGCTAATCCTGAAAAGACATCGGTAAATTTCTTCTTTTTGAGTGGACATCCGTTTTTACATTTAGGTGATCTTCATCATGGGCGATATCAGTCGAAGATTATGTGAACATTGAAATCTGTTGGAGCCAGCTTTTCGTCTTCTGAGTATATGAGACTTCTCAGCAGGACTCTGTTACCCGCCTTCATATCACTGCACACGCAAGTATACTGCTGTATAATATCAGTATGTGGACCGTTCTCGGACAAACTCGTTACGCAACATATAAGCCCGCAATGTTATGACTATATTACACTGCCGAACTTTCCGTCTTGCTGTTCAACATTACCTGTTTGATTATATATCAATACTATCTTCCGTGGACTTGGATGTTAAAGAGCACATATGCACTTGTCATTGAACCCTATAACGTTGTTACGTCACTAACGTTGGTACATAACTTCCATAATACAACCCTATAAGGTGATACCGTCAAAAAGCGGGTCAGATTCTATTTTGGATCTGAGCCGGCACGCATCTCACTATCTATGCGTGTATTTGTGATTTAAAACTTGCTTTTTGATCACCCTCTTTCTGAACTCTTGGATTTTACAAACATGGCGTCCCCGTACACTGGCGAATCTGTGCAGAAACTCTCCTCAGATGTTCTCCAACAGCTTCGTCTTGAGAACAAAGAGATGCTGAAATCCATCAATGCAACTATTCACGAAGCTGTAAGCAAGGAATTCACGAAGCTACTCGACCGTCTCGACGAGCAACAAGGGCGAATTCATGACCTGGAAGTAGCCCAACAAAACCAGGCGTCAACAATTGCCCAACTCCGAGCCACGGTCGACGTTCAATGTGACACCATTCAGAATCTTCAAAACTCCATCGCAGACCTGGAACAATACAGTCGACGTAATTGCCTACAGATCTTTGGAATCCCTGAGAATCGCGAAGAGTGCACAGACGACATTGTATGTGAAATCGCGAATGCCCGGCTTGGAGTGACGCTGTCAAAGGCGGATATCGACAGATCACACCGGACCGGATATCCGACGAGCGAATCTGCACAGCAGACATCGAACACCTCCGCGCACCATTCCGCGAAGAGGCGCCCACGTCCAATTGTCGTGAAGTTCGTCTCCTACCGACTGCGACAATCCGTTATCTCCCAGCGACGCAAACTGAAAGGAACCGGCATTGTGATACAGGAACAACTGACCAAACAAAACCAACAACTCCTGAGAGAGACACTGAGAAGCAAAAAAGTTGTGACTGCCTGGTCAAGCGACGGCAAGATCATAGCTAGAGTCAACGCGACGAATGGGAGAACCATCAATAGGGTGATCAGGAACGTTGCAGAATTAGAATCCCTGTAAGTCTGACTTCACTCCACACCCCCCCCCCCCCCCCCCATTCCCGGTCTGCCTCACACCTAATTTTGATTTGATGCTTTGTTGTTGTTTTTTTTTTCGTTTTGTTTTGATCTGAGGCTACTTGCTCAACAGGTCTTCTTTTATGGTGTTTAATCATCACACCTTTTGTATTTTGGTAGAGTGATTAATTCGTATTTTGTATATGCCTCATTGCAAATTTCCTTGCTTATTTTGTGATAAAGCAGTCAGAAAAAATCAGGATGCTATTTTATGTGTAAACTGTAATGAATGGAGTCACTTGAAGTGCGCAAACATATCTGATAATGTATTCAAATCAGATGAAGATTGGATATGTGATTTGTGTGTTTGGAAACTGTTACCAAGTAATAATTGTACACAAGATGAGGTTTTCAGTAATGGCAACTGTAAAGAAACGGTAATTAATCATGTGCCTGGGCGTGCTATACCAGCACCTTCCTCTCAATCGGCATCCGCGATTAATCCTGATATTTCTAAAATGAAAGGGGTAAAGATAGCCCATTTGAATTGTCTGTCATTGTTGAAACATATTGATGAAATTAGAGAAACAATTCATAGGTTGGATTTGGATATTTTTACTCTTAGCGAGACACATCTCTGTGCAGAGATTGATGACAGAGAAATCAATGTTCCTGGATATATTTTGATAAGACGAGATAGGAATAGATTTGGTGGAGGTGTGGCTTTCTATATAAAAGATCACATTTCTTTTGTTGTGAGAAGTGATATAACGAAAGACGTAATGATTGAGTTACTTGTTATAGAATTGAGATTGGTAAAACAAAAACCATTGTTAGTGACTTGCTGGTACAGGCCCCCCAATTCGTCATTAGAAATTTTTAATGCCTTCGAATGTGTAATGCAGAAATTGGATGAAACATATTATGATTTCATAGTAATTGGAGATTTGAATTGTGATGTTTTGAGTCAGTGTAAATCATGGCAAACGAAGAAGTTATTTGATATTATGGAAGCATATAATTGTACCCAATTAATAACACGCCCAACGAGAGTAACTGAAACTTCCTCAACCGCAGTTGATTTGATATTAACTAATGTGTCATCTAAATTAGCATCCAGCGGTGTATATGAGCTGGCTATGACTGATCATTTCATGATATATTGTGTGTACAGTAAAGGTAAAACTTCAGATAAACCCCAAGTACATAAATGCAAATTTGTTCGCAGTTATAAGACATTTGATGAAGAAACATTTATACAAGACATTGCAGATATCAAATGGGACTCTGTGTATGAAGCAACCGATGTAGAAATGATGTATAACAAGTTTATATCACTGTTAAACGAGGTCATTGATCGCCATGCACCAATGCGTAAAGTGCGCGTTAAACAAAAAGACTCTCCATGGATGACAAGTGACATCCTCGCTCTGATTCGTGATAGGGACAAGCTTAAAAGAAAGGCAAAAAGATCGAAGCTGCCCTCGGACTGGGAAAACTATAAGAAGGTTAGAAATGAGGTGACTTTCAAAATTCGTCAAGTTAAACGCCAATTTATTATGAATAAGATTGAAACAGCGGGAAATAGTACGAGAGAAATTTGGCAATCTTTGAGGTATGTGTTACCAGGAAAGAAAACAGACTCACAAATCTCTTCAATCAATGTAAATGATGAGATAGTTAGTGGTAAAGGTTTAGCTGATTTGTTTAATCGTTATTTTGTTAACATAGGGAAGAAATTAGAGAGAGAGAGTTCAGCAGTTAATCAACGAGCGGAATGTATTTCTTCAGCGAAGGTTGCAGCAAATTTCTCCCTCAAAACAATAGATGATAAGAAAGTGTGCGATCTGTTAAAGTCACTACCCATGGATCGTGCCACGGGTCCGGACAACATACCGGCCAAACTACTGAGCTGCATTGCTTCCTTGATAGCTCCCCCGCTAACTATTCTAATAAACCTGTCAATACAAAAGGGCATAGTACCTGATGAATGGAAGGAGGCTCGTGTTACACCTGTATACAAGGGAGGAAGCAGGGATGATATCGGCAATTATAGACCTATTTCCGTTACCCCAATCTTTGCCAAGATCTTAGAGAAAGTCGCTTATGACCAACTTCAGGCTTATCTGACTGAAAACCACATTCTTACAAATAAACAGTTTGGCTTTCGTCCGAAGCACTCCACCCAAGATGCATTGTTAAATATAACAGAAAAATGGTTTGATGCCATTGACTCTGGTAATATGGTCGGGGTAGTCATGGTTGATTTAAAAAAGGCTTTCGACACTGTAAATCATTGTATTTTAACTAAAAAATTAAAAATGTATGGTTTTGATGAAAATGCTGTAAGATGGTTTGAAAATTATCTGTCGAACCGGACGCAATGTACATATGTGAATGGTTTTGTTTCAGATAAGGAAAGTATAAACTGTGGTGTACCACAGGGATCCCTGATTGGACCTGTCCTCTTTTCTTTGTATGTGAATGAATTGCCATCTGTTGTCAAGCATAGTGAATTGTCGCTTTACGCAGATGATATTTGTTTATTTTGTTCTGCTAGGAAACCTGATGAAATTATTAAACAGTTAAATGAGGATCTTGCTTCGGTATCGCACTGGTTATCGGATAACAAACTATTTGTGAATAAGAAGAAGTGTGAACTTATATTTCTTGGTACACCATCACGCTTAAAGAAAATTGAATTAAATGCCAGGTTAATGAATGTGCTTATTGATGATTGTATAATTCAAAGGAAAAATACGTGTAAATATCTGGGAGTAGTGATAGATGAGAATCTGCATTGGAACGCTCATGTTGATTACCTTCATAAGAAAGTTGCCAAATATATATATCTTCTGAAGAGAGTACGCAATATGATTGATTTCCGTGTTGCGCTGTTATTTTATAGATCTATAATACAGTCACATTTTGACTACTGTAATGTAGTCTGGGGGAATACAGGAAAGCGTAACTGTGATAAATTGCAGGTTCTTCAAAACCGTTCCCTAAGAATTGTTTTGCAGGTTGACTCTATGTTTCCTTCGAACGATTTGTATGACACTTTACGTCTTGATTGTTTAAACGTTCGCAGGTCTAAACAATTAGCTCACTCTCTCTTTAGAGCTGTGAGGCAGATTGGCCCCCCGTGCATCAGTGAACTCTTTATTCCTCGTGACGCTAGTTACAATACACGTTCTGGACATTCTCAGCTGAAGCTTCTTAGACCCAAAACCAATTATTGTAAGCGTAGGTTCGCATATAGAGGCACTAAACTGTGGAACAAAATTGAAAGATCAGTAACTCCGTCCATGTCATTGGAGGCATTTAAACGTTATATAAATACACTGACTAAAGATGTTTTATCGCCTTGTAACTATGTTTGATTTATGGTATCTGTGTTTTATGACTGCCCCGTTGTTAAAGTGAAATTTGCTTTTATCGTTCTCTTCTGTATGGTTTTATTTTTTTTTTAACTCTATTTCAGTTTAGCGTTCGCTTTTGAAAGTTTGTTTTCAGTTGTGCAATTTCTGTGTGATTTTTATTTAAATTTTTACTTGATGTATTTATAATCCATTTTTCTTTAATGATGTGCAGTATATTATATATTTTATTCATCTTAGGGACTGTAATGGAATTAACAGCTTTTACTGTTTCTTTTATGATGTATTTATAATCCATTTTTTATGATATGCAGTATATTATATATTTTATTTATCTTAGGGACTATAATGGAATTAACAGTTTTTACTGTTTCTTTCATGATGTATCTATAATCCATTTTTTTAATGATGTGCAGTATATTATATATTTCATTCATCTTAGGGACTGTAATGGAATTAACAGTTTTTACTGTTTTTTTTTATTTTTATCAAGGTGTAACTGCCAAAAATTTGTTGCTACAGTTGTGTTACATGTATTTAACTTTTGAATCTAAGCTCGTTTATGTGTTTAGTATCGTTCTGTTTGTATTGTTGCGTGTACATGATTTTTGTTTTAATTCTAGATGTATGTATTCTTCGCTTTATACCATTATGTATGTATGTATGTGGACCCCTATGGAAACCAGCTCTGCTGATCAGGGTGTTCCACCCCATAAAGAGGAAATAAATTCAATTCAATTCAATTCAATCCACAAGTCAAATTATGGATTCCCCTGTGACAGACAAAGTGCCATTCCTGGCACCTTAAAGTCCTTAATTTTGAGTACAGCCTCTTGTATTGTGTATTTATTTACAATACTATGCTAGCTTTGCCATACTACCATGTTTTGTATTGCCTTATTTTGTTTTAATTTGTTTTATTTTATTTTATTTATTTTATTTATTTCATCTTTATACTACACTACTGTAAAAGTAGATTTTTTCGTGCTCTTGCGAAATTTGCGAAATTAGAATGAACGCGAAGATTCCTCGTTTTACAGTATACTATACTATACTATACTATACTATACTATACTATACAATACTATACTATACTATACTACTATATCATACGAAACTATACTACATGTATGCCATACTATCTCATTTGTTCCACATGTCCTAGGTGGCAATGTGTCTGAGACAGTGTCTGCCCAGTGCCAACCAACCCTGCTATCTGTACAGTATTGACATGAGGCTAGCCTCACCACTCCCCGCCATCCTCAACATTCGGGAGAGAAAGCTGCATCGTCCGGAGGAGACTGACCGCTGCTTCGGAATCATCACCTCCAAGCAGATTCCAACTGTAAGTGGACATCCAGGGTGCCTCCAGTATACGACATAATTGCTACAGCTTTTCCGAAATATTGTCTTGCCTGCCACTCCGATGCTGTAACTACTCAGATATAAGATACGATGTGATATGCATTCATATAGTTGGTCCATTCATGTATCAGAAGTGCAACATACCTGGTATCAAACATTTGTATTACTTGTCAGAAAAGAGTTTGCAGAATTCATTATTTCCATCACAGTTCACTTACCTGCTCATGTTGTTTGTTACCTCCGCCAAGAAAGGAGGTAACTGGTTATCTTTTCATCAGTGTTTGTTTGTTTGTTCATTTGTTTGTTTGTCTGTGTGCAAAATAACTCAAAAAGTTGTAAACGGATTTGGATGAAACTTACAGGAAAGATTGAGAATGTCACAAGGAACAGATTATCAAATTTTGGTAGTGATCCGGGAATATCATGGATTTTATGAAGAATTTTCAATGTTTTGGCAGATAGGGCCAATGAACTTGGAGTTCAAGCTTTGCATTTTTGAGGTTTGCATATCATGCGCACTAAAGTGCATGCTTTGCTTGGACGAGGCGCCGCACAGCTGGAAGTTGATGACGTAACAAAAGGCTTCTATATTGGAAAATCGGGCAATTTTCAGCATGCATATGGTATGGATGGAAATCACTGATGTCTATGGAAGAACAAGATCAGTGGTGGAATTAGCCACTTGGCGAAGGTCTGCGCTGTCAGAGTGCTTCTCTAGTTTTATTTTGTCTTTTTAGGCATTTTTTCGGTAGATTGTTGTTTCGTTTTATGTTTGTTAGTCAACATAATTTGTATTTTCACTGCATGGTAAAGTGGTCTTATATGTTGTGTAATTTGATCACCAGGTGCCAGGGTTTCCAGTATACACCAGAGCAGGAGAGTTATCTGTGTCCATCAAACTGCAGTCAGACCATGTCCTGCTAAGCAAGGTACAAGTGGAGAAGGCCCAGTCATTCCACGGCTGTATCTTTGCCGAGGTCCTCCGACTCGACAAGCCCAACCTGGAGCTGAACCCGAGGAAGAGTGAAGGCAACTACCTCATTGTGCCTCTCAACAAAGGTCAGGGACAGAATGCTGCATTGAACTGTATTTGTTATATGTACAGCTTTGATTTTCTGTACTTGTTTACTTCTTGAGGGCATTGTCACGTGTGTACTCCTGTTGGTAGTTTAGATGATGAGGGTAATCAAAACAGTGGTCATAAAGTATTTGTTTTTTGTGCAGTAATAATGACACATATGCCCTCTGAAGTGAGGTTAATCTTGTAAGTTGCTGAAGTTTTACTGTACTTCTGTGTTACTCATATACTCACCTACATATTCCTGTGTATGATAAGCCAAATAGCAGAGTGAAGTGAGTGGTTCTTAGTTGTGTTGGTCCATCAACATCTGACTTGTCAGATTCTTAGGAAGCAAGCAACTTCATAATCTGTAACTGTTCATGACTTTCATTTGCATCATGAAAAATGTTCTTGAGAAAGATGAAGCATGAATATGAAAATGTGACCTCATGTAGCTGTTTTGATATTTCTCTGCTCATGAGTTTAAACTTACTGTTGGATTCTACACTCTGTATTGACAGAACAAGGAGGACATCTAACCATTGACTGGTCTTTCCTGGAGGCGGTCAGTCGGAGTTCTGGTCATCTGGACCAGCCCCCACAACTCCCAGACTACAGTCAAAACCAGTTCACCTTTTCCCCGGACATGCTTGCTGACGCTGTGGTGACTCCCATCTATCGCAACATTGACCAGCCCCAGCGATACTTTGTGGCCGACATCCTGAGTCACCTTCCTGTCACCAGCGCATTCCCATCGGAAAAGTATGAGACTTTTGTCGACTACTACTTCGAGAGGTACGACATTCAGATCTCAAACTTCCAGCAGCCCCTTGTGGATGTTGACTGCATGTCCTCCAGACTCAACCTGCTGACACCGCGCTACCTGAACCACAAGGGCAAGGCCCTTCCCATCAGCACAGGACAGAACAAGAAGAGCAACTTGCAGAAGAAGCAGTACCTGGTACCAGAGCTGTGCTACATCTACCCTATCCCCGCATCCCTGTGGCGGAAAGCCGTCTGTCTTCCATCCATCCTCTACCGGCTGAATGCCCTGCTGATTGCCGAGGAGCTGAGGATGCAGGTTGCCAAGGAGGCCGGCATCGGCATGGCAACCCTTCCGGGGGAATACCCCTTCCCTAACTTGAGCTTTGGCTGGGAAGGCTTGGACCTCGAGTCTCTGGAGAGACAGAAGAGTGAACTTGAGCAGGCCATGTTGCAGGAGGCTGAGGCGGGAGTTGAAGGAACGTGCAATAAGACATCGCAGCTGAATGAGACCAGTTTTCAGACTGGACAGAGGATTGAAGATGGAGCGGTTGACAATGGACTCCCTTTCGACGCTGTCCAAGATATGTTTACTGGGTTGCAGCTCAATCATGGGAAGGAAAATGATGATGTAGGTGTGTCTACAGCAGCTAATGGCTATACCAATGGAACAGTAACTGCCACAGAGGAAGTGTCTCCAGATGCTGATGAACTATTTCACCTTGACGATGAGGGTAGTGACCCTCAAATGTGCCTTGGACCCAGTCCTGCCATAGTGCTACAGGTGAGAGGAGATTCTCTGGCTGTGTGTTGGTCCTTGCACCTGCTTGTATGACTAATTGAGTAGAGATTGCCAGATTTTTACTAACCATTTTCCACGCTGCACATACAAGGTACTTACTGCATTCTTTTCATTCCCTGTCACATTTTAGTCCTATAAAATTGTTCAGTCTCTTTGAAAATGCTTTGCATTGTTGGACCAAATTTTATGATGAGCAGAATATCTTGTCTTTATTACCTCTGGCAAGGAAGGAGGAGGTTAAGTGATCATCGGCATTGGTTTGTCTGTTTGCAAAATAACTCAATAAGTTGTGTACAGATTAGAATGAAAATGCATAAAAAGTTGATATTGACACAAGGATCACCTCATTCAATTTTGGTAATAATCCGGGAATTTTTATGGATTTTTGAAGGATTTTTCATCGTTTGGCATATAGGGTCAACAAGCTTGGGGTTCAAGCTGCGGGTACTGGAGGTTGACATACATGCATTAAAGCGCGTCCTCTGCTCGGGCAAGGCGCGGCACCATGCAATGACGTAAACAAAAGGCTTTTATTGGGGAAATTTCATGAGTTGCTGGCTTCTGTGCTCTCTGAGTGCTTTTCTAGTTATATGCTGTTATACTCACATATTTTCTGATCAGTCCAATTTATTTGATGTTGGTATTTGTTTTGTTTGCAAGATAAAAGTTTTGTTATTTCAGGGTTTTTAAAAGAAATTGACGTAAAGGGAAGCATGTAACCAAGCAAAAGATATAGGTGTATGTACAAGTTGTAAGAGATTTGTTTTTATAAATGCAGTGCTAGTGTTGAGGCATTCTATGATGTAACTGATATTCATACTTGCTTTCACTTGTTCTGACAGTCTCTGACAATGTCAAACTCCAGTGATGGGTTCAACCTAGAACGTCTGGAGATGTTAGGGGACTCCTTCCTGAAGCAGGCTGTGACGGTGTACCTCTACTGCACCTACCCTGACCTGGACGAGGGCAAACTCTCCTTTCTCAGAAGCAAACAGGTATCCTACATGATGCACTGGGTTTCGCTGATGACATACATTTTTGTACAATGCTTAAATAAAATTTGCCATCATTCACTGTTAAAAAATGAATAACTCACTTTTGAAATAATTGTTAAAATACTGTTTGATCTATAGACAGATATTTGTATGTAGTCATCGTGAAATTATTGGAACAAATATCAAACAACAAGTTGTTTCTTTGCTTTTCATATGTAAACTGGGGGGTATTTCATGAAGCATTTCATCCGACAAATTTGCTCTCAGCCAATCAGATGCAGGGATGTTGACCTTGTAACAGTTTGTCAGAAGAATATCTGATGAAATGATAGATGAAATGCCCCCCTGGTTTTCACCTTGCTGTCTATTGAGATTAAAAATCATTATATCATTTCCGTATGTATTCTATTATAGCATCTCTAATCAAGCAGCTTTATGCATCTTTGACATAAAAGCAAATAACTTTCTGTGCATTCTGTAGGTGAGCAACTTCAACCTTTACTGTCTTGGAGACAAGAAGCTTCTGGCTCACAAGATGCAAGTCTCATTGTTTGATCCCTCCATCAACTGGCTGCCTCCATGTTTCCTCGTCAAAGAGGGCGCCAGACCGGACTCCAAGGACAATGATACAAAGGATGCTGATGCAAGCCCAGAGGACGCCTTTGTCATCGATGTGTGGGACCCTTCGCTTGCAGATGGGCTAGGCGATTTCGATGATGACGACTTTGACAGCGATCACGGGTGGGATGAGAACAGTGACGACTTCAGTGAGGAAGAGATCGATGAGACGAAGGCCGAATGTCCAGATGACTTCTTTGCTCGGGAGAAGGAGGAGGAAGAGCAGTGGTCGTTCTCAGTAGGTGACCCTGACGATGTGCCCGGCTTGACCTACACAGGTAACAAGGTGCAGGACACCGCGAGCATGCCACAACTGCCCTATGAGATCCATACCCAGCATAGCCTCTCGGACAAGAGCATCGCGGATTGTGTGGAGGCCCTGATTGGCTGCTACCTGGTGTCCTGCGGATTCCGCAGTGCCCTCGTCTTCATGGCCTGGATGGGTCTGGATGTCCTTCCGCCTGTCAACCTGAAGTGCAAGGGTCAGAAGCAAGGATCACCAGGTGCCTCCGACCCATCCTCAGGGATCCCTGTGTCTCAGCTCTATGGCTACCTCACACAGCCCCCATCCCCTCTCATGAAGAAAGATGGGGCAGATTTCATCCTGGAGCAGCAGCTCCTCGGCTATGAGGAATTTGAAAAGACCATCAACTACACCTTCAAGGACAGGGCCTACCTGCTGCAGGCCTTTACACACTCATCACACCACAGCAATGACATCACGGACTGCTATCAAAGGTAAGCAACAAAATTTATTGAATGCAGATATCACACTTGTCTTGTATTTGATTCCTCAGCATGCATGTGTTATTCAAAACTTCATGCTGTTGATGTTGAAGATATGAATATAGCATCTGCCAGACAGGCAGAGACAGATAAGAGCAAGAAAAAGTAGAGAGGACAGTACTGCATCGGTACCTGACTCTCTAAGAGCATCCTTGATTCATTTACCAGCTGGATTTGCTCCATTGGTTGGCTGGGGAGCAGTATAAGTTTGGATGTGTAGAACTGAAATTTCTTAGCAAGTCCCCATTAATGTAGCTTTACATTTCTCTAAGTGTCCATGTTCTTAAGATGCAGTTCTGTCATGACTGAGGCCAATGAAATATTGGCTTGTGTATCTCATTGGCAAAGTAAGTTTTTAATGAGCTTTCTCATGGAGTAAAGGCATATTACTGGTGAAAAAGAAGAGTACTTGTATGTTGTGGCTATCACACAAATTTGTTAGCACTGTACCTTCAGGTACTGAATCACATTACCTGTGACAGTTCTTTAATAGATAATGGACTTTTAGTCAAAGGGGCTTGTCACCATGGAATATGTACTGGACAAAGCCAAACTGAGAGAAAGAGATGAAAATTATTCTGAAAGCCTAGTGTTTCTGCAGTAAAACCTCTCGCTTGGGCAATATTCTTAAATCACATTTTCATTGCAGTCATCAGATCAGTAAAACACAAACTATCAAATCAATCATTTGTATTCACCAAATAAACAAAGCAAGGAAAACCTTCACAAAAATTAATTGAGTTTTAGATCAGTTTATCATTCTGTCTTAGGGGAAAAAAAGACTGTAAATGATATTAGAAAGCTTGCATTGAAACAAACAATCTGTGAAGAAGTGTTGGCAGATTTGAATAACTTTTGTGCATTTATCAACATTTGTAATTTGATGAGTAAGATTGAAATACATAATATATTACACACTCAATGATGAACCTATTATTTTGTGAGACTTGCTATGGTATCTTTTTTCTATAAAGTAGCCAAATGATTAAAGGGAACTTTGATATGATGTATGGCATTATAATGTGCTCTAAACCAACTATGGGTTTACATGGACAGAAATTTTCATTGTGTATCATTGATCCTCAGACTGGAATTCTTAGGAGATGCCTTGTTGGACTACCTCATCACTCGTCACCTGTATGACCACCACACCAACCTGTCTCCTGGTGCCCTGACTGACCTCCGCTCAGCCCTCGTCAACAACACCATCTTCGCTTCCCTGGCGGTCAAGTTCAATTTTCACAAGTACTTCAAGGCCTACACGCCAAACATGTTTCCTGTCATCAACAATTTTGTGACGTTTGTCAATCAGAAGAAAGAAGCTCTCGGAATGGATTCTCAGGTATGGCAACTTTAATGAAACTATTGCCATCATACATCAACCCCAATATACTGTGCACATGGCTTGCATGAAAAGAAACTAAGAATAGCAGTTTGTTGTTCATGGCTCAAAAACTCCTTTTGAGACCTTGCTTGGAAGCCAGCTGTCAGAAAACAGGAGAAGGTTGATATCAGTGTAAGTTTTTCATCTGTATGTGCCATTTTTTTTTCCATGTTGCATACATTGTAGCTAGCTTGTCACAATTCTTATTTAACTAAATGTATAAGGTGTGTAGGTATGTGTATATGCCAAGTTTATGTGGATATATTCCAGCATACTCTTCCCCATTGTAGCTTATAGGAGCATAATGTATACTGTAAAACCAGACACATTCACGACATGAGACTTTCGCGAATCAGAGCGGACTGTCTTTTTGGTGGCATGGCACTTTCTCGAATCTCAAACCATGAACAAATTACAAGTATTCTTCAGGTTCTGGATTGTGTACACAAGAACTTTCATGCGCATTTGTACTTTTATGAATCGTGGCTCCTTGCAAATTTCACGGAAGTTTCATGCGCGAAAGTTTATGGTGTTACAGTACTCTCATGTATTGAGAGCTTAAAGGACCTTGCTCATAGTTCATTACGGCAAAATGGAGCTTAAGTTTGTGCGGAGAAGCAATAAATTGTGTGGTATTCTGATCGTTTTTCAGCTGAAGTACAGTGAGATGGATGGAGACCAGGAGGAGTCAGAGGACATTGAGGTTCCCAAGGCTCTGGGCGACATCTTTGAGTCTGTGGCAGGAGCCATCTACCTAGACAGTGGGATGTCACTCAACTCTGTCTGGAGAGTCTATTACCCCATGATGAAGCAACAGATTGGTGAGTATCGATACCTCACTTCAACTCACAGTTTTATATCTCTTTGCCCATTTTTGGACCTGTAAGGTCTGTCACATCTGTATTTGTATGCATGTGCACTTTTTGTTTTATCTCTGTTATACACTTGATTTTACCCTTTTTCACAGAAAAAAAAAAGGAAGATGGCCATACCAGGATTAAGATTGCACTACGGCTAGTATCTTTGGAAGCAAACAAAATTTGATCCAAGTTTAAATCCATGACTAGGGGGATGAGTTTAATTATGGAAACATCAGCTATTCACTCCCTCTCCTGTTATTAATGAATCGTTTAATTCTTTAACACAGTTGATAGATAGGTAATTTTATCATGAAATGACAAGTGAAAGAATTGTGTGTGTGTATACATATATTTACCATTATGTGTGTGCATATGTATTGAGTATTATTATCATTATTATTATGAGACAAATTTGTATAGTGCAGCTACTATATAAATATAATCTACTTTGCTGTGATGTAACAGAACTCCTAACAGTGTTACTGATTATACCAAAAAAAAAAAAAGTAACAAATTAGTCAAAGGCTTCTGAAAAAGGTAAGTCTTCAACAAAGATTTGAAGACAGCAAGTGATGAGGCCTTCCTCATTTTTTCTGGTAATTCCAAAGTCTTGGAGCAGCACAACTCATAATTTCATGTCATTTGTTTTCGCAGTATTTGTAGTAATATGTAGGAATGTATCTTTACCCTCAAGAAAAGTGTACAAATAGTGATCAAAATGGATGTTGCGGTAGATTTGATGATTGATTCTATTTCACAGAGCAATATGCCTCAGATCTCCCCATCTCGCCAGTCAGAGAACTACTGGAGATGGAACCAGAGACTGCCAGGTTTGGGTGAGTAACCAACAGAGGGCGCACCATTACCTCAAGGTCATTGCAACGCGAGGCACGCTCTGTCTTGCTGTTCCCAGATATGCCTCAAGAATAAGCCCTATTCTTCCAGCAACATCAAGCATTAAGGGCATTATTTACCATTTGCAGATAAAACAAAACAACCCAGCTTTAGTGCTTCAAAACACTTCTAAAATGTGAGTTAGGGTTAATAATAACCAATGTAAAAAAAATGTTGATCAGTATAATCAATGTTAAGTATTGTTAAACATACAAAATGTGAATATTAGTCAGAATGAAATTATTTTTAGACTGAACCATCTAAAGTTATAGTTTATTGAGAAAAATAGTGATCTCCTTGTACTTGTATTTTAGGCTTTGTTGCAAAATTTGTATATGACAGGATGTGTCATGATACAACTGACCAACATGTACGCGTCAAATGTGATTAACTCTAATATTTTTTTCAAATCACTGCTCCCAATGGCAAACAATACCTTTAATGGGTATTCTTCATTATGTTATTTCTTGGTATGCAGCAAACAGTCAGTCATTCAGCAGTATCTTCACTCATCACTGATATTGATTATTGGTATGAATGAATTTGAATATGAACTGAAAATTCTAATCGAATCCCAAAGATAAAGTTATTTCACTGTTTGTTAGCAATTCTCCACTTACTAGGAAATTACATACCAGAAAACCAGAATTTTTTGCTTGCATGTAGCTTTGGTGAATTTCGCAAGGAGCAAAATTCGAGAAAGTAGAATTCAAGCAAAAGTTCTTGTGTACACAATGCATTGAATGCTAGTGGCAATTCCTCAAAAAAAAAAAGCTGTTGGCTCCAGTCAGCAAAAGTTTCATACCGTGAATGTTTCTGGTTGTCATTACACCAGCTTTGATCCAAATGATTAATATCAACCTTTTCTCTCTCTTTGAAGTCCACCAGAAAAGACCATAGATGGGAAAACGAGGGTCACGGTCAACGTGGTCGGCAAAGGTCAGTTCAAGGGCATTGGGAGGAACTACCACATCGCCAAGGCAACGGCAGCTCGATTTGCTCTGCGGAGCCTCAAGAGTCATCCACAAAAGGGAAAGGATTGATGCGGTGGACGTTGTCTCTCTACACCACCGTGATTTTGGTGAGGTTTGGGACAGCATCAGAATGAATATATTGTGACAGGTTCTGCAAAGTCCGGTTTGGGCAAGATGTGCCTTTATCTTGGAAAACAGGTGCATTTAAATGAAAGAGAAAGGTATAAAACTGGAGTTCCCCTCCCCAGTTCATCCTAATTGCTGTCTGGGCTTTGATGTT
Source organism: Diadema antillarum (assembly GCF_040938485.1). NCBI lineage: Eukaryota > Metazoa > Echinodermata > Echinoidea > Diadematoida > Diadematidae > Diadema > Diadema antillarum. The sequence continues at coordinate 1,639,637 of NW_027271054.1, forward strand.
CCCAACGTGTTACCTTGTCGCCTTCAGATCTTGAAGGAGGTTGTATGACTAGGGAGCAACAAGACAAAGAAAGATGCATGTTTGTTAAATGTAACATGCTGTTGTGATTATACTATGTGTCAGTCGACAACTACTTATAAGCAACAATATGAATGATATTGCAACATGAAATGAAGTAAAGTAAGATAGGAAAACATCAGTCTGCATATGCTTGTTTGATCAGCAGTCATATGAGACTGGGGAAAAACTGCTGATGATTCTCTAGAAGCTTTTCAAAGAATGAACTGAAGATATTTGGTAACCAGTATTGGTAATGGCGTATAGCTTGTATGTTTACTTGGTGCTACTCAATATGTAGTCTAGCATATTACATGTTTTTAGCCATATTTCACTCTTTGATTGCTCGTCAAGAGATGGCATAATTCCTAGGATCTACTGGCCAGTACCTGCCTTTTAATTGGTATCAAGGCAACCTTTTACAAAATGTGTTTCATACCTGTGAATAATCTGTCATACAGACATATGGTAAGACATCAAAAATTTTAAAGCACACACACAAAATTCTATAAAATACTCACAAACTTCGATCTCCAAGCAAATCAACTTGTGTCAATTCGGTCATGAGATTTTCAAAAGTATTCTTTTTTTCTGCTCAAACTTTGCATAGAAGGCCTTATAGTGTGACTATGTTGTGCTGTTCGATAAAAAAAGGTTTTCAATATTTAGTGTGCCAACACACTGGCCTCTCTAAACTTTAAGATGAGAACTTCTAACTGTACACTGACTTAAAGATAAGGTTAACTAGAAATATCACTAAAACTGATCAATACCACCACCCAACACTTCTGTACTGGGATACTGCAACGAAAAGTTAAAGACTGAGAGATTTAACTCAATCTGTAGTATTTTTGAATGATTTTAATAGAAAAAATACAGTTACCATGACAATGCACTGAAAAATTTGCATATCTATGTACCGTGGTGGTCACACCATAGACTTCAGTCAAAAAATTCTCCTTTGAAGTGAGAGTTCCGCCGACACCCAAAACTCAGCGTGAGGTCCGACATCGGATAACCATCTCCAGTGATAAAACTGTCATCGCTGTCCGTACGTAATATTGCATCATCATCGAGCAGCAGAGAGGTTTCCATTCGCTGCTCCCAGAGACATTCGCGAGATCCGCCGCTGCGTGCTATTTGTATGCGGTTCCACGTGATTTGGGAAAACACTGCACAAGCGAAACAACTGCCTGCCTGACAGAAATCGAACGCTATCTGTCAATCCATTCGCTTTGCAAATATCGTTGAAGTAGATCTTGAAAATGTCAGATTTTATGGATGATATCGACATCAAGGAGTTAGAGGACTGGAGTGAACCTACTGACGCGTCGAAATCGGTGCCCTTGTCGATTGATGATCACCCAAACAGTTCAAAATCTTCGTCGAAGAAAGGTTGGGTTGACATGTTTAGCTCCACATATAGACATTTTTGTATGCTAGTCAATAATCAATATATACAATTCAATACCTGGAGATTTTGGCTTTTGCGTGGAAATCCCAAGTTCTCCAAGTTATTCTGAGTTGTTTTGATCAAGTGGGGAACGTCACAAAAGAAGTATATCTTTCTTTCGTGATCAAGCGGATGTACTGTCCAGTTCTTGTTTCCACACATCTTGTAAAATTTTCTATTCATTGATGTCCCATCTGATACAGGCTCCTCAGTCTCAAACCTACTGACTCTATAACTAAAATAGTCTCCATAACGCAGTCATAGATCTCATTACTTCGTAGAGTCTTCGTTGGAAAAAAGGAAACTGCTTGTTTCATGGATGAAAAAGTGCCTCTAGCCATAAGTACAAAGGCATGCGTTGCGAGAGGTGCCTCAACAGAGTCATCTTCATTTTCAATTTCCTGTTGGAATGTTCTTAATTCATTATTTATGTCTCCCACATCTATGAATCCCACAAGTCGATCTGTCAAGGAAGAAAAGGCCAGTCGTGAATGCAATTTCATTTCGTCAAACAGCAGGTTAACATTTGCTTTATGTTCCTCTGTTAAATCTGCATCTTTGATCATTTGTTCGATCATCTCCTTATGAATGCCGGTCTTGGCTTCCGCATAGTGGGTATAATCATGTATTGTACTTTGAGCGGGAAGTATGAGCATCCCGCTCTCTTTCATGAGGTTATGAGCTGCTGGAGATTTGTGATATATTGCTATACACCAGCGGACAATTTTTGGCGACCATCTCATCTGCCTGCGATCTTTCACCTGCATTGCTTTTTTTTTGTTCTTCCTACAGATAGCGGCCAGCTGATTTTGGAGGAAGGAGGTCATCTAAGTCTTTGCTACACTTTCCAACAAGGTCTTGAACAAACGGTACATTTTCGTCATCAATCACACTTTTCTTTTCAAAGAATGATGCAACACGTTTCTGAAGAGAACAGAGTTTTTTTCTCTGTTTTTTCCTTTTCTTGATGTAATCTCTTTGAGCAAGGTCCTTGGCATTCAGATAACTCAACTTTGTTGAAGAGCACGGAGATGTTTTGTCCTGATCTTTTTCCTTCTTCTCTCTCCATGACATCAAATCTCCCTTTCCTATGGTGCAAGTAGTACATTCTTCTTTACTTTCTGCAATTAGCCGACAGTGTTTTTGTCGTACTGTCGTCTGACCTGTACTACTGTCTAATATGAATATCTTAGATGGCAAGACCCCCTTGGAAGGCACAAAATCCACAAAGTCTGCATTTCCTGTACAAATTGTACTAGTACCAACATCATGTATTAGTTTTATGGCTGAATCAACATTAATAATTTCTGGGAATTCTTCCAGTAGAGGATGGCTTGGTTTCAGTAGCTGTTCTGCAATAGAGACATGCCATCTGGCATCATTGTAAATTGTTACACACTTTGGAATTTTTAGAATATCTTCTGATTTTGTAGCAATAGTTACAAACAAAGTTCTGTCTCCCTGCTTGCTGACAGCCATACCAACGGATGAAGCAGCTTCTATACAGGATTCCACAATCACGCCCACATCAATGTGTCCACTCTCACTGCAGATGCTACATCCTTCAGAATGTTCAAGATATAAATGGGCCATGATATTAACATTTAGTCGCTTGTTTCTGGGCTTTCTTTTGCTTGAAGCGGTCAAGTTTGCATGCGTGTGGTTTACAAAGGTGGGAATATCTGGTCGTCATCTCCTTTCACATCAATCTGACTGCTTTGGTGCGATAGGAGCAAAACTTAACAAGGACCGGTCTGGGCCTAGGTCTTCATTGCTGATCCTCTTTGGGCTTACCAACACGTTGGGCTCTGTCAATTTCATTCCTCTGTAGCGTGATACGTAGCTTACTTTTAGCGAAATCCAATACCAGATTGTCAATATGCTCATCCTTGGTTTCAGGGATGCCAACAATGCGCGCAGAGTTACGTCTGGAATACTGCTTCAAGTCCTCTAGGTCTTTAGCGGTAATTTTGGAGTATGGTTTAAGATTTTCCTTGTGTTGTGTGCCATCTCGAGGAGTTGATGTTTTGCCTGTTCTAGGCGTGTGGTAGGTAATGAAATAAAGAAATGATGTATTGTCAAAATGCATAAAATAAACTTCAAACGATGACATGAAATGGTTGAAAATATGTAGGTTGTAGAGAAAGTCCATTTTTGGTATGTGTGTGCTAGCTATTTAGTGTCATTACTCTACACCAACAAAAATACAAAACACACACACAAAAGTGACATGAAAAAGATGAATATATGTCACCAGCAGAACCTTTTCAAGTTTATTTTATACCTTTCTTACCATAGACCTTTTGAATGAAGAAAATAAAATCATGACAGTCTAGTCTCTAGACTAATCATAATTAATTTCTGTAATTGCTACTTACAACTGTATATCATTTAATTTGGAATGTTAACTTTAGTTTACAAAATCTTATTTTTGGAAAGTGATATTGAGCTGCAGAGTGCAACTGGTTTAATGGTTAGCTGTCCAGGACGCTGAGCTGAGCGCCGAGCAAAGTGGAGGGAAAGGCAAACACGAAATCAGTCATATGGGACTGTACAGACGGCCTCTGCACACGCAGAACTGGCCAAAGGTGATTCGTGGCTGAAAACATAGCGAGATGCCCGAAATTAAAATAGACACAAAAAACTAGCACTGTAAACATTGTTCGTGACTATGAACTTTTTAAGGTAGACCTATTTCATTACATTTCTAATGCCAATGGGCTCATCATTCATCATTTCAATTGTGAAAATCGACAGCGACACTGTCAGTGTCACGTCACTGATTTGGCAATCATAGACTGACCCAGATTTTGTTCTTTTGTACAGAGAAATCACATTTGCATACAAGCGATACTTTACCATATTTGTTATTCCACGGATTTTTCTCCAAAAAAGGAACAATTTCAGTCGATTTTAACAAATACGCTCGCAAATGCTCCGTATAAAATGTTTATTTTTGACAATGATAACTGTTCAACATACAAGAATACCACATACAATCACACAAAATTGATAGGAAATCCGATAAATAAGACACTTTCTGTACCTATTTTCCATCTTTTTGTTTCGTACCTGAACACATGCTACGATGAGGTGGAGAAAAAAACCGTGAAAAATCGAAGATTCTATCGAATTTGGTCGGGTTTTTTGGAAGATATCGAAGAAACTTTCACGATGAACTGAGCATCAATAGTGAATACGACCTGGAGGTGTGTATCATCTGCGCAGACTCTGTAGCTACTGGGGTCACGAAGGAACCATCTAACGCTGTGCAAAATGTTTACAACCGAGAGCAGAAATTTACAAGATCTGGCCGCAAAAGGGCAGCATAGAAATCGGCGGATCTCGCTCGCGCAGAGGCCGCTTATCAAAACATGCCTCCAGCGATCGGTCGTAAAACGCTGCAAAGGGAAGTAAGGCTGGTAAACAGATGTTAATCGTCTCAAGTCGTAAAATCTGGCTGTCGAGAGTCCATTCGTTGTAGGTCCATGGTCACACTAACCATATTTCCTGTCAAACGCTATGAGTGAGTGAGAGTATTCCACATTGTTTTGTGTTGTTTTGCTCACAAAATGCCGTTATCATGGCAATTCATTACCTGCTGCTGATAGAAAATGTGTCTTGCACATCTACATATTGTTGCAGACATGTGTGCACAATTTCAAGTCAATCGCTCAAAAAATTTACAAAGAAATTTGATCCACAACATTTGCAACAGACTAACCCAACTTGCACAGCACAGTCCAGTACTGTAGTAGTCGCGATATAATACACAAAGTCGACAGCGCTGTTTGTTATCAAGTGCCATGATTATTTAGAAAAGAAAACAAATTATCAACATATAATGTAACCTTGATATTGAGCCATGTGACGTGAGTTGAAGGCTTGACTTGTCACTTGTGCTGGCTTGCAAAATTTGTTATAGATTCTAACGTTACAACAACTTGTAACCAGTTAGAATTTAGTTGAATTTGCACTGCACTGTACGTTTAACAGTTATAGTAGTTTAATAGGAGGGTAGGACTAGATCTATACAGAGTATCTTCATACGTACATGTCCTTAGCGGGTTTCTATACAATGTACAAACATCACAGTGGAGGCCGCAACCCAGTAGATGTGGTTGACAATACTCTGATGCTACTTACTGATAACTTCAAAGTCTTTCTTCTCAGAGAGTGCCTTCCCCTTCTTCTGCACACCTACAAAATTAAGAAAAACATGGCGATGCAAGAGTTGATACTTTTAAGGCCCTTCCTGGTCACGAAATTGTCATTAACATTGTAACAGTAAAAGTTTGCTTTTTAGCTCACCTTAGCTGAAGGCTCAAGTGAGCTATGGCAATCGCTCTTTGTTAACATTTTATATGGCATGCTGACATTCATACAGTCCTGTATCTTTTACACAATTACATAACATTCTGGTTTGGTACAAAGGACAGTTTTTAGAATACAGTATCATGCATTTTATACATGACATATATTTCCTTTCTGTGAAGCAAAAGAAAAAAGATCAAGCTGATCAAGCAAATTTGGGTGATCAATTCAATAGTGAAATCCTTGTCATTCCAATTACAAACATTCAAGCACTAGTCCAAAATAATGTTATAACACAATACATATTAAACAATGCACATTCCACACATCCTAAATCAATTATTCACAACCAATGAATTTTGATTCTCTTGCAAAACTGGGTAAAATCATTCACCTTTGGCAACGTGCCACACATCATACATGTGTCGTATCTCTGGTGTCGTCTCCCGGATGTACTTTGCCAGCTGACAATGGCGGTCGGTCACCAACTTTTGGACTGTCGGGCCTTCCCCAGTGAGCTTGTTCCACATGCGTTTGAAACCCTCTAACTCCATGTGATAGCTACTTTTCACCTCGTTGCTCTGAAGCAGAAAAATAAAAGAGAAAAGAAAAGGATCTGTTAAGGGAAGACGTGACAAAGTGGAAGCCTTTATTGTTTCATAAACCTTATTATTATTATTTTTTCTTACTTATGAAGATATTCTCAATTACTTGCACTGTACCTACATCTACGTAGAAGCTATAGTCACTTTTTCTCTACATGCAAATGAGATATGGTGGGGTTTATGGATTACTATAGTGAATGAACCAAATTCTTTCATTCATAACTGTAAATCACCTGTACAAGCTGGATGTCCACAATCTTGTTGGCTGAGAGTTCGATGGCTGTGTATAATCCATACTTCGCAGAGTGACCAGGACTATCTGTTCTGCCATCGCCCCCAATTGTCAGTGGTCATCCAGCTTCAGCTAGTGAGGTGATTAGCGCAGTTTGGTTCAGCTGCCATTTTCTCTCAATGATTGGATGGAGGAATTCATCTTGATGACGGAAGAAAGTTCGCTCTGATATGGCCTGGACTCTAATGCTTTCTAGGATGCGCAGTGTTTTGGCTGGGCTACCCCACGAAAACAAAATCGCTGCCGACAGGATGAGGTTGCCAGCAGGACGGTTATGGTACCAGGTTTGACTCTCCCAAGTCCAGTCTGCAGTCTGGCAGGACCAACATTCTGCTGAAACTTTAACATATGTCCCCTTCACAGATGTGCTGATGGCAACGTTCTCTGAGCCACAAGATCGACAAATCTGAAACAGTTCCAGTAACTTTGATTCAAAGACGATGTACTTCGGTTCCAGGTGTGGAGGGCATCTTCTCCCAAACTGAGGAATTTGTGCAGACCTGTGTAAACCAAACACATTGCATGGAAGTTGAATAACTGCAGGGGAAAAAAGTAGCAAGCCAGTGGAGTGCAATAGAGTCAAAAGGGGCTTGAGCTTTCGAATATTCATCAGCGGCATTCCTCGGCTATCAAGGTCATTTTCATGGCTCATATCATGGTAATCAACATTAGATAATCCAGAAGAACATGTTATTTAAACAAAAGTTTGTGTGTCTTTGGTTCTTTGAATGTATACTTCTGATCAGTATGTGATCCTTTTGTCACATTTTGGCAACTCTTTTTGCATAAATTGGCCATTTTTGGGACTTGGAGCAACTGTTGTGATAGGCACTTTGGACTATCGCAATGACTGGCCATAATCACTACACTGAAAATCACTGTAGGAGACGAATGTCATGATTATGACCCGCGATTTTATCTCGCATGGTTTTTTGCTCTGCGTCACTCTGCGTTTCCCGAATGAGACAGATCTGGATCATTTCTGGAAGACAATCTGTGTAAGCCCTCAATGACGTCCATTGTGAGGGGTACATTCAGCATTTCTTATGCAGTTTGACAGATGAGGGCATTTGTATTCTCTCCTGATTCGCATACACCATGGAATCGCAATTTCACTCTTCTCACTTGCACCAATTTCAGATCTTCCGTTTTTGTGACTTCAAGTATGCTGATCTAATTCTTTTTGTTTTTTAAGTGGGAGGGGGGACACTCTTTACTAGGAAATTATCAATTATGGATGGATACCAATAGCTGTGTTTCATACACACATATGGCAAGTAGGCCTATTGTTTAAGATCCTGATATAAAAAAAAAAATCACATACTTGTAGCTGTTGAAGCCGTAACTTCCATTAATAGTTATTAAAGTAAAACTAATCCCTTCAATTACTTGAATTAAAATTGCAAGTGTGGTATTTGTGTTGAGATACAGGGTATGGTATCACATGAAAGTCACATTCTGTATGCAGTATAGCAGCAGTGCACAGTACAGTGTGATTAGTTGTGATTCTTACAGCAACAAGTTACAGTTGCTCCAGTACTGTTCTTGTGTATAAAAATACACAGGTCATATAATAATGATGGTTTTTCCTTGTAAGAACTGAGAAAACAAACAGAAAATGGCTTTCATGTGAAAATGTAGGCCTACCTTGGCAGATAATCATATATGAACAAGAAATTTGAGAGGAGTCCTGTACCGGCCGCACAGAAACGCTGTAAGTGGGAGGTTTGTTAGCGCTATCAAGTCACTAACAAATCAGCCACTAACAGCATGGGCAACATGAATTTTCAATTTTCTGTCACACACTATCTGTACATTCATTATTTATTTATTGAATGAAACCTTTTTCTGTTCACAAATGCGCCTTCATGTGCCGTACAAAATGGTGTGTAGAGTGGTACGTGGGTCCCGTCTATTGGACCTACGATAGATGGCCATCTTTCGTTTTGATAGAAGTCCAACTTTGATCTCCTCAACTCTTGCTCATCCGGCCAATGTATGAAATGATGCATGTTGTCACAGATGGCGTTGGCCACAGTATGTATGCAATTGCTGGTGGCACGGGGTGATAAGCCATGTGCGTCTCCTACCATGGGTAAATATCCTCCTTGTGCAAAGTAACAGAGTGTGCTGCAAAGTTGAACGGTTGGCTCGATGGCATCGAGCCTGTGAAAGTAGAGAATATTTGTATACAGGTAACATGTATACTACCAGCTCATTTCATTCCTCTGAGATTGATCACAAAGTTGATTTTCAACATGATCAAGATTCTCATCGTCATTAACATGGGATTTAATGCATGCGTAGCCGATTACACTATTAAGTTACATTTACTGTTTGGGGAGAGTGGGGTTACGTGGGACAAAAATTGTGATTTGATTTTTTTTTTCCGGTAACTTTTCCGATATCTACATGGGGCACTCATGTCTTGGACCTACAGACTACTGATGCTAGGCAACATGATGGGTTGTTCCATCAAATTCCTATATAAAGTCTCATATTATATATATAACTTATGTGATGAAACGACAGCTTGTGCTAATTAATGCAAATTGATTTATGCTAATTAACCATTCCTAATTATGTAAAAAAAAAAAATTTTCTTAGTCTTTAGGACTGGATTCGATGTGAAATGGATGCTGAAATTGTCCATGGGCCAACTTCTTCACTAATTGACATCCTCGTCAATTATGCAAAATATGAAAATTACGTTTTGTTTCCGAAGTCTTTTGAAGTGATCCCAGCATCAATAGATAGCTGAAAGAGCCCAGTTCAAATTACACATTAGTTTTTTAGCATGCAAATACCATGATAATCAATGCAAATTAATTTATGCTCATTAAAACTGCAATTTTGTGCAAAATATGATAAACACAAATTGAATAAAATATCAGTGGAAAAGCTTCATCAAGTCAAGTTTTGGCCAGCTTACCAATGTAACCAACAGTGATCATGTGTCTCATTTTCAACACATGAGTAAATCCTCACAAACCAAGTCAGCAGCCAGGGACAATTTCGGAATGTCATAGTCAGCAACAGCACCTTGAAGAATGTCAACAAGAACAGATTGGGTATCACCTGCCAAGCCCGGGAACGTAGTCGCCACCTGGTTCACATCTATTTCCTTTAGTTACATCTTTTCTTTTTTTTAACGTCTCTTTTTCGTCATTTGTTTGCAGCTCTTAGGGACATTTCTTTATTGATCTCGCTCAGTTTCATTCTGTTCCTTTTCCTCTTCTTCCTTCCTTTGGAGATGGCCCATGTTACGATGTTCTCTCGTTGTTCATTGTACATTCCATCGAGCCAGGGAACCACTTTGTTCTTTTGAGCCCTCATTCTGCCTGCTAAGAAGTCAATGTTCGCATTTTTTGCCCTCTCTTTCCCCGCAACAAACATTCCCATGATCTCCTCGGCATCGATATTATGCGTTCTTGCCGACTGAGTCTCCTGTATCATTGCTGGTGTGATATCCATGGCAAAGTACCGCTGGTATTGCCGCTCCAACTCAGCTACGATGGACTGAAAGCAGGCTGTGATCATCTGCTCAAAAAGAACTCGATCCTGAGGCTCTTTTTGCAGTGCACACAATGTTGGATCTGTTTGATCAAGTTCCTCTCCAAAGAAATCGGTGTTGCATCCTAGGATGTTTTCTGGTTGTGCTGCAGCAACCTTCAGAGCATCGACCACATCCTTGACAATCTCAATCCCACGTAGATGGCTCACTTCACCCTGCGAGGATACGTCGAATGTATTCATCCATGGCCCTGTAAGAAGTTTGCCGAGCAATCCCAGGACTTGCATTTCTACCATGGCTTGACAATCTGAGAAGTCCTTAACTATGGACTGGGTCAAGCCCCCACAGTTTGCTACTCCACTGCAAAAGAATTCACTCACAGTGTTCCATGATGTTGTGTTAATTTCCCACAAATGTGAAACAAAATATGCAGGCGATTTCCCCTGTATCGGGGCAGGAGACCAAGGGGAAGTCCGTTATCTGATAGAAAGGTTTTGAATGATTTAAGATCACCCTTACCATCTTTATAGCGCAATTTATTTATTTGTAGGATGAGGTGTGCAGCTATGCAGTCCTTCCCATATCAAAGTGGCCCTTGCAACTCTCTAATCCTTTCAGAGTATTCCTGCATGTGCTGGCTATTGTGTCCAATGGATGCAGGTGGCAATTGAGCTCATTGAGCGACTTGCCCCAACACTCATGTAAGTTCTTTATTGTGGCATTGTTTACCACCACACAATCACTGAGTGTATTTGTGACGTTGTCTATAATCCGGGACCTACAAAACTGAAAATCTTCCTGGTGAAAGTCCGCATACGTCTCTGCAAGATCATCAATGACAGATGTAATATGACTTGTGTAGTCCTCTGCTGTACCCCCTGGCAATTGCTCAACTGAATTGACCTCACATTCTTTTTCTCTGGTAAGGTGAACACTATCTTTTGGCCCAGTGGCCTGTATGGCTGCAAGGTTCTCTCTCCAGTGCTCCCTGGCTTTGGCACGAGCTTGGCTGCGTCTAGTGATCTCCATTTCGTTGACGTCCCTTCCTTTTCTGTTGTTCATCTCTATGTTGTCTGAGGGCGCCCTACTTTTATCCTACCTTGTGGTACCCATGTGAAGGCTGTAGACTGGTGCCATCTATTCTTAGCGTGTGGCTGATACATTTCCAATCACCCCCCCCCCCCACATGACTTCATTGATCCGTGTCGTGTTGGTTTCTCTTCAAATTATCTCATCATTAGATCCAAATCACTATCACTCTTCTCTTCATGTCCTTCAGAGCAAATTAATTCATAGACCAATCACCTGAGCTATCTTCAGACATAAGATCATCAAGTTCAATGTAGTCTGTTGATGAAAGCTCAGTTTCACTTCTTCCCAGACAAGTATAATAAAGTTTCCATGTATACTTTGCTATATAAGTACATGAAAAGCTATGCCTGCTGAGAAATTTATCATTTCTCAGATGTACATTGCATTCACTGATAATTTTGTCTGTGGTGGCCTGGGGCCAGCCACTGGCAAAATCTCGACCACCGTACAAATGGTCTGGATTTTCAGCGAGGAGAATGTATCTGTACACGTCTAGAGAAGATCTTACAACTTGTACTTTGTTTACCTCCAATAACTTTGGTATGAGTAAAGGATACTCCATAGCAGTATCACATTGAAAATTCATCCTTTGTCAGCTGTACATTCCTTTCAGGGAGAATTTTGTCTGTAAAGGCCTGGGACAGGCCACTGGCAAACTCTCAACCACTGTACAAATGGTCTGGATTTTCAACAAGGAGAGAGTCTCGGTACTCTTCTAGAGAAGATCTTAGTTTGTCCACCTCCAACGACTTTGGTATGAGGAATGGATATACTGGTACAGTGTACTCTTTGGCAATATAACATGACAAATGTGCTCTAATCTCTGCCTCTCTTCTTGGCATCTCTGCAGAACACTTCCCTCCTGAGCATGAACATTTCATTGCACAAACATCACAGCGCCTACGGTCAACGAACTTCTTTGCTGATGATTGAGTGGATGATGACATGAAATGCTCTATAGTAATGCTCCTCCTACACACATTCCCTTTCATAAACATTTCCATAGACTGGGATATAGTTCAGCCCACTGAATCTCCGGAGTGCTAAACTATTACAGAAAGGCTGTAGAGAAAGGCTCCATCTCTCCCAATATGGCCGCATATTTGCAAATAATCGTCCAATTCCGATGGCTTCCCAATCGTGAGGGAACAATACAACCCTTCAACATGAATGCCCATACCAGAGAAAATAGTGGCACTCAAAACTCTAATCTTGCCATCTAGTTTGGCGAAGTCAACAATGATCTCTTTGTGAATGTCCCCTGGTGTATCTGTGTGGTACATTATATTAACACAAAGTGGAAGGCTACGTACACTGTTTATTTCAGTCACCAAGTTTCCTGCACGGCAATAGATGATTTATACGATCAGTATCTCTTCTGAATCGGTGACATTATCAATAATTGGCTCAAAGATGTCATCTAAGCTTGTCTTACCAACATCTAATACAACATGTTTTATGTTTGTATTATCTGGCGACTCTTCAGTGAGGGCGTAGTTTCTCATCCCCAAACTTGATCAAATCCTTGCTCTCATATCCATGGGAGCAGTTGCTGTCATTGTTACAACTGACACTGATTGCATTGTCGACCAGAGGTCCCCTAGCATGCTGTAGCTTGACCGGAAAGCCTTGGTTTCTTTGCATGAAGATTCCCTGCAGATGACACAAAACAAAGAAAGAGGACCGACATATTTACATTTACTGTCCCCATATCTAAATCAAATGGTCATTCCATTCAATTGTGAAAATTTCTGTTGGTTGATCAGACATGCAATGTACATAGGGTCCAGTAGGCATGTCTTGCATTATTGCCCATAAGTATAGGGCACTGGCATCATATCTGACCACTTTTTGACACATTTTACCACCTCAAATGTTGGTTATGCCTCGCTCGTGATAGCGAGTAAAGACTATTGAAGGACCACAGACAAGATTCTTCTTCTTGACTTTGGGGATGACCTTGTCTTCACGGCCAGTGGGCGTAGGCCTCATGTCATCTGGCAATTTTCTCATGATCTGTATCTTCTGCTCGATCACCTGCAAGACCGGAAGGAATCGTTCTTCCATGATTTCCCTTCTTTTGCTTCTTATCTCATGGAGATAGGCGACCATGTCTGCTACAAGTACCGTACTGCTGGGTCACCATCAGAGACAATGCATTGAGGAGATTCATAGCCCGGTACATTGCTACTTATGAATACGCTGGCTAGGACATGTTCGTTTAAGAGTTCCATCTTCTCTGTCTTACCTGTATTTTGGAGGGATCTAAGAAAGCACTCAGAGTCGAACACGGCGAAGTAAGGGAAGTAGCGGTCACTTTGCATTACGTGTATTCCTTCTTCGTCCAAGTCCTCAAAGACAGAGGGTGGTGTGATGTACGCTCCTCCAGGATAACAATTATACAGTCCGAGTGCCATTGCTTTAGCGTGAAGCTTCATGGCAAATGAGTCTACCAGAGCATTTCCACAGCTTTCCACATTTTCTACATTCATAGCAGTTGGAGTATTTCTGGATGTTGGTGATATAGCTGAAATGGTCATTGTACAAGTTCAAGTATATACATAGTCTCGTTATACCTTTTGACACTTCATCAGATGACTCGTAAGACAACCTTCTCCTTCCCGGTTCTAGGGTCATCTTCGTTCATCTTTGCAAGCTCAAATACCATGATGTTGACATTAAACAATTTTTCTATCTCATCCAGTTCACAGAGTCTGACACCTTTGAATGATTTCATTGATTCTGACGTGTACTGTCAGTAATATCTTAAAGCCATTCTGTTAATTCTCCTCTTTTTGCTGTGTAAGTGGGTAGCAAAGCAATGGAAGAAGCAAAGGTTGGTATTAATGTCAAGATTCATCAACGAGCGAGTAAGGATAGACCTGTTCCTGATAATGTAATCGGGTAAAGATCCTCCTTGGTGTCCAGTGGGGAAATCTCGCAATGGGTAAATATAAAATGACAGATTGGCGATGCGTTGGACGGTCCATTTTGAATTTGGTCTCTGTTGTCTCGCTTATTCCAGGTAGGAAAAGGAATCAAAAGATGTGTGGTCCGTGATCTGATGGGAAGTAGGAAACAATTGACTGTTCGTAGAGGCGTATTGGTATCTTAACTCCCCCGTCTCGTTATTCCGTAGAATGAAACCAAACACCGTGTTCACCTTGAATGCTACCCTTAAATATGTGTCTCGCCAACAGTTTCATCTCCTTGTCATTGTCACAGCCGGTGAAAGCATGTGGTGGCTTGCTGGTCCAGTGTTGACTACTTAAATTCTGTACTCAGACAAAGTAGGACAAAACATAGTGATTCTGGGTTGTCTAGATAACCCGTAGTTGACCCACGTTAACGCCATCTACAGTAATGAAATCACCACAGCATAAAAACTACCTACTCTCTGTACTATACCATTCCATATCAGTAACCACATATCCAAAAGGATTTAACAGTGCACCTATCATTTTGATGCCTACCGAAGAAAATTAGATATTTTCACGTGCTTATAATCTCTAAATTGCCACGGAGTCTACACTGCATACAAGTGGTACAACTTTCGACAACTTCTGTAAATCATTCCAGATCCACTGCAGGCCTGTTGTGGAAAGACCATTCATTTCCTTGACAAAGGGCTTTAGGAAAGCACTCATTTCAGGCTTTGTTTTCCCGAGCCACAGTCCAGTCAAGAGCACATTGTCTCTTCTCATTTTCCCAAGATTTCCAAATTTTTATGTTACAATTTCAACCTACACAAATCTGTTTATTAAAATGTACATCAGCTTCCATTCAGCTTTCACAATTCAGCCACAAATCAATATCAGAGGAATTCATCGGGATCATAGCTGGTCATTTTGAAAATCTTTCATTCAAATCAATGGTCATATAAATTGAGAATGTATGAATTGATTTGACTTATCATCACTGTAGACAAATTTTCATACCTTCCTGCCTATGACGTGTCTATACTAGCTAATGTTAAAAAATGTTTGTACAAAAGAAAACCAAGTTCAAGTTTATTGCAAGCTTATGTACATTTGTACAACACAATTCTGATAGTGTATCTCACCTGGACAGCAGGAGCAGGTACCGATTCCTTTTCATCACCTGAATCAGATTCTGAAAGAGACATCGGTGAGTCAAAGTTCCGTTTAATCTTTCTCCTCTTTCCTCTACCGGTCCACGTTTGTCTCTGTTGTTCGTCCATCACAGATTTTGTTCCTTTTTGCAATAATCTTCTGCTTGGACTCTGATGTACATGTACATGTAATAGAAAAATTGAATTACTTTACAAAGTAAACAAAGTACAACTGTCTAGACAGTTCTACTGATATAAGAATAGGAAGGCATGCTGTGAAGCAAGACACAATAAAAAAGATACTAAGAACAGATGATGTACGTGTCACATGCATATACAGCATAGTTTCATAATCATAGAGGTCTATGATTTATGTCTTAAGATCTAGACATACCTATGCAGAACTTACTCCCCGACAATATACAGACAGATCTTTTTTGGCCAACTCAAACATTTTTGTTTTTAATTTAGTATTTAGACCCTGCATGCTTACTGAATACTAGTCGTCTAAAGATGTCTAGACTGTTGAGTAATTTCAACACTGAGATCTACACGTAATTTAACACGTCTACTTTAGTACTTACCATGGGCGGCAAGAATTTTAGCATGGTGTTCCTCTTGTCCTTTTTTCCCCCTAATATACAAAACCATTCTGACTCAGGTTGAGCATTTATCTTGCTTAGTAATACTCCCTACAGCATTACATTATCCATACAAACCTTCAGTGCTTGGCCTGAAAATAAATAGCTATTATATAAGGGGTCATTCACAATTATCAACATTTTCACAAGTGTACAAACCATACACTTTTCAAGACCCCCCCCCTCCCCCCCAAAAGTGTACGAAGAAAATGTTGATTTTTTCCCCCACATTTTATAGCTACGGTCACAAAGGTCCTTGCGAACGCCGTACGAAGGACTAATTTGTACAGCCACAATGGGACAAAAATCATTCGTATGGCGTTCGCAGGGCCATTTGTGACCGTAGCTTTATTTTCACTGTGTTCAGTTCTTGCTTGGTCTGTTTTTTTTTCCAGTTTGTTTCCCTCCTTAGTTCTTGCTTGGTCTGCCTTTCTTCAGTTTGTGTCCCTCCTCATCCTGGTGCTTCAGCAGTCGATACCGAGTGGGATACTTCTGGTCACACACTGGGCATCTGTGGCTGGCCTTGTCCTGATTGGCATCCCTCAAAGCACGTACTCCACCGTGGATCAATTTGGTGTGCTTCTCTTCATCGGCTTTGCTGGTGAAAATGTATCTGAAAGTAAAGGAAAGAGAAGGCCACATTAGTTTCTGTATTTAGAGCACAAGATCAGGAGGGCAGAAATATGCAGAAATAATGTGCCCATGGGGCAATTAATACACTGCTGGGAGATAGAAGTGTAATAATTTGAATAGCCACAGCTAGGATGAAAAAGTCACTATTATAAAATTATATATATCTGCAACAACATATTCTTCAGTCACAGTGTAGGTTACTGATTTCCAAAATGTGGTAGCCCACTGGGTTTATTTTAAAATGTAGAGCAACCACACAGTTCTGTACTATGTTCATGTATTTCAGGGCAAATCTCTTCTGTGATGGCTGGGCTATATTAAACACATAGAGTTTATTATTGCTTTGATTTTTTAAAACTCTTTCGCCCCTGTTGTCCAATGGTCTATGCATGTATTGTATCAGTAGCAATTCAATTTTTATTCCAAATATAAAAAGGAAATGAATGAGCAACAACAAAAAATGGAGAATATGAAAGATATTGAATACATGTACAGTATAATTATATTGTTTTGAATTGTGTAATTTTAACTTGTGGAAAAATGAACTCGAAATGAATAAATGAGCAACAAATAAATTGAGAATATGAAAGATATTGAATACATGTATAATTATATTATTCTGTATTGTGTAATTTCAATTTGTGGAAAATGTACTTGAAATGAAAATGAGCAACAAATAAATGGAGAATATGAAAGATAATGAATACTTGTATAATTGTGTTTAATATTTCATATTGTGTTTATATTTTGATTTGTGGAAAAATTAACTTGAAATGAACTTGAAATGAACTTGAATGAGCAACTAACTAGGAACTTTAGTCCATATTTCAAGATTGTATAGACTTCTGTGTTCTGTGAAAACACACCAGTGCAGAGAAAATAAAACTAGTGGTGTGCTGAGAAACCTATTCAAAAATGAACTATAGATCACTGATATCATATACAGTGTCTTTTATTCACACTGCATATGACATTAAACAGTAGTAAGTAAAGAAAAAAATTTATTAGAAATTATATGCAGCACAATAATCATACCTGCAGTGAGTGCAGCTGCGAGCTTCAAAGTTCTTCAAGTGCTGATCTGGACTACTGAAGGCCAACGATCTTTCCAGCTGGCGGAGTGTCTTGTAATGGCCTGGGTGTTCAGGGTCAGGGGTTATTGGAGGGAACAGCCATTTGTCACCACTTGGCATCTTCCACACTTTTGAAGCCCGGACTCCATCTTCCATGCACTTACATGTGCTTTCTCCACAACTGCCCTTGCGGAAGCACACAAAGCCACTTCTCCTGTCCATATGCGCAGAGATGTACTTCCACTCATCATGGGCCTCAGACAAATCTGAAGACTCCCGGATTCCACGTAGACTGGAGTGGAACATGTTCCGAACAACAGTGTATGTCCCATTTTCATCACCTGCGTTGGGTAACACAGCTTTAGAAGTGATCCTGAATCCATCGTGGACTCTCCCATCCCAGTACATGTTCAGACGGTTCAGAGCATTTTCGAACACAATTGTCTCCTTTTCCAACTTCTCGTCAGGTGAAATACTCTGAAGAGCAGGTGGAACCGTCTCACCTGGCAGGCATGCCGGGAGAGACACACCTGCCAGAAACTTCGACAATGGAGACCAGAGGTGCTCAATTGGATTGTAGCGAGAGAGACCAGCTGGCATGCACGTACTGATCAACATGTCATACTTTCCCTCCTTCCAAAGCTTACCAAGGAAGAATTCATTCAGATTCGTTTTAGGTGTCCAATCTGGGCCGCCGTCAGTTACAAGTACCAAGATGGGCTTGTCTAGACTGGGATTGTCCTTCATTATCACTTTCAGATCATTCATATGGTCTTCGATAGTTGTGGAAGTGTTTTTCACAGTCCGATTGAAAACCCAGAGGGGACCAGTGGAAGGGACTTCCACCACATCTCTGCCACATTTGTCCTTAGTGCTTGGGGCTTCAGCCTCTTTCATCTGAAGTTGCAGGTAGCCATCAGGTTCGATTAGATAGCCAGGGACTGGAAAATCATGGTCAGCATAGTGTGGGGTATCATCGCCAGGAAAAAATGTTCTCAGCTGGTGGTATCTGGACACAGCTTGTCCTCCAATATGGATCTTGGCCTTGCTGTCACATGAAAATGCTACACATTCATCTGGATACATTGCACACATCTGTCGCACGTTCGAGACAGTGGCAAAATATTCATGTGCATTTGGATTGTCTTTGCTGACATCACATGACTTCGTCCCAACACGTATATCAAGTGCGTCCTTGTGTCTGGCAGCTTCCCTTGAGTTGACTCTTGCAGGCTTCATCAAGTAGTACACTTTCGTCCGCGATATAGTATCCAACCCCTCCACATTTTCCAGAAGGTGTTTGCGGACATCATCGAGGGTGACTCCACAGGAGGTTGCAGTCCCAGTTCGCCTGCGTATGTGTGCACCAAAACCATGTAGCTGTACAAAGTTCATCATCACATCAAGCAGCTGTGGGTACTTTTCTTGCAGTGGTGTTTGTCCTGATTTCTGATAGAAAAAAATGCCATCTTCTGAACCATTATCTGACTGCTGCGTGCTTGGCAAGTCCTCGGTCTTATCAACAGAATCCAGGGTTAGGACCTCATACACAAGATTGGGTCTGAATACCAACTCAACATAGTCTAGAAGAACGTAATGTCCCCCTCTGGCAACACACAGCAATGGAAACATATCCAAGAGTTCATCAACAGCATTCTTGAGTTTGTCGTCTGTCAACTTGAAATGTTCAGCTAAAACATGGCCTGGTATCCCCAGCATGTCAGAGCGATGGCACATGTCCTTTAGGCTAGGGAATGAGTACAACTGCATAGCATTCAGTGGATCGAAGAGACTTTTGTCCCCATTGGATTCCATTTCGGTAATTTTCTCTACAGCTTTCTCCCAACTAAGGCCTAGAGAATTCCCGGCAAGCAGTTTATATTCAGAGTTGCCCGTCAGCCGATTGAACCTCCTGGCATTCTGTGCTCGAACACTAGCCTGCAGACTGTCAATTGCTGTTTCTAGGGCAGTCTTTGCATTGAACAGAACAGGAAGCATTTCCAGCATTTTCGTCAGTTTCTGCTGACAGGACTTAAGCTGGAGACCAAGATTCCCGCTTACTACTTTTAGTTGCGCAAGCTGTGTCAAATGGTGCGACAGTTCACTGATACTGGACTCTGCCTTCTGCTGCCTTTGTGAAACAACAGAACCTTTCTTCACAAAAATTTGCTGTTTCTGCCACGAAGCAACTAGAGGGAAATAATCTATAGCTGAAGCCGACACTGACGTCAGAGCTCTCATAAATTCTGGATGAGATTTCACGTCCTCAGTGAGTAGTTCCGTTGAAGAGATTTTCAATTTTTGACAGAGGAATGATACAGCAGTTATTTGTCCATCCAAAATGTGATTTTGAACTGTGCTTGTATTCATCTGAGAAGAACCAACCGTTTCCTCTGGCACCTGAACTGTCACAAGAACTGGCTCTTTTTCTGGCTGGCCATTGTCATGCAAATCTTGATCCACAGTTGCTGCCTGAAATAAAGACAAATCATGTTCAATGTTAGTTTTTGAAAGTGGGTCAAACATCAAGGTCAAGGGTCAAAAGTAAAAAAAAAAGTTTTGGTATAATGTGCAAGGTCTTGCTGCTGGTCATATACAATATGAAAGCCATATCTGCTCACATTCAAAAGTTATGACCAAGGTTAAAGCGGAATTAAACCCACCTATGTGCATTTTTATTATATGCAGAAAAATCAGAGAAAGAAAATGGTGAAAGTTTGAGCAATATCAGATAATCCATTCAATAGTTATCAATTTTCAAAGTTTTACCAAATCTGCGTAATGGCCACCTAGGGGATCCTTGAGTTGGCCACTGAGCCAATTTCTGTGATATGGACAACTCTCCATTCGTTTTGTACACATATTTTCACAATTTTTTTAATCAAGAGTATACATTTCCCCCTTGCTTGTTATTCTTATTCTTGCTTATTCTGTCCTTTCATAAAAATGAAAAATAGTGGTAATCTGTGTGGAGAGTTGTCCAAACTCTAATACACTGATATTAGGAGAGTTGCCAAAATCAAGGATCCTCATAGGTGGCCATAACGCAAATTCTTATAGCAAAACATTGAAAATTGATAACTTGAAAAGATATCCGATTTTGATGTATAAAAAAAAAAATCACCATTTTCTTTCTCTAATTTTTCTGCATATATATATTGAATGCAGATAGATGTCCGAGTTTAATTCCCCTTTTTATAAAAAAACATATTGAGTACTTGACCACACCAAGATGTTAAAAAATTATTAAGAATTATGTACCAAAAGAAAGAAAAATATTCTGTAAAATATGAGCCCTCATTTGTCACAGTCATATGTTAGAATGGCTCGCAGGAATTTTTTAAAGGCAACATAAGCTGCTAATCCTTAAAATTGGCAACATTTAAAGATTCAAAATCACTATTATAGGTGCAAATTCGCAACTTTATATATTGGAAAGGATTGCCAAGTGTTCATATTTTTATATTGTCTACACAAATCAAGTTTCACTGAATTGTAATGAAATTAGAAAATATTTGTTGCCAATTTGATATTCATTTCCAAATGAGATGTGGTCTTGTACTCTGTGGGTTCAAGTTTCTGTGAGACAGACAGACAGACAGACAGACAGACAGAGTGGCAGACGGATGCATGAATAACGTTCCCTTCCTTTCCTGAAATAAAGCAGGAAAAGCAAAAAGAAAAAAAAAATACCCGAAATCAAATGTGCAGTTATTGGCTATATCGTGTTACTGGTCTCCAGGGACTACAAGGAGTTTGTGCCAACAATTCCTACGACTCTTTCAACTTCATTTGTACTTCAAATTTGATGTCTTAAAAACACATTAATTTTTTGTTGGAATAAAGCATACATGTAATCATTGCTCACAGAGCAAAAACATTCAACAATGCTGGTTTCGAACCCCCAATGCATCGACGAGCATAAAAATCGCTGCCCTCAATTTTAATATTGAGCTGTGCGAGATTCGCTGCCAGGGTGGGGTTGTCTACAAATATACATATCATCATTATGAATTGCGCACTGGCCGTGCACAGGACTCATTCTATTCAGATTTTTGTGTATTCATCTGTGCCACAGAAAGAATTGCCCGCCAGTGCCGTATGTAGTCCCTGGTCACATTTTCACGATAATGCCTGTTTGTTCAATAATCATGGGGGCTGAAAGTGGGGATATTTTTTATTACAATAGATCTCTACTTCTCTTGAAAAAGAGATCTGGTAGCTCCCAGCGACTAATCATAAAATTTCTAGGATGACAATATGTGCACACTACACGCCACCGTGGTGCACGGCGGCACCTTTTCCAACTTTCAAATCTTGTTCAAACAAATCTAGATCTAGATCTATACCGTATGTACACGGGAGAGAACTGGGCCCCACAACATTCAGCTCAATAAAATTAAGTTTTTCTTGCTATTGCAAGAACAATCAACAGCTTCAAAAACCCATAAACTATTCCTGGATTTTGGTATTAGCTGTTGATTATTCTTGAAATAGGAAGGAGAACTGAATTTCGAGTTTACCAAGGCCAGGGGGCCCCGAGTTCTCCCCTGTAAACGGTAGACATTACTGGTTGATCTATTACTTAGACTATTCTAGATATGTAGGCAAATTTTCCTAGAAATAGTTTGATTTTAATTTGTATCTGAATATTTTCTACATTAATGCAATTTATGATGGTGGAATATGAATTCAAATGAAATCTCTTACTTCCTCAAAATGGTCGTAAAGTGCGGCAAAAGTCATTAAAAATTGTGCGCAGAGTAATAATTGAGCGGGGCTGAGCCAGCCGCACCGCCGGCTGAGCCCGCCGGCCAGTAGCGCCGGGCGGCTGGGCCACCGGTCCGTGTTGCACTCCCAGTCCCACACTCTACAGCCTGCTTCAGGCCTGCTTCATAATCGGGGTAATTCTTCGGCATGTAAACATTGAAATACAAATTGCCATCAAAATATATGATAGAAAATCTGCCTACATACCAATAGAAAACAATTTATACACGAATCTCAAATTTTACTGAAATTAGTTACCTTTGGAACGACTTGGAAGAACGATTTGATCGTCCCCTTCTGATTTTTAACACGCTCCATCTTCAGCAGGGCTTTGTCCAGAACTTCAGTGAAGAGAACACATTGCGTAGACGCAGTGCGCCACAACTTTTGACCTTCCAACACGGCATCTGCTCGTTTCCGGTGCTCATTCACAAACACAAAAGCATTTATGAAGTTCATATATTTGTTAACGGGATTTTTGTGAACAATGCACCCTCGCTTAAGGAGGAATTCTGTTAGATTTTCCGGGTCAGTAGGTCTATTGTCCCTATTGTTCGCCATCTTTGACATTGTTTCCACGTACGTACGTACGCGCACATTTTTCTACATAATAATATAATATACCTAGATACCAAAGATCGCATGCGCGCGTATATCGACTACGCGACTTTTGGTGGCACAACTCACCAACCTTGAACATGAAGAAGGTGCGTAACTATGCATTCTTCACTCGCTGTTTCATTTCGGATCCAAAGTCGGTGATTCGTGTATTAACCGAAAGTCGTGTAGTGTGCGGGGGCCTAAGATAGCTATCTCTCGGTCATAAAGTGAAACGATGCCGCGAGAAATTGTGGGATTTTGATGGAGTGCGCGAACTATTCGGTCAGCGTGGAAAGTTTCCAGCGAGACGAGAGGCCGGGCCCGTGATCAGACGGGATGGGCGCGAGAGTATGGATCGACATTTTTTATAATTTGAAAAGCGTACGCCGGGTGCTGACCCCCTCCCCCCCAGCGTACGGTTTGTACGCTCGTGAAAATGTTGATAATTGTGAACGGCCCCTTACTCTTGTCTGGAGAATCTCAGGTGATAAATTAGATGCGATAGCTTTTGCATTGCTGATGATCCCTGATACCTATTTCCTCCAATCCGCACAAGCGAAGCACCTCTTTCTCATGGATGGAACCCATTTTTCCCATTTTGTTTCATCAAAATTAAATGTTAAGTCTTCTGGAGTAACTATTTCAAAAAGTTGTCACCGTCTGTAACATTTTGGGCAACTGTGCTTCCTACGATTGCAGCATGTTTGCTGACTGAATGTTTTAAGACAGGTCTTCCAAATCGTTTTCCTCTGTGATGTTTTTGCACAGTTCTGTTGGGTTGGTTTTCCCCTTTCTTTGCTGTGTTTTGTTTGTCTATAACATCCTTTCATACTTAAATTGTGTGAAACTTTCTTTGATTATATTTTATAATCACTTTCTTTCTGACTGTCATTTTTGGTATATGGTACATCGAAAACTCTACGGCCATTGTGGCATGTGCCTATTCCACACATTAAAGTTATTCTGTGTTTGCTTTTCATGGATGTTGGTATTTGGACACATTTGTAATGATACCATTCTTCACACTCCATGCACTGAATTCATTGCAAAGAGTCGTTGTAAGGTGTCTTACGCATGCAACATGTGGTAACCTTTTCTTTCAAAAGTATATTTGTGCTTGTGGTTGAGCTTTTCTTTCTCATGAACTTTAAAAAGAAAGACCTCGCAGAGTTTCTGATCTTTAGCCCATGTTACCTGCACGACTTGTACAGTCAGTTAGGAAGGGGGATTATTTACATCAAACACTTTAGACAGATGGTGTATATGTCACAATTTTGAAAGGTGATCACTGGTTGATTCGCAGACTGTGGTAAAATTATGACACTAATATTTAATACTCTTTAAAAATGAAGAGTGAAAATGTTCACTCATGAAGGAGTACCAGAAAAGAGTGAGTTTCAAGTGAAATTGTAGTGAATTTTGAGCAAAAATTTCGTTTTCACTAATGTTAGAGTGACCTCAGGGATCACTCAAAATCTCTTGCTTTGAAGTAGTCCCAGTGGTTCTTCGGAGGTTTTGAGCCAGAGTGGCTGTATGCCACCATTCCCACCTTCTCAGGGTCTTCCAGCATTGATTTGTCCTCAACGAACTCCTTCAAAATCGTTACTTGCTTTGTATCGATCCAGAATATTAGCGTCCACATCTTTCCGCTCATTGTGATATCAATGTAGATTTACGATCTAAATTTGGATATGGAAAATTATGAATGAGCAGCAAGGAAGACAAGTATTAGTAAAGGATTTAAAAGAAGATGTTCTATGATATCTCTTCGACAGCATAAGTTGTCAACGTGGCATGTATTGAACGTGTTGTACTGGTTGACTTCGTACTGTGTGCAAAAGTGATCATGTACCTGGTACTACAATTGTACCTGATATTTTTCTTGCTCTTCTTTCTGTTACATGATGCTTGATACGCCCCTCTAACACTACATTGCATATTTGAGATTCGTTCATACTTACAGTAAGTGAGAATGAGCAATCCTTAAAAGTGCATTGTCCTTTACACCTAAACCTGTTCCCAAGACACATCATGATCGCTGAATTTGATTAGGCACATTTCATTTACATCACTGATGAGCCCTGACATGTATTCACTTCAATTGGGACAAGTGAAGTGCAGCTTTCTCACAGATGGAGCCCATTTTTCCCCACTTTGTTTCATCAAACTTAAATGTAAAGTCTTCTCTGAGTAACTATTTCAAAAAGTTGTCAGTAATGTATTGGGCAACTGTGCCTCCTACCAAGTGCATTGATAGTTTCTCTGCTGAAATAATTGTCATGGGATTATTTGGAGAAACCTCCTAATCTGTGATTCAGCCAGTCATATCATTGATATTTCTTGCTGTTGTATTAATTTGATCTTCGCAAGTGTCATCAATTTATTCACTTTCTTCATCTTCTTCTGTTACAGCATTGTTTTTCAATAACTGATCTCTCCTTCATGATGTAGTACAAATTTCTTGACTACTGTTATTAAAATCCTTTCTATTCTTCATAAATTTATTTCCTTTGACTTTTGTCCAAGTCATGGGTCTTTGTTTGCTGACTGAATGTTTTAAGACAGGTCTTCCAAATCGTTTTCCTCTATGATGTTTTTGCACAGTTCTGTTGGGTTGGTTTTCTCCTTTCTTTGCTGTGTTTTGTTTGTCTATAACATCCTTTCATACTTAAATTGTGTGAAACTTTCTTTGATTATATTTTATATCACTTTCTTCCTGACTGTCATTTTTGGCGTTTATAAGGTACATCGAAAACTCTACGGCCATTATGGCATGTGCCTATTCCACACATTAAAGTTATTCTGTGTTTGCTTTCTATGGATGATGGTATTTGGACACATTTGTAATGATACCATTCTTCACACTCCATGCCCTGAATCCATTGCAAAGAGTCGTTGTAAGATGTCTTACGCATGCAATATGTGGTAACCTTTTCTTTCAAAGGTATTTTTTGTGCTTGTGGTTGAGCTTTTCTTTCTCATGAACTTTAAAAAGAAAGACCTCGCAGAGTCCCTGATCTTTAGCCCATGTTACCTGCAAAGAAGACAAGTATTAGTAAAGGATTTGAAAGAAGATGTTCTATATCTCTTTGACAGCGTAAGTTGTCAACGTGGCATGTATTGAACGTGTTGCACTGGTTGACTTCCTACTGTGTGCAAAATTGATCATGTACCTGGTACTACCTGATATTTGTTGCTCTTCTCTTTGTTACATGATGCTTGATACGCCCCTCTAACACTACATTGCATACTTTAGATTCGTTCATACTTACAGTAAATGAAAATGAGCAATCCTTAAAAGTGCATTGTCCTTTACACCTAAACCTGTTCCCAAGACACATCATGATCGCTGAATTTGATTATGCACATCTCATTTACATCACTGATGAGCCCTGATATGTATTCACTTCAATTGGGACAAGCGAAGTGCATCTTTCTCACAGATTGGAGCCCATTTTTCCCACTTTGTTTCATCAAAATTAAATGTAAAGTCTTCTCTGAGTAACTATTTCAAAAAGTTGTCAGTAATGTATTGGGCAACTGTGCCTCCTACAAGTGCATTGATAGTTTCTCTGCTAAAATACAATTGTCGTGGGATTATTTGGAGAAACTTCCTGATCTGTGATTCTGCCAGTCATATCATTCATATTTCTTGCTGTTGTATTAATTTGATCTTCGCAAGTGTCATCAATTTGTTCACTGTCTTCATCTTCTTCTGTACAGCATTGGTTTTCAATAACTGATCTTTCCTTCATGATGTAGTACAAATTTCTTGACTACTCTTTCAATTAAAATCCTTTCTATTCTTCATAAATTTATTTCCTTTGACTTTTGTCCAAGTCATGGGTCTTTGTTTGCTGACTGAATGTTTTAAGACAGGTCTTCCGAATCGTTTTCCTCTATGATGTTTTTGCACAGTTCTGTTGGGTTGGTTTTCCCCTTTCTTTGCTGTGTTTTGTTTGTCCATAACATCCTTTCATACTTAAATTGTGTGAAACTTTCTTTGATTATATTTTATATCACTTTCTTCCTGACTGTCATTTTTATACCCCCGCCAAACGAAGTTTGAAGGGGGTATATAGGAATCATTGGCATTGATTAGGTACATCAAAAACTCTACGGCCATTGTGGCATGTGCCTATTCCACACATTAAAGTTATTCTGTGTTTGCTTTTTATGGATGATGGTATTTGGACACATTTGTAATGATACCATTCTTCACACTCCATGCCCTGAATCCATTGCAAAGAGTCGTTGTAAGATGTCTTACGCATGCAATATGTGGTAACCTTTTCTTTCAAAGGTATTTTTTGTGCTTGTGGTTGAGCTTTTCTTTCTCATGAACTTTAAAAAGAAAGACCTCGCAGAGTTTCTGATCTTTGGCCCATGTTACCTGCACGAGATTTACAGTCAGTCAGAAAGGGCGATTATTGACATCAGTCACTTTAGACAGATGGTGTGTATGTCACAATTTTGAAAGGTGATCACTTGTTGATTCTCAGACTGTGGTAAAATTATGACACTTACATTTAATGCTCTCTTAAAATGAAGAGTGAAAATGTTCACTCATTCAGATTTATTTTTGTGAGAAACAATGACAGAGAACGTGGAAGTGAAATTAAAAAGACCATTTGGATGCTTTTGGTCTGGTGTTCCTTGTACTGGTTATATTGCTTCCTATTGTGCACAAAAGTGATCATGTACTGGGACCTGGTCCTTTTTTTTTTTGCTCTTCTTTCTGTTACATGGTGCTTGATGTGCCCCTCTAACACTACTCTGCATACTTTGAAGTCGTTCATACTTATAGTAAATGGAAAAGAGCAATCCTTAAAAGTTACAGGTGGTGAACAAAGGCCTCCTACCGATATTTGTCGGCGGTGAAATTCGTTGCTTTCTTCGGGTGGATCCTCGCTGCCAGTTTGTATTTGGCTTGATGGAAATCACCCTCAAATCTGACTTCGGTAATCTTCTCCAGGTCACAAAAGTTGATTACTCTGCCAGCGAGTTGGACAGTGTCCCAGTGTTCTCTTGTCGGTCTTTCGCAATGTCAGTAGTTCTCCACACCTTGCGCCTTGCGCCTTGCACCTTGCGCCCCAGTGTCCTCTGCACCTTGTGCCTCTCCACTTAGTATTACAATTTGGTGTACATCCGAGTATGTCAATTAGTACATGACATAACAGGGGGGACCGATTCAATCAAATTAATACACATCCTTACAATATAACCGTAATATTTTGATAAATTAATATTCACATATAATATAACCGGAATATCTAAATAAATATTCACACATATATACTGTATATATATATATTTACCGGAATATCTAAATTCCCCCACCCACTGGACATGAGGGGGGGTTAACCAATTGAAAAAAAAAATTATTCAACTTAAACCCTTTTTAGCGTTTACCCCAGAGCCTGTGAGGAAGGGGGGGGGGGGTAATTTAACAAATTAATATACAGAATTAAACCCTGTTTAAGCTTCCGCCCCCTTGAACCTACAGTATAAGGGGGGGGGGGTAGCAATGGAGTGGTTTTACAATTTAATACTCAACCTCATAATCCAGCTTAAGACCTTTTTCAAGTGTCTGCCCCCTGAACCTATGAAAGTGGGGGGG
This sequence comes from Diadema antillarum, assembly GCF_040938485.1. Classification (NCBI taxonomy): domain Eukaryota; kingdom Metazoa; phylum Echinodermata; class Echinoidea; order Diadematoida; family Diadematidae; genus Diadema; species Diadema antillarum. The sequence continues at coordinate 1,668,373 of NW_027271054.1, forward strand.
GGGGGGGGGGAGCAGCTTGATACATTAATACACAGAATTAAACCCTATTTCATTTAAGCTTCAGCAGTTTAACAAATTAACACTTGACCTTACAACCTCATTAAACTTACGTCCCCTGAACGTATAAGGGGGGGGGGGGGGGGGGGGGAGGGGGGAGGGGGGGGGAGGGGGGGAGGGGGGGGGAGGAGGCAATTAAACAATATGATACTCAAAATTAAAACCTTTTTAAGTTTCTGCTACTTGAACGTATGGGGAGGGTGGAGCAGTTTAACAAATTGATACTCAACATCACCATCTTATTAAGCTTCCGACCCCTGGACCTCATCGCAGAATTTACTGGCCATCGCGTCTGGTGGTCCTGTTGGTGTTGTAGCCAGGTCTTCCACAAGCCCGTATTCAAAGCTGGTATTCATCTCTCAACTCGGCTAGATACTGCAATTCTTGCATTTCCCCAAATGTCTTTGGATCCAATGCTACAACTTGGATTTGGCTGTTAAGGTTATGAAATTTTGTCTCTAGGCTCGACAACAGAGAATTACACGTTGCATATGTTACCAAACTTTCCTCTTCTTTTGAAAGAGTAACTCCCCAAAGTCTCAGTACTTCAGCAGCTGAAACACTCTTCCGTCGTAGTTTAGCTGTAAATGAATGCCTAAAGGCTGCTCTTGGAATAGGATTCCCGCAAATACTGCAAGCCATGGTTGCACACCAATCCTTTCATCAACACTTTACTTTACTCTACTAATCATAAGATTCCCGCCTTTCCTAATGCCAGTCTTGTGTAACTTTACATAAGATACTTCTTGACCAGCATCTGTTCCGAGTTGTAGTTTACCTCCCTTCCTAACATCATCATGTTGGGGGTAAACCCCTTGTTTCGGTTAACCATAGATCTAATAGCGCCTGCTAGTCGAGGTACATGATAATCCCACTCTGTTGGTGTTGAATTTTCAAAGCACCTTATGGCGTCCCCTAAGGTACGGTTATACCTTTCTACCTCACCGTTTGCAGAAGGGCGGTAGGGAGTCATTTTGGCCTTATGTATTTGTAAGACCATTCAAACTTGAACAAAAAGATTACTTTCAAAATTACAGCCCTGATCTGTGAAAATTTGTAATGGGCAACCAAAACGGGAAAAGAATTCATTCACTGCTGCCCGCGCAGTGACTTCCACGGTCTGAAGTGGGATCCACTTTACCCACTTTGTAAACTGATCAACAATAACTAAAATATGTACATTACTGGCCTGGGTCTTGGGAAAAGACCCTAAAAAGTCTAAATGTACCCATTCCATTGGCACTCCTGCGTGATAAGTCATCATCGGATAGCGCCCCTTACAGGGCTGCCAACACTGGAAACTAGTTGAGAGTGAGACTCCCATAGGCCAATGCTATAATTGAGGAGTCAACATGAGTGAGATCAATAGAAATGCATGCAAATGAAATAAAGATTTAGAGTGAGAAAGGACCAAAATGCCTGAGTCTCACGCTCAGTGCGTGAGAGTTGGCAGCCCAGCCCTTAATGCCCAGTTTTCTTGTTACGATTGCATATCGCACAATTTGCTACATAGGCCAGTACACCTAGGGTCATCCCATACTGATATTGATAGTGAGAAACTGAAAAATAGTGAAAAATCTGAAAAAATAGATTTCCTGGATATGGGACCTGTCTCATTGGCAAGAAGGCACTTTTCTTGGCTGCTTTCTTGGCAATCCCTATTAAACCAAACAAATGATATTTTCAAGATACACCCTTTGTTGCATCATGGCTGACATACTATATTCTACTTTTAGGGTGCCAAACCGGTCTGTAGCGGCAACCCAAGGGAGACAAAAAAAAAAAAAAAAAAAAAAAAATGGCCAGGGTAGATAAAGTGGTCGCTATACACAGGGTTGTTAATGGTTTTTCTTCTTTGGGGAATTGTGTTGAGTGGCCACATATGGCAGGTGGCCGCTTAATATATAGACAAGTAGTTGCTATGGCAGATTTTATTGTATGTGTACATATTACATTTGTATTGCATATATGGCGAGACATTGTTGATGAGCAGGAGTATAGAAAATGCGATGGGGAAAGTGCTGCGAGTATTCTCGCGAGTAAAAAAGAAAGGAACAAAAGTTACTCTATACATGTTATAAGATGTTCTTAAATTTAACAGCAATCTTGTCGCAGACGAGACCTGCTTTTCATTTCTTTCTTATCCACTAGGCCAATCAGAGGACTTCATGATACTAGTTATGTACAGAGTATGTTTATATATCATGTGGTGCTTGTCACTGGAAATAATAAGTTTATTACTGCAAGCATGCACTGATAATGCAGAGTTTCTGTTTTGTTAGGGATCAAATTTTTTTTTTGTAAAATTTGCACAAATTCCTCTTTGTTCTTTGCCTTGTTTCTTTTTTGTATGTGTGTGTATGTGTGTGTGTGTGTGTTTGTTTGTTTGTTTTTCAGGTGGTATGAGGGCAGGGTGGAATACGCAAGAAATTAAATATTGAATTCCCATCGGTTGATACACCTGTATGTAAAGGTTACTTGAGAACCAATAAATTACCTTGAAAAAAAGTTGATCCTAGTTTCATCTGACCTCACTATAATGGGACTTCCTTGAAGTAGCAATATATAATATGTTATGACATATTTGTATGGTGTAGATAAGGTAGTTCCAGTTCCCTTCCCCAGGCCCATTGTTAAAGACAAAGAAAGAAGCAGACTTTATTATTATCATCATGTTAAAATCACAATACATTATAATCATTCCTGTCTTGGAGAAATTTTAAGCCATGTTTTCACGTGAGTTAATCTGTTGACATTACTGCAAGGCAGTGTGATGATGGTGATTTTATTCCCTTATGTATGCAGTATTGATGGCTGAAATCAGTAATTCTAATGATAATAATCATTACAAATTTCACATTTTATTTGAATTGATTTATTGGGTTTCAGTGTCATCAGAATATTACATCTACATGGAAAAAAGTACAATTGTCATGTGATACACAGAAGGTCTTTTTTGTACAATAATGTGTGATTGGATGTGCACAGCGTTATGTTAAACGAGAAAGTTAAAAAAGAAATAAAAATCTTTAGGCAGAAATTTTGATTTTGCTTACTTATATTCTTGTATCACTGATTATATGCACATATCATGGGGATAGGAAAAGATACCAGACCACCTGCATTATAATACTATGTCTTTGATTCCAGTAAAAATGCAAAAACATCTTGATGTTTACACATTCCATTACCTTACAAGTTACAAGCTAGAGTGGAGAGGGGAAGGGGTTCACCCCTCTCCCTCCCCTACATGTAGTTCCATGGCTCTTGCCTTGCTCCCTTTACAATGTGTTTCATGTTTTATGGATAGGGAAATGCCATCTCACACCACTGGCATATCCTTTCTCCTAATTGTCATTCCTAGAACTGACGAGGTTTTATTTTTTCACTGACAAGACTGTTTTTTGCATGTAATATGACTGTATTCTCTCTCTGTTTGTAACGATGTACTTAAAGAAAGGAAGTTTGATGGTCTATTGTTAATAAACGGGGTCTGGTGTATTCAAGAGTCAATTGAGAAATATTGTAATATTTTCCAGTGAGAAATATTGTCATATTTTTTTTTGTCTCAAGTTGAAGAGCTCATTCAAACTCTTGATATGTTTGCTAACTTCAGTATTTCATTATGTGCTTCAATGCCTATGGATGTTATCATAATAAACTGTATTTATTGAAGAAAACAAACTTTATAGCATGTGTCATCTTTCTAGCATTGCAAATACATTGTACATAAATTCTGTATTGACCAGTGTGTTTAGTCTGCATCTTGCAGTCTGTTTCGCGGTGTGACTTCTTACTGTCAAAGAGTGATCCATATTATAATAATCTCTCGTCTTCAGTTCCATAAGTACTTTTGAGGATCTTGTGTGCGGGTCATGCATTGCTGAACTGTTGCACATTGCAGTTTCTAAAGTGCTCCCTGTAATACACACATGGTGCCGCAGAAGCACTATGTACAAGTGTCCTGTTATTGACCTCAAAATGTGTACATGTGATGTGTTCAATCATTCTTGGTAGATTTTAATGAGTACTTGATTCCATACTATGGCAATACTTTCAACTTGGCAATACTGGGTGGACATACAAGTGTAGAATTACAAAGTCATACATTTGCAAGTCAAAGGAGTTCTTAATGGGGAATGGAACCCAAATATACATGTTGAGTGAATACCGCAATATTACGTAGCAGAATCAGCAAATCATCAAGAAAGTTATAAATGTGGGTGCAGCCATGGCTGGATGAGAGGACTTGTATTGTTTGTGGTGTCATGCATGGACAATGATAAAACGAAAATGTAATGGAAATTCCACAAATTTCTTTAATGATAAGTACACAGTTCAGTGACTTCTTGCTGACATAATTATGTTAAGGGTAATTTTATTTTCCCCTGCTTTCTGAAAGAGGTATTAGTCGAGTGCTCATACATCATGTTAGAAAGTGAAAATATTTGTCATTTTCTTTTCATTATCTGTATGTCCCTGTGTAGCATTACAAATTGCTGTAGTCTTCTCATCCAGCTATGGCAGTATACCAAAGCTGTATACAACAGATTGTGCGATTTTCCTCAAACAATATTGATGTGTTCAGCCACTAAATATTGCTACATTCCCCCATCCGTAGTGTTTGGGTTTTACTCTCCTTTAGATTGATGATCATTCGTTATCAATAATACATTGTAGATATTATACACATTATATCCCAGTCATTGTTCCAAAGTGTTTTCATCATAAAGACAATGCAGTCATGGATCAAGTCTGTACATTGTATACATTGATTAATGATTATAGAAACACCAGATGGATTGATTTTTTTTTTTCTTAATGACACAACGAACATTTTCCAATTTTCTCTTAAATACATACATTTACATAATTTACATCTCGGCTAATTTCATGCAACTTTCAAATTCACTTTTACCAACGTCCCATGCTTGTGTGTGTGTGTGTGTGTGTATGTATGTATGTATGTGTGTGTGTATATATGTATATATATATATATATATATACACACATACATATATATGTATACATATATACGTATATGTGTATATGTATATATATATATGCATATGATATTTACATATGTATATATTTATATGCTGGCAGAAAATATATAGAATAGAAAATATATCATTATGCTTAATACTATAATACAATTGTAGTGGACAACAGTGATTGATAGGCCTATGTTGTCATGTTATGTCACTGCTGTAAGACTTGTGAAAATGATGAGTGTCATGGATTGTTGCGTCTAGTTGTCATGATACAATTCAAAGACTGACCTGAATACATTGCAGTTAATGCGCAATGATGACATCCCACTGCTCTCTTAAAACCTAGATCATACAATAATTAGAAATTTTATTCATTATCAGGTTTTTTTAATTGTTTTTGTCTCGCCCACTGGAGGTGAAGGCGAGACTAAGGGATCCAAATGGCGTCCGTCCGTCGTCCGTCCGTCGTCCGTCACAAATGTTAAAGTTTACCTGCAAGACTCTCTTATGATGCATAACTTGGCAACTATTACAGCAATGGCAGCCACACTTGGGTGATAGAAGCACTAGGGGTATCTACATGTTATGGTGTTGTCGGAGGTCATGTGATGATGTCAAAGGTCATTTGAGGTCATATATTAAAGAGTATGTGCAAGACTCTTCTATGTTAAAGTTTACCTGCAAGACTCTCTTTTGACAAATAACCTCAAAAAAGTTGCTTGGATCACAACCTAACTTGGGTCATAGATGCACTTGGGGTACCTTCATGTTATGGTGCCGTTGGAGGTCACAGGATAAGGTCAAAGGTCACTTGAGGTCATCCGTTAAAGTTTACTTGCAAGACTGTCACAGACAGGGGTCAACGAACTTTTAGGTCCCAATGTTAAGTTTTTATGGCGCATTTTGATTACACTGTATGGCTCATAACATTTGATCCCTTTGTTTGTTTGTGACCAAACTTGGATGGTAGATGTCCCTTGGGAGGTGAAGGTCATCACAAGGTCAAAGGTCACAGACAGGGTTCAACAAATTTTTAGGGCCCAATGTTAAGTTTTTAAGGGCGCATTTCGATTGTGGTTCAGAACTTTTGCTCCCTATGTATGTTTGTGACCAAACTTGGATGGTAGATGTCCCTTGGGGAATTAAAGGTCAGCACAAGGTCAAAGGTCACAGAAAGGGGTCAACAAATTTTTAGGGCTCATTGTTAAGTTTTTCTGGCACGTTTCGATTATGGCTCATAACTTTTGATCCCATTGTCTGTTTGTGACCAAACTTGGATGGTAAATGTCCCTTGGGGAGTTGAAGGTCACCACAAGGTCAAAGGTCATAGGCAGGTCAATGAACTTCTGTGTGTTAGAAAAATATTAATTTCTTGTACGCGAATGGGCGGGACACAATTTGGCACTTGCCAATGCCTTGTGTTTTTATACTGAGTCAAAATAAATTTCATTATGTACAAGTAATTGACATAGTAATTGGGCAAAAAAAAAAACACACACACAAACAAATGAGAAATGGCTGCACATCCTCTAATGCCAAAAATCATGGGATTTAAAGAGACACATATTTAAAGTTTTATGACCCTTCAAGCTTTACATTATATAGACGATGACTGGCGGGGGAGGGAACATACCGAATGTTCCACCCAAAGGGTTTGAAATGCTAGTGAGGGAGGTTATAAGTCCCGAGACGAAGTCGAGGGACTTATAGCCTCCCGAAATAGCATTTCAAACCCTGAGGGTGGAACGTTTGGTACATGTTCCCGACAACAAAAGTCATCATCTGTTATATTATATGGGTTAGTCAAATACGTCAACGTCAACCACCAAAGATCGTAGAGATTCAGTGTACTTCATACGCGTAGCGTAGCCCGACCAGACGCTGTTAATACGCAGCAGTGCGCTCGCGCTACACACAGCGACTGGGCTACCGGTGTGTTTACACTGTACGATCCTAACCACTAGCATGCATGCAGAGCACAACGCACTCGATCGCTCGCTCGCGCAGAGCCAAATTCACTGTGCGCGCGTGGGTGGCCGGTCCGTATAGGCCTTCTGTCATTTGTTACGTGAAAATGTTCTCCCATGGGAGAACATTACCAAGAATGTTCGCCCATGGGCGAACATACCGAATGTACCTCCATCACGTGACTCTGTTTAGCCAATCACTAACCGGTATTTGACTAACCCATTTAATATATAAGCTTATATACATTATGTGTAAATGCGAGCATCACAGTTTGGATGATAAGTGCATTTGTGTGCAACATGTACAGGTGCAAGTCACATTCAGCATGGGGCGGGGAGGGCTCTTTTGAGAGTATTTTTATCCAAAAAAAAAAAAAAACAGCAGCAAAAAATGTAGGCCTATTCGAATTGCACTGTCATTTTCATAAGTGTTGGATCTATGATAGAAATGTGATACTATGTAGTTAATATGATATATGTATTTTTTATTCTCTCACAGTTAACTTGTGCCGTGTGAGAGTGAAATACCCATAGGTCATGCACATGATCCATCAGGATCAAGGCAGTTTAGCCAAGTATCGACCAGATTGTTCAATGAAATTTCCTCTTCCAAATATAATGTGAGACGTGTGTAATGTCCAATGCTAGTTGCTGGATCCTGCTTAAACGATTAACTAACCATGACGTGAACAGTTTCAGTATTTCCTGAAGTCCTAAATTTGCGTTTTATCGGGCTTTTGCATACTAACGGCCAGATCAAAAGACTGCTTGCCTGAGCTCAGCTGCAGTGCTCATGCAGTATCGAATGAATTGTACGAGTATTTACCGTTCACTTTATACATTGTAGCCCGGGAGTGTGCTGGCCTGGCAATTTTGCAAAAACAAGTATCACGTAACTTCAGTCACTTCACCGTTTTATAAAACAAATAATGCACAGTGCTTTGGTCTGGCGTGAGCAAAAACTTGTCCCCCCTTTGAAACTTTGAGCTCCAGTCAAAAGTTACTATCCGATGGGTAGTTCTTACTAACATCCTGTGTAATATAGAATTATTATACGTTTTCCCGCCCAATTTCATCAGATTTGCATTCGATTTAATGATGCGAGCATTCATTTTCGAGCGAATTTGAGTGATCACCGAGATCAACATTCAAAAAGCTAAGGAGTTTATTCAATTTAATTTCATCAGCATTCGAATTCCTGATTTTGTCACATAAACGTGTAAACAGCGCGATCAAATTAAAGATACACGTGAAACGCATTCAAATTCGCACCAGCACATCTGCGATGAGCATTAAGGAATTCAAATTGACGAATAGGCAAACATTTACAGCCTCTGGGCTGTGTTTTTCGTGTCTGCTCATGTTTTTTGTATATTCTCCATCTGTTTGAATAATGGTACAACCACTTTCAGACAATATGCCAAGGTGCCTGGCGCGTCAACAGATCGACGGCTAAAGAGATTGAGAGACCGAGAGACTGAACATCGAAATTATGAATAATTATATAAAAGAAAGAATATCCCACCACAATGTATCTCACACACATTTCAAACCTCAAACGTGATTGAAAACAAAATCTGTAATACGACTATAATCACACTTGACATATCGATGTTCTCATGTGATCTCTCATTATGTTAGCAAAGTCGGAGTTTAACCATTCTGTAAAATAATGTGATATCCATTTTGATGGGGAAATAAAGAGAAACTAGCCGAATTTAAAAAGAAACATGAAAAAGAGATGTTGAAATTGAAATAATAACACTGAACGTTGATGAATTTGCCATTCATCAACGTAAGAATATTTGTAAGAATTCCATAGAATTACAGGACTTGGTTATGCTAATCGAAATTGAACGGTCAAAGGTTTTGAACGTCTATCCAGCTGGCGCGAAATTGAATGCCAACTTTGAGCCGTTAAATTGAATGAATTTCTCTCTAAATTGAATGAAATAAAATACAAAAGGAATGACATGAAATTAAATTGAATACTCAAAGAATTAAAATGAACCGTGAGAGTAGAGCAGTGACAAAAATCCCTTAAATTTGAACGCCTTGTCATTAATTCGAATGGAAATCTGATGAAATTGGGCGGGAAAACCTATAATAAACCATGCACCGAGGGTCTTTTCCATTGTTACGTCAGTAGTCGAGAACTTGGCAGACAGCGTAATACTGATTGTTGCATGATTTCGTAAACCAGTCGCCTCCCCGTGATGGATCGAAGATGGTGCACGTTTTGCTTCCGGGTTCGTCCGTTGCCCAACCTGTTGGAGGGTATATAGCAGAGAGATATACGTTCAACGCAGAGCTATTATATAAAACGTTTTGGTTAAGCCTGATAATAAACTGATTTGCAATTTTCGTGCCATAGTTCAATACGAATAGAAATTTTGGTTTCAAGCGCAGAAGTTTAGCGCATGGTTTGAGATCTTGCATTTCAAGTTACATGTTGTACTATCATCGTAGAACCCAAATGCAATTTAAACGTTTTCACGTTTGTTCTTAAATATGCAAACTCATCACATTCCAAATCATATCTAAAGTTTTCAGGAATGTGGTGATATAACAAGTGACAGATGGACAAACTACCATTTGATCATGACACTGGATGCAGCAAATGAAATTACAATGCTCTGGTTTGAAAGCTAGGATCAGACTTTTCCAGAATTCGGAGGAAATTACTCATAGATATTTTTCAATCACTGTAACATGGCCTTTTTTTTTGGGGGGGGGGGAAGTGTTGTAGAAATACCTTTTGAAGATACAATTAAGTCAGTGATGGGAATTACTGAGTGAACCTACTCGGAAAGAGAGGCTGAAAAGAGCCGAAGTCGCCTTCGCAGAGTAGCCTTCTGTTGGGGTCGGCAACGAACTGACAGTTGAGCCAGGCGTCCAGGTCATCCCAGTCTACCGAAGGACTAAGGAGGTCCTTAACCTGTTGCAAGCTCTGGACCAGATAGGTTTGCTCCTCAGGGGACTGGATGTTGACCAGTCTCCAGGACCGCTGGCTGCCCTTTGGTGTAACCGTCCCCTTGCTCTCGCAGTGGGCCGCGGCGTCGGCCTGGGAGAGCTTCAGAGGGTACGTGATGGAATACTGCTTGCAGTTCTCCCACAGCCACGAACACGTGTGCGTAGAAGAACTGGCGTCTGGTTGGCATGTCACTGCACCGTACCGTAGGTCGAGAAGAGCCGAGGGGAAAAAACAGAAGTCGCTGAATTTTATCAATCAGAGTGTTGGGTACTGTTCGACATAAAACAAAAAGAATGCTACACATAGGCAGTTAGACGAAGAAGGATCTCCAAATCGAACCAAGCTTATGGCTTACGGTTTTTGTCCTATAAAAATAAGGACAAAAACACCTGACAAAAGACACCTGCCATGCCTTCGAATTGACGAGATTTCGTTGTTAAGTAATTTTTCATTTCTTTCCTCACATTTTTTTTTTAATTCACAAAAGCGACAAATATCTTAATATGTGAATCATTTGCACAAGCTTGGTATTGATAGATGATGTTTTTAGCGCTTTTCTCCACTGGGTACAAATGCTTCTATATAACGGTGGAACAAGTGGTAAGCAGCCATAGAAATTAAAGGAACAATTGAAGTGGTAATACAAGTAGTAACAAAACTTAATGGTAACAATGATAGAAAATGAGAAAAGAAGTAAGGGCCTATATTATACACATGTTCTTGTATTCATTACGAAGACGGTGTACATGTATTTGATTAATGCCAATTATTAAATGTCATCAACTGTCAGTCAACACTGGAAGCTTTCCCTGGTAGTAATTTTCTTTTGCCGTAATTACATGAAGAAAGGAGTGCATAAGCGCAGTTGGCTTCGCGCGCAAATCGAAAAACGAAGATAATTTCTATCCCTGATGTTAACATGTTTCTATTGTATGAGTCGAAATTCACGTGAGTGGAAAAGTTTTTTTATTGTCCCTTTGGATTCGATTTAGGCGAGGTTGACTATACGTTCATCATAATGATAAGCTGAACATCTTCGTGTGTTTTTTTTAATAGACAAAATTGATTGTTTGTGTCTTATCATTTTCATGAAGGTAAGTACAGTGCATTCAGCGTTTGTTAACAGACTCGTTCTAAATTTTCTTGAGAGAAACGGAGAAAAACATAATTGTACATACTATACACATAACTCCGAACAGATGGTAGAAACAAAACATGACGCCAATAGAGGAAGAAAAATTAGCAGTCAGCAATCGGTGAAATAGAATTACCGTCTTGTTGGTACTGGCTCATTTTCGTCGGTGAGCATGGTGAGGCGAAGATCAAACTGGAGAACGAGCTGCCGTCCTGCCCATCCGGGGCCGAAGCCGCAGTGGAAACCGACGTTGAGCGTAAACGAGGTGACGACGCCGGATCAGTTGTCGAACGGAACAGTGACCGTAAAGACAGCGACGGCGACGGCTTTGACGTTGTCGGAGTGGTCGTTTGCATTGGTGTTGTGGTGGGAGAGGATGTTTTTACAGGTGTGGTTGTAGGGACTACTGTTGTAGTAGTAGGTGTTGTGGTTTGGGAGGTTGATACGGATGTTGTTATGGGGGAGGAGGTTTTAACAGGTGTGGTTGTAGGGGTTGCTGTTGTAGAAGATGTTGTGGTTTGGGAGGTTGTTACGGATGTTGTTATGGGGGAGGAAGTTTTAACAGGTGTGGTTGTTAGGGCTGCTGTTGTAGTAGGTGTTGTGGTTTGAGGGGTTGTCACCGGTGTGGTGATGGGGGAGGTGGTTTTTACAGGTGTGGTTGTAGGGGCTGATGTTGGTGTTATGGTGGTAGAGGAGGAGGTAGTAGTACGTGGAGAAGTTTCGCTTGGGATGGCTGCAGAGGAGGAGGCTGTGGAAGCTTTTGTGGTAGGTGTGGTAGCAGGGAAATGTGTTGTAACCGTTGTAATAGTGGGAGAGGAGGATGCTATAGCATGTGTAGAGGCTGACGCTGTCGATGTTGTGGTTGTGACATAAGAAGTGGTTGGGATAGAGGTTGCTGCAGGTGCATGAGTTTGAGAGGACGTGGTAACTGATGCAGTGGAAGAAGGGGGCATTTTGTCACCCTTAGTGGTAGAAGAGGAGATTGTGATAGGCAGAGCGGATGTCGTAGCGGATGGGGTTGTACTCGAAGAAGTTGTAACTGGTATATTGATCGGAGAGGAGGTGGTGGCAAGTGGAGTGGCGGGAAAAGTGGTGGGGGACGATGTTGTGACAGGTGTGTTGGTAACAGGCTGTGTTGTGGTGGGTGCAGAGGTGGAAGATGTTGAATGCACAGTGGCTGGGGAGGATGCTGTTGCGGGTGTTGTGTGGGGTTGGGACATCGTGGTCGATGTAGCAACACGAGATGACGCAACAAAAGGTGTGGTGGTGTGGTACATCGTAGCAGATGTAGCTGAATTCAATGTGGAAATATCGTCATCGTTCGTTTCAAGCAGCGCAGTCGGACTGGATGTCGAGCTCTCTCCTGTGACCAGTGAGTTCCTGTACGTATCTGATTAGTAGAAGAACTAGTAATGCTACTGAAATGCCGTTTTCATAGATAAATGCACACATTGCCATGTGCGAGAGAAGCATATACATTTTCTTCACTTTATGATCCATTTAATACTGAAAATAGATTCAATAAAGACAGAATAACAATGTAGCTGATACACCTTTTAATGCGAGAAGCGATTCATTATAAATTTATGGTGTTAATATTTAGAGAGAAACATGAATGAACGTATCAGAACAAACTTTGAGGACTTGACATGTAGGTCACACGTACAATCATGAAGATCTTAATTTGGAAGCAAAAACAAAAACAAGGACAAAAACACCTGACAATAGACACCTGCCATGCCGTCGAATTGACGAGATTTCGTTGCAGAGTCATTTTTCATGTCTTTCCTCACAATCTTTTTTTTTTTAGATTCACAAAAGCAACAAATATCTCAATATGTGAATAATTTGCACATGGTTTATTTAGATCCTCAGTCTTTTTTTTTTTCTCATTTAGCACTACATGGGTCATAGGAACGGGATTATCTTTCTTACTTTCTTGTGAACATGAAATAAGTGCCAGTCATATCGGGCCATTGTTCTAACACACAGACTGGCCTGGTTCTGAGGTGCAGTCCGAGATATTTCTGTTTTGATCCATTTGTTTGTTTTACTCGAAGCAAGGAGTGACTCTGGTAGTGTGAGCACCCCACGCGCTTCCCAGAGAACACGCAAGTCTAATTGGACCTATGTACAGGTTTCTAACTTTCTACACTCAGCAAAAAAAAAAAAGTAAACGCTTTTTCAAGTTTAGATTTCTCATAGAATATTTGGCTGAAAGCTAATGTATTACATACCATATTAAAGGTAATTTAATTGGCTATCAACCTGGTAGATCATCAAAAAGGAAAATTTTACGCATGAGTGAACACCATTGTTTTTCTCTTCCAGGGCACAAAAGTAAAAATTGCAAAACTGAATAATTTGCCATTCATGCGTTTGTGCTCTTCCATAGAACAATAAGAACAAACAACAAATTTCACACAAAAAGAAACATGAATTAAGTTGCAAAAATAAATCTTTGATCTCTATGATATCTTTAAAGGCCAAAAGATCAATGAAGGCTAAAAATAAAGGGGGAAATAAAGCATCTTATGTCAAATCTAAATTCAAATGAAATGAGAGAAGAAGTAATAATTAACAAAAATGGTAGAATTTTGAGGGTTTTTTTCAAATTTTGAAATTGTAGATAATGTTCGGTTCTTGAAATTGTCACATAGATTCTTAAATCACTATATTGAAAGAAATAAATAAAGAAATTCTGCTCATTTAACCGTCTTTATGCTTATTCCCTTGTCATTTGAAGTTTGACTTGACAGAAAATTTTTATTTTTCCCCCTTAGTTTCCCACTTTGTTTTCTTAGAGGTTATAAAGAGATAAAGAGAACAAAAACTTATTTTTTCTATTTTATTCATGTCTCTCATTGTGTTAAACTGGTCTTTTGTTGTCAATGTTATCGTGAAGGGCATTTGCAAATAAAAGAGAACTTGTCAATTTTTGCAATTTTTAATTTTGTGCCTTGGAGGACAAAATCGAATGTGCTTACTCATGCGTAAAGTTTTCTATGTAATTAACCTATTAGCTTAATAGGCAATTAAATTACCTTTGATATGGTATAAAATACATTGATTTTCACAAAAAAAATCCTCTATGAAAAATATGACCTCGAAAAAGTGTTTACTTTCTTTTTCTTTTTCTTTTCTTTTTTTTTTGCTGAGTGTATGTACCGCTCCTTGACGTTCATGACGTTGTCAAACAGAGTCCGGTGATCGATTGATGTTTGATGAAAAAAAAAACCATACGTATAGTCTTTCACCTTCTCTCTATGTTGCAGTTCTTTGTTAGACGTTGACACTGAAATGTAAGACAACGCGGTTCGGCTGCCGAGGACCCAATTAAAATTGCATATCTGAATGCGTGCATGAAGTGTTGCCGAGGCAATTAAACATACCGTCTATTCCAATGAACAGTAGCCCGCGCATCCCCTTTTCCTCCAAACTGCTATTTATATTGTCGAATCTATAACGAGGTCATGCAGTAAAAACGCCTGCCTTTGTTTGAAAAAAAAAAAGTGCGGGCAGAAATGTTCATTGGTCGACAATGGCAATTCTGATATGTTTTGTTTACGTTACCTAGGCAACAATTATATCTATTTTGTACGGATGGTCCCCTGCTAGAGTCATCTGAACCATGCACAGTCGAGATTTCTAATGAATGCCACGGGTTTCAATTTGCCTTCACAGTTGAAATAACTATAGCTACAGAACTACAGCTTTCAACCACAAACTTGTATGCAGCTGCGACTTTTCTGTTGTTAATCGAAATGGCGATGGTGCAACATTAATCGTTGCTCTCGTGTATGATATAACTGCAAAACCCTTTAAGCGTTGCAAGCTTTATTTTGTGTTAAAACTTTATTCAAATGATTTTCTGTGAATAGAAACCAGTGCAGTTTTTGTAAACATTGACGTTTAATTGATTAGACACCTGTCGCAATTATCAGTATTTTGTTTATGTTTAAAAAACATTTCGACAGATAAGAAAAGAGGACAATACTAAATTTGTACCAACACCTATTGCAATTCTGTCCACAACTTCTTTGCCTCAACGATACTCATATGTTTTTTATGCCTCCGCCACGAAGTGGTGCCGGAGGCATTATGTTTTCGGGTTGTCCGTCCGTCGGTCCGTCCGTCCGTCCGTACCTTCGTACGTACGTCCGTCCGCGTTCGTTTACGCGATAACTTGAGTAATATTGACTGGAATTTTACCAAACTTGGTCCAAGTATAAAGTATGATGGGGCAATTGCTTGATTAGATTTTAGGTGGAATCGGCTGAAGGCCAAGGTCAAAGGTCAAGGTCAAATCATGAAATTGTATCCGTTTACGCGATAACTCAAGACTGGATCAAGCAAATTTCACCAAACCTTGTCCGAGGATGATGTAATGATAGGACAATTACTTGATTAGTTTTTGAGTGAAATCGGACAGAGGTCAAAGGTCACAGATCAAGGTCAAATCCTAAAATTTATCTGTTTACGCGATAACTCAAAACTGGACAAAGCAACTTTCACCAAACTTGGTCCAAGGATGAAGTATGATGGGGCAATTAGTTGAGTAGTTTTGTAGTGATATTGGCAAGAGGTCAAAGTTCAAAAGGTCAAGGTCAAATGCTAAAAATGTTGCTATTTCCCCATATCCATGCAATGCCCAAAGGTATTTTCTTGAAACTTTATGTAGACATGTACTACTGCATGAAGATTCTCCAGAGAGAGTTTCATGTCCTAAGGTCAAAGGTCAACAGATCAAAGGTAAGGTGAAATGTTACAATTTCTCTTTTCTCGCAAATGGTTCAATGCATCTTCATGGAACTTGGTACATACACATGCACTGACTGGCAGGGATTATCTAGGGAATTTAGGGGTCATGGGTCTATAGTCAGGTGTCAAAGGTCAAGGTCAACTCCTCAAAATTTCACTGTTTATTTTATACTGTAATTACACTTTTTCTTCATACCTTGAAAATTACTCAATGCATAAACTTATGAAAGGGTCGGTCAAAAGTCAATTAAAATCTCAATTCCCCAAATACGTACCTGCACTCTGAGACAATTATAGCAAACCTAGTTCAAGGAAAGTGAACATTCAAAACATTTTCTGAAAAACCTGTCATTTCAGTATTTTGCCAGTTATGTGAAACTGTCATCACACATTGTGAAGACATTGTACTATACACCTATTGGGAGAATCATGCGTTATGGCGGAGGAATACCAGTCGCCATATAGTCCATGGGCCAAGACCCGAAAAAGGGGTTGTTGGTACCATCTGAGGTGGCAAAACCTTTTTGGTGTCAGTTTGTTTGTCGGGCATAGATATGCTTATCAAGCTATGATAGCATTTCCAAATGAGTAGCTTAGTCATAGTAAATGAATTTTTAACCAATTTGGTCTCGTTTTTGTATCCCTATACTTCTGAATCGAAACTAAACCGCTATACAAAGGAGAGCACTGCCTTCTGTATGTCCGCAGGTGTTCTGTTGTAAACGCGGTGCGCTTAGTCTTTATTCAAGGCAGCGAAGGGAATATCCAAAGGGTTATGATGTCCACAGCTGTCACGTGGTGCGCTTAGTCTTTATCTAGACCAATATACCGTTATCATATCTAAAGTTCCTCATAAAAGGGATTATCTATACTGCTTTTATACTACCCTAGCAACAAATACATCAGTTTTAAACAAAAATCACTCTGTTCATTTACAATATCATTCATTATAATGTATCGTAGTGTACCGGTACATTGTTTTTGCATTATCTTATGTTGTTGGCGGGGTATCAGCGTTTTCACCGTAGCGTTTTCGCGGGAAAATGATAAATGATTAAAAGATACGGTAAAATTCACGAGGAATTGCTTTTGTTGTTGTTGTTGTTTTTAGATAAAAGGATATACACTGTATCATACGCTTCGGATACTCCCTTCGCCGTCTAGAATAAAGACTAAGTGCTGTGGACATCATAACCTTTGGATATTCCCTTCGCTGCCTTGAATAAAGACTAAGCGCACCGCGTTTACAATAGAACACCTGTGAACATACAATAGAGCTGCATTTTACAGCTCTATGGAACATACAGAAGACAGTGCTCTTCTTTGTATAGCGGTTAGTTTCGATTCAGAAGTATAGGGATATAACAACGAGACCAAATTGGTTAAAAATTCATTTACTATGACTAAGCTACTCATTTGGAAATGTTATCATAGCTTGATAAGCATATCTATGCCCGACAAACAAAATGACACCAAAAAGGTTTTGCCACCTCAGATGGTACCAATATCTGGCCTGGCCCATGGACTAATAGCGACATTTCTAGTTTATACCTATCCATTATGTTGGGGGTTTTTGTGTGTGTGTGTCTGACGCGAGGTAAAAACTCCTCTTATGCTGCTGCAAGATCCCTCATACAGTGAATATCCCTTCTCTACCGAACAATAGGATCATGTGATACTCATTCTCTCATCGGGCATAATGGGTAAAAATTAACCCATATATAGAAAGAGAAGGAGGAACGAAAAGATGGAACGCCCGTGTCAGGGAACATTCAATTCACATAATCAATTATGCTCTTTTACACTTCTTGATTTTGTGCTTACGAAATAAAATGCATCGTTGATAGTATAAAGCCTGCTGCTATTCCCAACTTCATCGCGCCATTTTAATACATTTCACTTTTGTCAAGATGTTTACACATGAGGAAAGTGAAATGGAGTAAAATGAAATAAAATTCACCAATTACGTATATTTGTATTCTTTAGATCTTGTGGAAAACCTCTCCAAATTACACTGCTAAGTATAGTGTTGGAAGTGTGTCCGACATAGCGAGTATGGGAGCCGTATATTGTGAGGAATCCATAGACCGTCTGCGGAGAAACTCACCCGAAGCTGAACAAATTCTGACCGACCGAACCCTCAACGTACGCGACGTCGCGCAGCCCTTGTACACGGTGAAATCGACCATCGACGGAATGGACGTCATGTTGTGTCCCGTTCTTTGTGACGAAACGGCACATATTTCCTGTTGGCTGGTTCGGTTGCATTGCGAAGTTGTTGTGGCTTGCAAAGGATGGTAGAAAAAGAAAAGGGATTATGATGAATGATATTTCGCAGACTTGTAATAATTGTCTTCCTTCCTTGACATGCTTGATGACATGAATAATATTTACCTTAATAAAGAAAAAACTCTCCTGGTATGTACATAAATCATTCTTAATGTAGTTTGCCAGAGTTATCTGCTATTGGCGCCATATTGTATTCCCTTTTGTTATTGTTTGTTTGTTATATTTTCTTTATTTGCATCTGCTTTTTAAATTTTGATATCAAAAGCTAATGATATGAATACAATACATGATATAACATAATATAATATAATATAATGTAATATAATATAATATAATATAATTCATATGTATAAAAACATGTGTTGGAGTGTCTGTAATAAATATTATGAATATTTTAAGTGGTATAAATTCACGTCACAGTAAGTCATATATATAAGAATACTTTTTAACGCTTCCCCATACAGCTTTGCCGTTCAGTCAGTTGTGCGAGCCAAATTCCCAGAAAACATTCCTTCACCACAAGTAAGCTAGTGATTCTTTATTCTTATTCACAAAGCGAGATTGAACAGGCCTTTTAATACAGCCATCTCAAAATACCATAGGTTTTGTATGCAGACAGGATGCTATGAGAGTTAAGCTTATCTCTAGAAATGCATGTCTTTGCTCCATATTATCTTCTGAAGTTTGTCCCTGTGATTCTGGCTTTAAACTAAAAGACAGCGGAAACTCATAAATCGAACAACATCGTTGTATTTCTGAAAATATAATAATGCAATCATTGCGTCGCATGTATGAAATGTTGATATAAGATAAATTAAAAAAAAAACCCTAAAACACTGTGATCTCAAGAACATCAAACAAGGGTGATTTTTCAATAAAAATATCGTCACATTATTAATGTAAGTTTAATCGAATAAGGATTACTGTTTTTACTCACCAGAAGAGAAGGAACCCAGCAAGAGTAATATAAGCTGCAGGCACAAACCCATTTTGCTCTGAAAAGTAAAGATACAGTGTGCTCATTTTTCAATGTGATTACAGAGATCAATTCCATCGTTAGTTTTTTAGCGTACACGAGATTCACAGTCTTGTTCAGCCAGCAGTCATACAAGTGTAACTTTTCTAAGTTATGGGAATGTTTTTTAAACGTTTTAACATGTTTAATGCAACATTCTGTCTATCGTACCTCATCATTTTGTTGAAACTTTTGCGTTGGTTCCAGCGTTAGTTACCTGTGCTGTGTTTATTATGTAGACCTGTGTACTGTACAGGTCTACACAGATCGTCGTAAATATCCATGAAATAATCCCATTGTTTATTTCATATTATTTGTCAGAAAAGAAAGAAATCAAGGGAAGCTTGAGCTCACACTCAGCGAAATGGTGCTGCCTTCTCATCTTAGAATTGTAAAGTTACAGATGTTCTTTACCATACATTATAACAGTATTTATCTATTTAGTATTTTGGGGTTTCATTACCTTTGAGATAGAGTGTAATTGCAATCTTTTTCAAACAAAGGTCTTTGCTTTTGAATTTCTCCAAACTATCTAAGTCTCCAATTATACTAGTTATTGCTACACTTCGATATCTGGGGATGACTTTTGGACTCACGGAAATTGAAGATGATCGACTCAGAGAAAATCTTTAATATGACAAGAAATAGCAACAAATTTTGAAGACAATTCCTGCAAAGCAACGTATACCAAGTTTTTGCCTATTGTTTTCATCTATGCTTTTTGATTGTTTTAACTATATGATTTATTATACCTTCATTATTTTGTCACATGTATTAGTAGGCATGGTAACGGTTTCATGTGACACATTGCTAAACAAGATGAACAGTAAACAACCCGAAACAAGAACTCTGCTCATTAAATCGCTCTATGTCTTCAAATTATTATGAAAGTTGTACAGCCATTAGATTATTAGATGATAATCAAAAACTTCTAATGTGCTGTATAGATCATGTTTATATAATTACTTGTTTTCGATGCTTCAATGGAAAAAAAAGTATACAATAGAAAAGAAACGATAAGCACAATTCGGTTGAGAGTGGAACACGATCACATCGCAAAATGAACCACTAAGATATCAGATATAAATCAAAATATAAAGAAGATATATGACGAATGTCACAAAGCAAAAACGAAAAAGACATTTCCGAAGGAAAATACCTGGTGATGATGATGATGATGTTTTCCAACTAAGGCAAATGACAAGACGGAACTTAAAACTGTGCCTCAGTGATTTCCTCGAATAGTCTCCAGGTGTATGGAGTCTGAATTGTGATCAGATGTATGCGGTTGGATGAGAGTATTGTATAATGTTCGCCGTGACTTCGGAATAATTGCAGGACTGGTATATACACGTGTTGTTATCGGAATCTCATGAACGATGTCACTGACATGGACAGATAATGACTGAAGTAATCAAGTCCATTTCTCGTCCAAAGGTGAACACGTCAAGCTCAAAACTAACAACATTTTGTAGTTTTTGTTGTTTTGTGTTGTACATTGCAGTGTCCTTCGTAAAAGTATACAGTGTAACCAATTGAAAAAAAAATTAAGGGCAGGGGAGATGGGTATAGGTTGAGTGAGGAAATTTCGTGAAAAATTCTTCAGATATGGATCAAGGTCGATTTCATCAAGTCCTACTGGGCATTGTTTTCCTTCAACGTTGTATTCCCTTATCATTACGTCCCTTAATTGGAATTGATCAGCATCGATGAAACTGGGCTACTCGCGTTACACCGTTGAATTGCTTTTTCTTTGCTAGACATGGTCAATGTAAAGGGGGAACAATGATTAATTAGGACAAAAGTGGAGGAATCAAACCCATGAGATATGAGAAAAGGAGAGAATAAGAGAGTAGAGAAATTGTGAGATGACGGGAGGAACGAAAGAAACATGCTGAAAGGGGATGAGAATTGAGGAAAAGGAAGAGAGAGGATGAGGAAGAAGAGACAGGAATAAGAAAGTATCAAAGAAAGGTGACACTAGTACGAGCAGAGAAGACAAAGGAACCGAAGGTTGGAGAGGAACGAATAGGAAGAGTCATGAAATAGAAATGAAAGTTAATTAACGATAAGACAATTAAAAAGGGAGAGCTGGGAAAAATGAAATAAAGAGAGAGAGAGAGGGCGGGAGGGGAGAGGAGGGGAAAGGGGAGAGAGACGAAAAATCAATGGTCAGGTTTGCTTGATTTAAATCAAACAATGGAGGTCATAGGGTTGTGGATTCCTCCCCTTCCGAAATCGAAGTAATTAGCGGAGGCACGTGATGAAATGTTTGTTCCAACATTACACACACACACACACACACACACACACACACACACACACACACACACCTATTGTGATCACATATACTCCCCATATGATTAATTTGAATCATATCTAGGTCAAGCACGATACGGAATATAATAGTGCAGTCTGTTGCAATCAAGAAACGTCACAAAGACATCGATATCAAGTAAAATTTCTAGGATTGATATTGGTACATCACCAGAGCGCATGCGCAACTATCCAATGGGATTGGCACTCTACTGGTACTTCATCGTGATTTCGTCGTCAATAATTATTTGTAATCGTACCAACATGACACTGAGCATTTTTATCGTTACGTAATCATTACTGTAAATCATATCGCCATTTTATGTTTTTCATTTAGGCCTACTGTAAACTCAGTCTCCTCTCCCTTCGCTGGCGAGCAGGGTCCGCTTGAATATATATATATATATATATATATATATATATATATATATATATGTATATATATATTAAATTCTAAATTATGCAAGAGCTAAAGAATCTAATTTTTCCAACTTACAAAATACATCACGTATCGTCCTAACTTTTTCTATTGAAAATTTTCTATAAATTTCTACCCAAAGGGTGCATCAGATTGTTTAATTTTAATTCCAAAAATGCAAAAGCTTTCCCCCTCCTGATCAAGCAGGCAGGCATGTAAATTGAGGCACAAAAACTGTTCTCGTATATAGCCTTATACTATAAACCATGTGGTCACGGTGATGACTGACGCAGTATGTCATCCACACTCGCACACCCGATACCGTGTCTGTGCCCTCCGATATTTCAGGCGATATATCTTAATGTGACTGAACAACCCCAAATCACTATCGTTTCGAAACGACTAAAAAAAAAAAAGAAGAAATCACTGTAAAGACTATGAACACATTATACACAACACCTCAGACCTAAAAAGGTAATGAATAATCATGATATCGATAACTACCCGATATTATTATTTCTCCGAAAACGGACACACGTATACGATCGAAAAACCACTCCATGCAGTTGACTTGAGCTAGTCGCGTGGAATGTGGGATAGGTTCTCGTGTAACGATTTCGACGTACATCCGATGATATTGGAGTGTTTACGGAATCCCACCTTTTTATCTTGAATCAAATGTGATCACATTGTGTAGACATAAAAGTGAGGAATAGCAACAAAATTATTTTGTGATTTCTTCACTCTCAAGTAATATTTTCCAGTCATATAATGTTCTAATTGTTCGTCTTAAAACAATATATTACATCAAAAAAAAAAAAACAGTTGCCAGTGACTCTTGACGTGAGTTTTGGTTTCTTTGACAAAACAAGTAACAAGTGTGTTAATCTCTTTCTGACAACTGAACGACTGCATGTCCATAATATAGACATGGAGCTAGCTCCATGATGTAAAGGTGTTTTTCTAAAGTTGAAAGACTTAATGCCGTTCTAATTTTGATAACCAAGCATGATCTTTTGGTGTGTTTTTTTTTCGTTTATAGTGTCACACAATAAATAAAGATTTGTACACATGCATACACACATAGTCATTTTATGTAATTATGCACGTATACACTTTGAATAATTATGATATCTACGATAATGAGATTATGTTTTATACAATATCTAATTACATGTATGTACACTTGTATGTTATCACCTTTGGACTCTTCACACACATGCACATAACTTTTTTTATTGATTTATCTTTATTTCGGATTCCATGTAGTAGGTCATACGTATAAAAATGTACACAATAACTTTGAATGTATCAATGACAATGAACAGAAAAATAACGCAAAATACTTTCTATTGTACAAGTTGTTATGATAAAGGTAGTTGAAATATTCGGCAGAAGTTTGATGCCACTCAAAATTATCGCTCACTTAAAGCATATAATCTATTATAAACGCATACACCCCACCCCAACACACACACACACACAGATACACATAGTTTCCAGATAAAACTTTCTGACATACCGTTTAAGCCATTTAGTTTATGTTCTGCAATTACAACACAGACTAGCAACAATGATAGTTTCAAAAACAGGAGAGGAAGTGGTTATTTTGTAGTGTCAAATAAGTTGCCGACTTACAAATATCAATTCCAAACATACTTTAACGACTACACCCATTATCCTACTCTCATTTCACAATATTATAGTTTCCATCTTTTCAATAATGGTAGAGTACTTTCACATCACATGCACACAATTTACACAATTGAAACTGCACACAAACATAATAATCTCATTTTTGTTGTTGATGCAAATCAACTCAAAATAATAATGTCCGATTACCGTGAACAGCAGGAGTCTACTCAAAATCTATGGTCTAACCGGCGTCTACAACAGCATATTAATTTGAATTCGTGGAAAATGTAACTTTAGTCTAGGTAGAAAATCGGTATAGTTTGTTTTGTTTTTCTTCAGTTCGCTTTTTGATGGGAATCTTTTTTGCTGAAGAAAAAGTGAAACCCAATGCTTTCCTACTTTCTATCTCAGATCCAAACTTAAAAATAAGGGAAAGTGAACGCACGTGGACAGAAATCAAACGCGATGCGACTTCTCAACAGACGAAATGTTGTCTATCCATTCATTTCGTGACAACAGCTGCCTAGCAACAACCATCTTGCTTATCAAAATTTGTCACAGATATCTCTTGATCGAAACCTCAACACAACACATCGTATCATGAAGGAGGTCTCGCATAGTTCAATAGTTTATTGGTGAACTTCTTATAAGATCATAGATCCAGGCAAACTTAATCGAGTCATTAACGAGCTTTCGATCTGCGACGCGAGCGCCAAGACGAAACTAGTAAGGTCAAAAATGGTGTTCTGCCCACCAGGGGGTGTTTCACAAAGCTGTTCTTAAAGTTATTAAGGACTTAAGAACGACTGGTGATCAGTTCTTGTGCTAAATTATTGAGATTCTGATAAGTATAACACATAGAAGAACTGATCACCAGTCGTTCTTAAGTCCTTCGTAACTTTAAGAAGAGCTTTGTGAAACACCCCCCAGACAGCTGTTTCCTTTGTCCAACCCTGGATGCTGCGTCGTCGTAACGTTCGCGTCGCAGACTTAAAGCTCGCTATTGATGATGCATTGGCGGCGACGATTTGAAGGGACCTTGACGAGGAGAACGAGCGATGTTTGATATTCAGGCAACAGTGATTTTGCGAACCATGCTGAAGACCCCATCAGGTGTGAGGCGGGTAGACGTGCCGATGGGAGTGGTTAGATCGGTGGAAGAATAGAGGGCGTTTCCTTCTTTTTCCGTCCAGTAAACGGTGCCGTCGTGGATGAAGATGTCTCGAGCCGAGGAGCTGCCGGAGCTGGTAATCTGCATCGAGTCGCCATCCACAGTCAGAATCCCGATCACACCTGCCTGCTTGTCAGCGAAGACTAGTTTATCTTCTGGAAAGTAGAATTTCATAGTAAATTGACGCAAACATGATATTATGTATTCTTAGCATTAATACGCAGTACGTAATAGTGTCAATAACACGCGCCATCTATTGTGACTATAGGGGCCTGTAGTGCATATTTTTACTCTCCCATTCTTTCTCAAAATACTTAAGATTAAAAGAAATATAAGCTAGACTTCACTGCAAAACACGACTCACTGCATTGTGGGGTGAGCCTAATATGTAAATGGGCCTCCCAGCTTGTATAATGATAAACAAAACTACAAGAGAAAAGTAGGAAAGATTAAGGAAAGGCCAGAGAAGAATGAAAATGGTAGTGATAATCCTCCCTCCTATCTTATAACATGCAACCTGTTGTAACAACGCACTAAGAAAACTAGTCTTTGCTAACTGCTAGAGATGCATGTAGGAAACTAATGATTTCAGTCTGACAGACTTTAACGACTATCCTACCATTATAGCTGACAGCCAGGCCGCTAATGTAGCTGTATTGCTGGTCGTACATAATGATTTCCCGATCGTCCCCGTTGAAGTCGCTTCGTTCGATGGTGTGCTTGTGGCACCAGTACAGGTACCTGAGTTGGGAAAGTAAACTGACGCTGTGATCATGACGCTAAAACATTGGCAAACAAAATAAACGAATAAAAGCAGCAGCAGCAGCAGCAGCAGCAATTTGTCAATCTCCTAAAGGCCCGGTCACACCGCAAGAACTATGCTAAAGCGTTCCTGGAGCGGTGAAAAAAAAAATCATCACCGCTCGTAACCGTTCACCACCGTTTAACAGAAGTTGACCCCCGTTAAGGCAACGCCGTATACGCTCGGCCACCGCTGATGGTCCCTCCTACCGCTCAGAAAGTTTTGAGCTGCACAACATATTGCGAGCGGTGAGGAGCAGGCAATTTTCCGCTCCGGCAAAGTTCACCACCGCTCCAAGTCAAAGTTTGGCACCGCTAGACGCAAGTTCGTGGACGCTTGGGTCCGCTAGGCCAAATCAAAAATCTTGAACGCTGGACCACCGCTGCTTCACCAGCTTTGCCCGGGCGGTGATCAAACGTTGCACAAACTTTGGTGGACCGGTTGTAAGCGTTTTACGAGCGGACACGGTATTGCTGGAACGGTGTCGGGCGTTGAAGCAGCGATCCATTGCGGTGATGAATTTTGGTTTGGCGTTGGTATAAGGTGCCGGAGCGGTACCAGAATTTGGCTATAAATATGGGGAGAAATGGACCAGGAGCCCATTTGGAATTGAGCTGCCGTTGAGTGCAGACCTCATTTATATCGAATTTGCTCAAATGTTGAAGTAAAATACATAGCAGTATTTTTTCACAGTTGTTAAATATTTCTTGACACAACCAGTGGGCCACATATATTTATCTGACTCCATTGGTTCAGCTGCCTGCTCAGTAATGATCTTCTTGGAGGCTGCTGCCTTTCCTTCTCCAGCCTTCCACTTCTTTTGTCCACGTGGCATAATGAACTTCAATTATCGACTTCTATCAAAAATCTATCAGAACTTCTATCAAAGCGATCCGTTCAGCTCCGTAGTCAAAAGCAGTGTGCCGCTAAACCAACGATAACCCCCCGCCGAGCCAACGCCCGCATGCGCAGAACGCCGCTCTATCAACGCTCACGTCATCGCTAAACCAACGCTCGCTACCGCTCGCTACTGTTAAACCAACGCTAAAGCAACGCCTGCTTCAGCGGTGCACCGCTAAGGCAACTCCCGTGTTTTCGAATTTTTTTTTCCATTTTGTGCGCGGTGACGAGCGTTGTCGAAATTCGGCCCCTTCTTCCTACCGTTCAAGGAACGCTCCAACAAAGTTCGGGCGGTGTGACCGGGCCTTTTCGTTCTGTCACTTTTGTATTAGACGGTAAATAACACCCAAGCACAACTTCGATGTATTGCCGATGCCCTTAGATTCGTAAAGTATGCGCCTCTATAGCCGTAGACGCATGTATTAAAGTTTCATTTAAATAGCTGTGTTAACATCTGAAACCGAAAAAGAGTCTGATCATAGAAGATCCTCTGACCATGAAATTTGGACAGGGAGAACAGAATATCAAACTCTCTAGTTTGTAGCAATACTTGATATTTTCATTTCCTTCTTTTATGTGTCTCGATTTAAAATACACAAATACCATGACAAGGACCAATCCCCAGGTTGTCGTGCTGTATGCGAAGTGCTCAATCTCATAGACCACGACACATCTTATCATTTATGTACTCGTTGTATGACATTGTACATGTATACATTTATTCACGTGTGTATAACCTCATAAGTGTGTTTTTACATTTATTACGTATTCGTAAAGCCAACAATTTGAAGAAAAACAGTTTAGCCCATCCTCACCCCTTTGCTTCCACCACGGCGACTGCTCTAGGTCTGTCGATACCAGTGATGATGGTCCTCTCATCACCTCCATCGAGTGAGAAGGACTTTATCACTGACTCAGCCCGCAACGCGCAAAATATCAGACCTGCTTGCTCCGCTATGTCGATGAATACGGAGTCTGCCAAGAAAGAGTGGTAAAGAAGTAGATGTAGATACAGAAAGAGTGAAATGTAGAATTTTATTTCATTTTTTTTTTCGGTTTGCTCATTATCAATTTTTCTTTCATCATTTTATATCATGTTCATTGTTAAAAGTCATCCAGGTCTCACAAGCGCTATACTTCTCACTAGATCACTCTTTTCCATCGCTGTATTAACTCCTTTGTCATCCGTGCAAAGTTTGCATTATTTATCTCATTATATATTCATTCGCACATTTTATATTCCGCATTATATTGTATGATTTGTGCTTCTAACAATGTTAAGAAATTACTGAAACAAAATGAACTATGTATTATGCATTCCGTTTTGATGGATGGAAATAACTTATAATTGAATATGTCTATTGATCAAATTGTCATTATCTTTGCCATCAGGTCGCAATATCAAAGATAAATCTCAAATTTAATGACCATGATAATGGTTTGATTTTTGCTGCTTTCAATATCAGTATTTTCATCTTTGATTTTGCCTTGTTACCCGTTTTGTCTGTTCCTGCAATTCTGAGACACGATCCGATAAGGATCACGTTTAACTTCATAATCGCGTCGTATGATCACATTGTTGCAAATGAGCGCAGCAAATAGAAAAATAAAATGGTTACCGCTGAAGTTGATGCCTGGAATGCTCTCGGGGTCCGAACCGTCCATGTTAGCCCGCCAGACCGTCGGCATCCCATCCACTGTCCAGTACAGCTTCTCATCAGCGCTGTGATAAGTGATGTCCATCGGCTCGTTCTTGAGTACTATGGGCAGTGGCTCGAAGTCAAAGGTATCCATGTCGGCAACGAAGAGTTTCATTGCGGTGGAGTCGGTGACGAACATCTTAGCTGGACGTAGAGAAATGAATAATGCGGAAGTCTATGATTAGTGGTTCTTTCATTAAGTTTATAACTTTAAGATGACGGTATAGGCCTATAAGTTATCAAAAAATACTCCTGACCAAGCAAGGGTATATGAATGTTGAATGTTTAAATTGGAGGAATTTTTGTTTATCTGTTGAGATCTATTAGTTAATATTTGGCAACCAAACATTTTGAGAGAGAAAAACGAAAAAGAATAAAGGAATGCAAAGTGGAATATGTGCACGCACTTGACATTACCTTTATCGAGTTCGTCTTATTTCTATTTGACTTCATGTATTATACGTAAACAGAAGCTTACGGCGCCTCAATGTAGTCGTTGCGGCCATTGGTTTTGTTGTTAATGCATAGCTCTCTTCCCATGTACTTGGTCTTCCCGCTATGGTTGTTAATGATGTCGCCCGATCTGATGGCCATAAATCAGGCGTATTGGGAACAGCGGAGGACTTGGTCCACGGTATGATGCCAGAAACTTCTGGATTGTAGCTGTCTGCTGATGAAGACTTGCTGTTATGGTAGCTGTCTACCGTGAATACCAAAGAAATCGCTAATGATTGAGGGGAATAATTATACATCTACATTTATTTGCAGTCAACAGTTCATCCTCGCACAGTTGTGTATAATATGTTTTCGATCTTCTCAGTTTGTCGTGATTTGCTTTTGTGTGTTATAGCAACATATATCAGAGATTCAATGAAGACTGGAGTGTTTTAGCAACATCAAACGTTCAATGAAGACTGGAGTACCACGGTTAATGCAGATCATGCCAATGACTTTTAGAATGTACGGCAAAGAGAAACGACAGAAGTTGTTGTGAATTTACGTGATTATGCACGATGGATGACGGTATTATATTTCGTTTAGCTACATTTATAAGCTGGTCTCAAACAAAAGTCAAAATATATGATCGCACCCATGGCTATTTTGTTGTTGTTATGAAAGTCAACAGACATGTCATTGGTAGTGCTCCCCTTACCAGTGAAGCTATTTGAACTTGTGTTTCCAGTCCTATACTGACAAATTTGTCCTTGGTATACCGGATTACAGCTGCATGTGTAGCCCGTGACGGTCTCTGTACAGGATCCTCCATTTTGACAGGGGTTACTTGCGCACACTGAGAGTGAGGGGATATAAGGGGAACGAGAAAAAAACAAAACATATTTAAGCACATTGTGTTTGCAAACCTGTTTGCATTTCTAGATTGTTGTCAATTTAGACTGCCGGCACTGTTTTAATTCTAATTATATATATATATATATATATATATATATATATCATAGTTTTTCTCACATAAATGAGCAAAACATGCTGTTTCTCCTTGGTCA
This sequence comes from Diadema antillarum, assembly GCF_040938485.1. Classification (NCBI taxonomy): domain Eukaryota; kingdom Metazoa; phylum Echinodermata; class Echinoidea; order Diadematoida; family Diadematidae; genus Diadema; species Diadema antillarum. The sequence continues at coordinate 1,698,009 of NW_027271054.1, forward strand.
GAAAAAGATTACAGATTGTGGCGAAATGACTGCTGAATGCAAAGAAGTGATATTCTAAGGTCTTGTATGCAAACTATAGGGCGTGTTCAGAGGTGATGACATCATCAACTCACTCATTTGCATAATTAATTATTCGTACTGATTGTCTAGAAACAATTTTGTGAAATAACTATTTAAAATTCATAATTTCACACCTTTCCTGATTTTCCTCTGATGATGTTCGAATTTTCAATGTTGTGCTAATAAAACTTTCCTCTCAGATTTTAAACCTTTTAATGGTGCCTGATATTTCCTTAAAAGGCAAGCCTCAGAGTATACATGATTGCCACCAAAGAGTCGCTCTCATACTCTTTGCTTGCCACCACAGGCACTACTGTAGCTGGGTTGCACAGTACCTGACAACTTGCAGACGATCTGCCTTGGGTGTAGAAATCCTGGTACACTGATCGAGAAAGCCTCTACCGCAAGCTCCCCTCTATCAGGCAGAATAATCGGCTCACACTTGTAGAACGATACGCGAACGTCTGGAAAGATCGCAGAAACAGAAATATAGCTTTGGCCATTCTTTCATCACAATGAAACTTTATATATATATGATATATATATATATATATATATATATACATGAAATAGGGAAACAACATTGATGCTATTACAAACGTCGGGTGCCCGTGCATTGGCCGCTAACGCAATACAATTTGTATTGCGTTAGCGGCCAATGCACGGGCACCCGACGAAAAGAAACTTTATCAATAGAATATTTGTTTTAAACGTTATTCAAATTTCCAGATGACAAGTTCACATCAAATTTAGTCATTATTATCGGGTATGTCCACCCCGGGTATATCCACCCCTAGCACGAATCAAAGCGCGTATGCGTTGTGGCAGGCTGTCCACCAGGTTGTTGATGACGTCGACAGGTATGGCTTCCCACTCTTCCCTCAACGCACTGAGCTGCCAACTCCTGCAGATTTTGAGGAATGACCTCTCTGCCGTTGATGGCTCGGCCTATAGGGCATCCCATGCATGTTCTGTTGGGTTCATCGGGTAAAAACAAGCTGGCCATGGCAACTGCTCAACCCTTCTACCTCTAGGAATTCTCTAGCTACAGCTGCCCTAGCTGAGCGGTCTACTATTATCATCCTGCAGTTGGAAATTGAATACATACACATGTTTTTCATATGGAAGGCAGTGGAACTCCAATATCTCCCCGTGCTGATAGCGGCGTTCACTAGTTAGGTAAACGCCACTAGCGGTGCCATCCGGCGCCACCTATAGTGGCATTTTTCCTCCGTAATAGATTCAGGCCCAGACCATTGCTGGGCCTCCTCCACCTTGGGTTGTCTCGTGGACACCAGTCATCCCGAAGGCTTTCCCAAGCTAACGGACGAACTCGCTGTCTCCCATCTCTACGGTGAAGGATGAACCGGCTAAGATAATGTGTTGCCAATGTCCCAGTTGAAGCGTCCTGTGCTGCCTGGCCCAGTGGAGACGAGCTACTGTACCGGGGGACCGTGGCGACCGTCAGGCGTGGACATCAACCAGTCATCGCGCTCGGTACCCATGTGGTATCAGTCTGAGATTGACTGTTGATATTGAGACGTTGATTCCATGATGTCTGTCCAAAAGCGTTGAAGACGACTCGATCGCGGGTAACTTCCGGTTTCTGCGGCTAAGATTCAACAGTTGGTGATCAGTCTGGGACGTCCTGGTGACTCCGCGGTAGCACATTTTGTTTCTCACAAACTGCACCCTGTGAGATCCCTTTAGGATTTTTCGTATAATACGAGTCTGTAGCCCTACTGCCTAAGCGCTATATCACTCTCTCGCGCATTGCCGTTAGCATTGGACCAGGCACAGTGTACGGGGACTCTGTGCCCATTTTTAATGCAAACAGTACAGGGAACTTGGAAGAAATAAACTTTCTCTACACGGTGGAAAATAAGCAAAAAGGGCATTTTTCAACTGCACACGGCTTGAATATCGTCGCCTCAATGGAAAAAGGGGTTAACGCATCCGAGCTACGCGGGGCTGCGCGAAAAAAGTTTTCGAGATAATCGACTTTAAAGGTTTTTTGGCTTCAAAATTGGGTTTAATCAAGGTTGATTCCTTCATTTCTTATATATAGTGTAGATTAACGATTAATTACTTTACAAGCGTACTTTCAGCGATAATCCTCATTAAATCTTTGAGTAATTACAATTTTTCCATTAGTAACCTTAATACAGCCATATCTTCGCGTGCTTTTGAATGGCAAAAAGGGGTTAACGCTAAAGCGCGCGTCGATAACCCCTTCTTGCCATTTAACATCGCACGAACTGACGGTGTTGAAAGGGTACTGTCACTCCATAACATGTGTGCATTAAGTTTGTCTGTACCCAATAGTGATTTTAACGTAATTGCTAGGCTTTATCAGTCGTGTCTTTTATATACTGTAGTGGGGCCTTATCCCCATTTTATTACTGGAAAATTCTAAATTATAGGATTCAATATATTGTATTTGTGAGAAATGCATTAACCCCATGCATACCAGACCACATTCCTAAGAGGACATCAATCGCTTTTTAGTATTAAAATTAGCAACATAAATTTCTTCATTTCTAAGTCAATTCTATGAAAATGTATGCTTTGTGTATACAATATGGCATAAAAACATGTGGCAATCCTTTCCAATCGAAAAAGTTGCCAATTTGCACCTACAACAGTGTATAGAATCATGTTGCCAATTTAAGGATTTGCGGCTTATTTTGCCTTTAAATAATTCCTGCAAGCTATTTCAACATATTTTGCCCGTGACAAAAGGGGATAATATTTTACAGCATTGGTTATTTCATTTGGTACATAATTCATAATTTTTAAAGAAAAAAATAATCAAGAGTTACGCATAGATAATACATGTATATTGTACGAGAAAATTTTAAATGTGGTCTGGTACTAAGCACAGAGATAGTTTTGGGAATGAAAAACAGAAAATAAAATAGAACTTGCTCTTTATATCTTAAGACATTCTCGCAAGTGTTTCTAAATAATTTTCACGCTTTGAACAAATATTAGATTAACGATTTATTCATAGTTACACCTTGTAAACTATAGCTGATAATGTGCATGTATTCATTCGAATGCCCTCGAGACCATTCTTAAATAACTCACATAAATTATTTAGAAATTAATGAAGAAATTTAGAGCAATTACTACTGCCAATGACTTGGCACAATGATCATGATCAAAATTAATACTACAATTTTTTTGAGAAGTATTTTTCAAAGGTTTTCAGATTTATCAAAGCTATCTTTGTGCTTTAATGGTCTAATGTAGCTGACCAATGAAATACCAACAATGAAATCAAATCAAACACCATGTATGTTCAAATGACTTTATTATATATATATATATATATATATATATATATATATACAGCCAATTAACATTTAAATTGCGGCATCGGTCTACCTGACATGACACTTTTAAGCTATATATTCAAAATTTGAAGTCGATAAGTCACGCGAAATTCAAATAATACACATAAACAATACATGATTGATAGTTCTTGCTCAGACAATTGACATGTTTATTTGTTGAAATAATAGGTTTCTGTGTATAATTTAAAAAAAACAAATGTTGAACATATTATTCATTATTGTAGAAGATATTTTGGAAAATATTGTAATAATATGGTAAAAATAAGGACTTCACACATCATTACATAATTACAAATAGGGACTGTAATACAGACTAATATTTGTTTCGAGGTATGAAAAAAGGTCGTTTGAAATTTAACGGCATAATGTTTTGCGTGTATACATCAAGATTCCAAACGTGAAAGCTTCAGATTGTCTAAAATTACATTTTAATCAACTTACGATGTTGCATAGCTATTCAAGGAACGAACCATCTTTAAGGCAGTTAATACAATTAAATTCATTTTATTTATTTTCTCAAAGTTACCTCATTTTTCCACAAAATGACCTCTGTGACCTTTGACCTTTAACCCAATGACCCCAAAATCGAACCAAAGTATTATCCCCCCCCATATACCCTCATACTAAGTTTGATGTCAAACCATCACGGTTCTTGAGATATTGAAAAAAGCAAAATGGGACGGACATACGTACGGATGGACGACCCGAAAACATAACGCCTGCGGCCACTTCGTTGGCGGAGGCATAAAATATGAAACAATGCTAAATATCAAAATATTATTCACTTTCTTGTTCATGCTGTGCAGATATAGTTACGAAAGTGAAATCGACAATTAGATTAATACATTTCGAATAATACACAGTGTTGCATTTATGCAGGACTTGTGATGACATTCTGCCAGGTATATACTCGCGTCTCTAACTATGATACTTTTTCAAAACTTGTTGAAATTTTTTTACTGTTCTTGCCTTTATTTACATTAATATGAATTCATGCTCTCCTTGCTGTCATTGCATCGCAGAATATCCAAATGCTAATCACAATTATTAGTTATGTTGTGAAAGTAGTCTAAGAAAGTGAAATCGTGGCATTTCAAATTGCAACTTAGAAATCAATTTTCAAACAACACATTTGTAATTTTGCAGGGCATGTCACATTCTTCCAATACTTACATTTCAAAAAATAAAGATAATGGTGTAAATTAAGCATAAATTTTCTTCACTTTGGGCGAAAAACCCCAAATCTCATCAAGTTCATCGGAATATTTTGAAATACAAGAAGACATGTATTCAAATTTCCCATGGTTTGAGGATTTGCAGATTCGATTCAATTCGTTTTGTAATTTATTATGATACAATTGTCACACAAGCACACATTATACCAGGTATTTCTGTAATTATTGTTAGTGTCCTTATTTGCACTTAATTTTGAATATTTCGAATTACCAATGGAAAAACAGAATTCCTACAATACATTTTAATTCATCCAAAAATGTGTACATACTTACTGTATTTTCTAAGTACAGGCCTACGTGTTCAATCTAAGTAATGTCCAAGTCCAAGTCATTGCATTCTCCCTTCAATGTGGTGCCCTAGTTGGGCAAAACGAAGTAAGCGACAAAAGTGATACTCCTTGTAATGACCAAAATGTGTCTCAAATTTGCAAGGACACCAATGGAATATCACAATGTATAACCTATTATATCTCTGAGCAAGGTGAGTGTTTGTGCATTAAATTTGACTTGGAAGAAGAGCACATTAGGTGTAATATAAAAACGTCAATTACTCAAATTTGGATGGTATGTCTCTTGATTCCTTTTACCAAAGTAAGGCAGTATGAAATCCAAAGTTCCATTCCATATGCTAATAGGCTCTAATGCAGTAATTTTACATCAGGTTGGCTCATGTTATATACTGTATGTGTATCTCCGCCTTAAAGTTAGAAAGTCCTTTTGCAGACTTCCCTAAATACACCAAACACTGTATACAACTAATGATACTAGTATTTGGATCATGTCTGTGAAATGTCGAAGTCGCAAGATGTGTAGAATTTAAACGATGCACAAAAGTACTATATGTATTTGTACTGTCGTCTGTGTTCAAGCCACAACAGTAGGCCTACAATATGATTCACTGTTCGGATGTTTGATGCATGTGTCCATCATTTTCCTCCTCCTCGGATTCATCACTCTGAGACTGTTGTACCTCTGTCGTGAGGTTTTCATAGTAGCTGTGATACATCGATGGGATAATGTTGTCCTTGCACAAACTAAGCAAATCTTGCTTCTTTTCCCTTGAGAGGGCGAGATGTTGCTTGTACAACAGAGGCAGACGCATGTCATTTCTTCGACTTGAGCCCGAGACGCGAACTTCTACGAAGTCTTCGTTGAAATCATACTTTATTTTGATGACAGAGGGGTCTGTCCTCTGTACGCGGATCTGACGAATTTTCAACCAGTTGACGGGATTGCCAGCCCTGTCTTTCTTCATGTACTTCACACAGGGTGTTGTCAACTGACGCAGATCAAGGAAGTCCTCTTTCGTCATGTGGGTAACTTCATACCGATTCCTGTTCCTTGCTGTTTGAATAACTGGTATCCACTGGTCGGGGTGATGGATTGTCACTCCCCTTTTGTTCCTTTCGATGCAGGAATGCATCGCGTCACATTCCATTTGAGTATGTCCGCTGATCAAGAATTTATGGTCAATGATGGCAACATTAGTGTGCAGAACTGCATATAGCAAAGTGCAAGCTATAATTCTGTTCCGATTTTGGCCTCCACAGCAGTCAGAAAAGAAACTTATGTGTGTGGTATCAGGATCAAGTGACTGCATGAACTTTAAGAGGCATGAGCCAATCTCACATGCTCCCCGCTTCGCTGTAGTCTCATGCCAGACAAAGCAATTTCCACATGCAGTAGCCTGGTTGTATACAGTGAAATTATACGTAGACATCTTCCGCTTGTAATAGAACGAAGATGTCTGGCCATAGGGTGTAGTCAAGACCTGTTGAAGATCAAAAGTAAAGGAGCTAAAGATTGGATCGATCTTTGCTCGTTCCTTGTCTCTTTGTTTCTCTTCTCTTGCACTTTCCTTTTCAGCAATGTGTTTCTTGTAGTTCTGCTCTTTAACTTCCCTTTCTTCCGGAGTTGAATTATTGAATGAAGCACATGTGTTACATTCATCTTTCTTCGGATGATGAAATCCCAAATTATATTGGGAATTGAAAATGTTTCTATACACTGCGAAGGAAACTGGTTTCGATACAGACGATTCGTACATTGCGTACATCTTGGAAACGCTTAAAGAAGGGTCCAGATATTTCCTTTTTGAAGACGCACGACAGTAATGTGATTCAACAACAGGAAATGAATCAATGTGTTCACATACTTTTTTAACATCTTCTTCTGAAGTTTTGTTCACTGACGGTAACTTTCCCCTCCTGTCTTCTCGTGCAAACGGGCCTTCATACGAAAGACCATTAGTGCCACGGAGAAAAAAAAACTACTATTTCTACTAATCTGTTTAAACAGATTATAATCTGTAATAACAGATTACGGTATTTCTACTAATCTGTTTAAACAGATTGTAATCTGTAATAACAGATTACGGTATTTCTACTAATCTGTTTAAACAGATTACGGTATTTCTTCTAATCTGTTTAAACAGATTACGGTATTTCTTCTAATCTGTTTAAACAGATTATGGTATTTCTTCTAATCTGTTTAAACAGATTATAATCTGTTATAACAGATTACGGTATTTCTACTAATCTGTTTAAACAGATTACGGTATTTCTTCTAATCTGTTTAAACAGATTACATTACTTCAACTAATCTGTTTAAACAGATTATAATCTGTTATAACAGATTACGGTATTTCTACTAATCTGTTTAAACAGATTACGGTATTTCTTCTAATCTGTTTAAACAGATTATAATCTGTTATAACAGATTACGGTAATTCTACTAATCTGTTATAACAGATTATAATCTGTAATAACAGATTAGAAGAAATACCATAATCTGTTTAAACAGATTACAGTATTTCTTCTAATCTGTTTAAACAGATTACATTATTTCAACTAATCTGTTTAAACAGATTATAATCTGTTATAACAGATTACGGTATTTCTACTAATCTGTTTAAACAGATTACGGTATTTCTTCTAATCTGTTTAAACAGATTATAATCTGTTATAACAGATTACGGTATTTCTACTAATCTGTTTAAACAGATTACGGTATTTCTTCTAATCTGTTTAAACAGATTATAATCTGTTATAACAGATTACGGTAATTCTACTAATCTGTTATAACAGATTATAATCTGTAATAACAGATTAGAAGAAATACCATAATCTGTTTAAACAGATTACAGTATTTCTTCTAATCTGTTTAAACAGATTACGGTATTTCTTCTAATCTGTTTAAACAGATTACCGTAGTCTGCATGTTACGTTCTATTAACGAAAATCACGTTGTTACAAATACATAACCATTACTGATGGCCGGTCAAGCGTGCAGGACAGGACATCTGGAGCTGCATTATAGCTATACCTTTTTACATTTTCAATGTATCTCACGATCCTTTGGAAGAGGAACTTCTTGTGGTTGAATGGAATGTGCAGGCTTGGTTCGGAATTACTTTAATTTAGGATATAACTACAACGAAATCATTGCTTCTCTTTTGTTCAATCACAATGTAGCGATAAGCAAACGAACACTGAACAGAAAGTTGCGAGACCTTGGTCTTTATCGTCGTAAAAACCATACTGATGAGTTAGATGTAGCTTGCTTTATTCTACAGGAACTTCAGAGTTCAGGGAGCTTACATGGTTATCGGTGGATGCACCTGAAATGCATCCAAAATGGTATCAACATTGACAAAGAAACTGTTCGGCATCTACTCGGAGTGTTAGACCCAATAGGTCTTGAATACCGATCACGTAGAAGGCTACGAAGGCGTTTATATCGAGGACGGGGACCAAACTTTATATGGCATCTAGACTCCTATGACAAATTGAAACCTTTTGGAATCTGCATTAATGGATGTGTAGATGGCTATTCAAGGAAGGTAGTTTGGCTAGAAGCTTACACGACAAACAGTAATCCCAGAGTAATAGCTGGATACTACATGCAAACGGTTAGGAAAGAGATGGGATGTCCTCGTGTCATTCGATCAGATTTTGGAACAGAGAATAACACTGTCCGCCAAATGCAACAATTTCTGCGCAGAAATGGTGACGACCCACTTGCGTCTGAAAAGAGTTTTATGCAAGGAACGAGCCAGCATAACCAAAGAATAGAGAGTTGGTGGGGCGTCCTTAGAAAGCACTCTATACAGTTCTGGCTGAACATGTTTGGACAAGTGAAAGATCAAGGTCACTTTACTGGAGATCACCTGGACAAGTCACTGCTGCAGTTTTGTTTCATGAATCTAATTCAGGTAAATTGATATGTGTTCATGCTGTTAACGAGCTCTAGAAGTGTTGGTCGAGGTCGAGCGATCCCAATAGCTCACTTAAGCCTTTAATATTTGGATGGAGGTATGTTCTGCATTCATCCCAAAATAACAAAATAAAATAAATTTATATTTCATGGCTCAACTTTTACCAACATTGTGCACTAAACATAAAATTTGAAAAGGGCCCCTTTTTAAACCAATCACAATCAATCTTATGTCACGGGATAGCTGGAAAATAGCGCCTTGTATCCTCTTAGACCAGGAGCTGGCTGCTGGTCAATTTACCCCATCAAGCCCAAAAGGTTTGACCCCTCAAAGTTACTGGGGCCACCCCCCTCATTACAAAACTCCCCCCTGGGCCCCCCCTGGCGGGTGTAATTTACCCCACGCAGCCCATGCACCAAACTTGGTCCAATGAAAGTACTATGGGTGTACACAATGAAAATATAAAAACTGACACGATATCTGGTTGGGAAAGGGGTTGCCAGATCCCCTCACCCCCCCCCCCCCCCCCACCACCACCGCCCATTACACCCCTTCGTGGGTTTAATTTAGCCAACAGCACCCATGGATCAAATTTGGCTGGGGGAAAGTAGGCCCCATTATGGGTGTGCAAAAAATAAAGATAAAAGCTGACAAAATATCTCACAAAGAGTAATCAAACATATCCCCTACCTTTGCTACCCCCCCCCCCATTTTTTAGTGTGAAGGGCCTATACGGTTTGGAGAGGTATGAATGAGTGTGTCATAAAAAGTAATAAATGGAACTACTTGAATTAAGATGAAGTTATGACAACAGAAGCATTGTGTGTGACATATATCCACATGCCCCATCCCACTCCCTCCCCCAAAAGAATGGAGTTATCGATATCTACACTAGAAACATACTCAGACAGTGCAGACCTTTGCCAAGCAGCTCATTTCCACCCATCCACACAATCCCATGCTAAAAACTGCCAAATTTCCCATATAAAAGCCTTTTGCTTTTAAATGCCATCAACTTCCAGCTGTGTGGTAGTGCATTATTAGAGCACATGCCTTTACCTTTAGTGTGCATGTATGCAAACCTCAAATTCATGCAGCTTGAACTCCCAATTCCATTGATCTTATCTGCCGTAAGATAAAAATCATCAAAATTTCATAAAGATTCCCGGATCACTACCAAAATTTATATTTATCATCTGTTTTTAAAATGTAATTGTGTTATTATCATCTTTTCATACAAGTTTCATCCAATTATGTTCTCAACCTTTCAAGTTGTTTTGCATACAAACAATAATGCAGACAATACTATATATAAGTAACATAAAACCTCAAGTGGCAGAAATAATCACAACTGTATCCAACATCCTACAGTTCAACTGTGTTACCATGCATGTGGAGCAAGCTCATGTACAACAGTACAAGAAACTGTATACCTGTGATACAAAATTGTACATGCAGTGGGTGCATAGGCCATAGTGTGGTTAATTGCATGCATATATTTGTATGTTGTATACATTTTACTTGTTGCATGCAATTATACATTTCGAAGATTGGCAACATGTGTATCATCAGTCTGCAAACAATAAAAAGGCGGTGTTTTCCTGACCTTGGTAAGTGAACTGATGGGCTTTCCTATTGTAGGTACTATACTGGTAGGCCCCTATGACAGTAGTACATGTATTTCATCACTGGATGACAATTGGTGTCAGTAACAGAGCAAACAAAGAAAGGTCAAGAGTCTAGATCTTGGACTAGATCTAAGTCTCAAATATGCTATGATATGGCTAGTTATCTAACGTTAGACCTATATTTCCTATACATGCTATAGCTTGTAGAGTATACCTAGTACTATTTGGGGAAACCAAATGAACTGGAACAGGGGATGGATTTATATCAGCGAGATGTAGTGTATCATGAGTCATAACTGAAAAACCAATAAATAGAACATCAATGTTCTCAGCCTATATAGGTTAAAGTGTCAAAGGTGTGCATTGCTTTAAATTTGCATAGAACACTTAAACCCTGAATTTGTTAAAGTCACTGCACTTCCTATCATTCATAGCTAGAGTCAAAAAGGCAAAATACTACATTTCAATTTCTCTATCTAATAGACAACTTTGACTTTAGGATTAGAAATAGCCTTATTAATAGCTATATGTGTAAAGTGTTGAAGATGCAGATGTTTCAGTGAATGAATACTTGCAGAATTGGGTGTGAAGATTAGGCAAATAATCTGAAACTCTCTTTTAATATAGCAAAAGAAATAACAAACTGTCCCTGTGTTGTAGCCTCTCCCAGAAGAGGCTGCAGTGCCAGTGTGGTGCATGTAGTAGTCTTTGTGCAGACTCATTGACAACCAACAGAGGTTTATACCTGTAAACTATGAGAGCTGCACAAGGTATAGAAAACAAACAACTGAAGTGAAAGCAAGCTTATATGTACTTTCGCCTCATACATCAGTGTAAACAAACTCAGAGTTGAGCATAAATACTGTAGCAATGCACAATTATAGCTTTGGTTCTAACAGAGGTGTAAGTTAATGACCTTTGGTACAGATTCCTATATTTTTGCAGGTATTTAAAATATTATCTTACTACCAATGGTTTTGATTTGCAATTTAAGCAATTTGAGGCTTCATTTGGTCACAGCTCTTCATTAAGGCTCTCTGTCCATGTTTCTAGCATGGTAGACATGCTGCATGTACTGTTAGACTGTTATTGACATCACAATATTTGCAACTTTAGTCAGGCAGTTTGTTATTTCTTTTGCTATATTCAAAGAGAGTTTCAGATTATTTGCCTAATCTTCATACCCAATTCTGCAAGTATTCATTCACTGGAACATCTGCATCTTCAACACTTATGATACATATAGCTATTAATAAGGCTATTTCTAATCCTAAAGTCAAAGTTGTCTATTAGATAGAGAAATTGAAATGTAGTATAATTCTGCCTTTTTGACTCTAGCTATGAATGATAGGAAGTGCAGTGACTTTAACAAATTCAGGGTTTAAGTGTTCTATGCAAATTTAAAGCAATGCACACTTTTGACACTTAAACCTATATAGGCTGAGAACATTGATGTTCTATTTATTGGTTTTTCAGTTATGACTCATAATACACTACATCTCGCTGATAATCCATCCCCTGTTCCAGTTCATTTTGGTTTCGCCAAATAGTACTAGGTACTCTACAAGCTATAGCATGTATAGGAAATATAGGTCTAACGTTAGATATCTAGCCATATCATAGCATATTTGAGACTTAGATCTAGTCCAAGATCTAGACTCTTGACCTTTCTTTGTTGCTCTGTTACTGACACCAATTGTCATCCAGTGATGAAATACATGTACTACTGTCATAGGGGCCTACCAGTATAGTACCTACAATAGGAAAGCCCAGTTCACTTACCAAGGTCAGGAAAACACCGCCTTTTTATTGTTTGCAGACTGATGATACACATGTTGCCAATCTTCGAAATGTATAATTGCATGCAACAAGTAAAATGTATACAACATACAAATATATGCATGCAATTAACCACACTATGGCCTATGCACCCACTGCATGTACAATTTTGTATCACAGGTATACAGTTTCTTGTACTGTTGTACATGAGCTTGCTCCACATGCATGGTAACACAGTTGAACTGTAGGATGTTGGATACAGTTGTGATTATTTCTGCCACTTGAGGTTTTATGTTACTTTATTTAGTATTGTCTGCATTACAGTATTGTTTGTATGCAAAACAACTTGAAAGGTTGAGAACACATTTGGATGAAACTTGTATAAAAAGATGATAATAACACAATTACATTTTAAAAACAGATGATAAATATAAATTTTGGTAGTGATCCGGGAATCTTTATGAAATTTTGATGATTTTTATCTTACGGCAGATAAGATCAATGGAATTGGGAGTTCAAGCTGCATGAATTTGAGGTTTGCATACATGCACACTATAAGGTAAAGGCATGTGCTCAAGGTATAATGCACTACCACACAGCTGGAAGTTGATGGCATTTAAAAGCAAAAGGCTTTTATATGGGAAATTTGGCAGTTTTTATCATGACTTGTGTGGATGGGTGGAAATGAGCTGCTAGGCAAAGGTCTGCACTGTCTGAGTATGTTTCTAGTGTGGATATCGATAACTCCATTCTTTTGGGGGAGGGAGTGGGATGGGGCATGTGGATATATGTCACACACAATGCTTCTGTTGTCATAACTTCATCTTAATTCAAGAAGTTCCATTACTTTTTATGACACACTCATTTATACCTCTCCAAACCGTATAGGCCCTTCACCCTAAAAAATGGGGGGGGGGGGGGGGGGGGGGGTAGCAAAGGTAGGGGATATGTTTGATTACTCTTTGTGAGATATTTTGTCAGCTTTTATCTTTATTTTTTGCACACCCATAATGGGGCCTACTTTCCCCCAGCCAAATTTGAACCATGGGTGCTGTTGGCTAAATTAAACCCACGAAGGGGTGTAATGGGCGGTGGTGGGGGGGGGGGGGGGGGGGGTGAGGGGATCTGGCAACCCCTTTCCCAACCAGATATCGTGTCAGTTTTTATATTTTCATTGTGTACATGCACCCATAATACTTTCATTGGACCAAGTTTGGTGCATGGGCTGCGTGGGGTAAATTACACCCGCCAGGGGGGGCCCAGGGGGGGAGGGTCTGGCAACCCCTTTCCCGACCAGATATTTTGTCAGTTTTTATATTTTTATTATGTACACCCCTAGGCCATTCTTTTAGACCAGGTTTGGTCCATGGGCTCCATGGGGTAAATTACACCCGCCGGGGGCCATTTTGGGGGGGGGGGGGGGGGTCCCTGGGGGACGACCCCGCCCTCAGGTATCAGGCTGACGCCCAGTTTTGTAATGAGGGGGGTGGCCCCAGTAACTTTGAGGGGTCAAACCTTTTGGGCTTGATGGGGTAAATTGACCAGCAGCCAGCTCCTGGTCTATCTGGAAAAGACGCCATAAAATCCAGTTGTTGTTATCATTACTATAATTATTATTATTATTATTATTGTGATTATGATTATTATCATTACGTTGCTTAATATAAAAACGCGAGAGTTAACCCCCCCCCCCCTCCCTGCAACCTCCCCCTAGGGCGCGCGCGGTATGTAATTTGCACGCTTCGCGTGCTCATCCTTACCGCCCCCCTGAAATGAAATCCTACCTACGCCATTGGAGGGTTTTGATATTTTCTCAGTACTTCACCATGGATAACCCACTCCATAACTGACGATACTTGTCAGCTGAAATCTCTTAAAATATGTTAGCGATAAATCCTTAAAGAAATGAAAAAGTATATTTTTATCAAATATTTATATATAATACTAATATTTATTATTTTCTTCTTCTTTGTATATGGAACAGGAAGAACTGGACAAGGTTGCTAAGGAATGGAACGCTCATAGAATCAGCCAATCAAGGAACCAGTGTGGACCATTTGGTCGCCCCAACGTGATGTACAGGACACCCCAGGTGTATGGAACACAGGATTTTCTTGTCCCGTTGGAAAACGATGAGGTTGAAGTATGCGAGGAAGAATGTACTTTCAAAAGTCAGTACCCTTGTGACAGAGACATATTTGACCTTTGCTCGATCCTGATGACTGAAGAACAACTACCTGTACCGCAGAATAGCGAAGAAGGACTGAACCTATATCATACTTTGAGAATGCACTTGCTGAGGATGATTTAATCAGAGTATTTTGCATTAATTGCATGTGTATTTTGATATTAGATGAAAAACACAAGTAGATATTTTTCTACAGTGCTTGGATCAGCAACCAAGACTTATTCATATCTTTCCCCATAATGACATCTTTTCTCTCTTCAAAGAAGACTAGAAGACTGAAGCGTCTGATCCGGTTATTTTTAATTCACATATTCACCACATTGCTTAAAATGATCTGCATATAAACACAACAAAAAAGTTTTTACCCCCTAAGGAAAGTGACATAACTTTTTAACGGGGAAGTGTCAAGTAACAAAATTTGCAGGTGATATTAATCAACTATATTGTTATCGTATGTGTAAAAATCAGCATAATCCTATATTCATGAATGAACAATGGTCAAGAAAAAATGTCACTTTTTAAAAGTCACAAGGGTATTTTTACGAGCACCATATGTACCAAAAATTATTAAAATTATGGTTCTCGTGTACAATAAAAGTAAAAATTTTGCTTTTATACCAATCTTCAGACTCCTATTCATCTGACCATTAGTTTTGCGCATGGATGGACATATTTTCAAGGAAAGCAACTCTTTTTAACGCCTTTTGGTGGGTTAAGCTTGATTTTCGTGAAAATATTGGGAAGTGCATTTTTCGCCAAAAAAAAAAGTCAATTTTGCAATCGGATCGTAAAAAGTGCCTAGATTAGTAGGATAGAGTGTGATAATTGATAACATAACAAAAAGACACTAATACACATCCATCCAAGTATAGGTTTTACCCATTATTTGTTCAGTTTTTATCCCCAAAATGGATTCATATGTGATTTTAAAAAAGTGGTATTTTTTTGTTTCATGTGTGACCATTCAGGCGTTACAATTAAAATCATGCTCATTTTTGCACACATGCTTTGAGAAGAGTTTATTAAGACTATCTGCAAATTTTGTTACTAAACACCGTTCAAAAGTTATGCTACTTTCATTTGGGGGTAAACATTTTTTGTTGTGTTTAGTATTATCCATATTTCTATTTCTTCATGAATAACAGAGGGTAGCAATAAGTGTTCCTATATTTGTATAAAGGACTTTATAATAACTTTGATAAAAAGTGATATCATATCACAATGCCAAACTGATGCTTACGTTTTTTACGGTAATGCTATTTGTTCATTATCCTGAGTTCTTGAATTAATTTCTTTCAAAGGCTACTATCTTACAATAAAAATATACTTTACTGAGACGGGAGTGTTCTTGTTTATTCGGTGTTAAATATGAACGACAGTTAATGACATAACAAGCTGAATGAAAATGTTTTATTTGAAGTGTTTTGATTGTGGCAAGTTCATGTACATATGCTTATATTTGAGTCCTCATATCTCACCCAAACTTATATAAGACAGTCCCGGAGAAATATTATTAATTGTTTTTTATTTTTCTGCTTTAAATACATGTGTATACAATGGAAACTCAGTATAACGAGGTGCTAGGGACCATCAAAAATACATGTACCTTGTTATAGCAGTAATCTAGTTTATATAGCAGGTTTATTAAACAATAAGTTATAGAGAGCTGGGACCGAATTTTTACATCTTTTTTATCAGGAGTTTTGTTATATCAGATCTCTTTTTACCGAGTTTCCACTGTATAAACTACATGTAGATGTTTTATGAACACATTTTACCGCTTACACTAATATTGTGGGAAATGGTTGGTACAACCCTACTGAAACAACAAAGGACACTAAAAGATGGTAATGACTTGTTGAGGATGAATCATGTCCTTTAATCTTATGAGTGTTGCTGCTTCTAATTTTCCTTTAAAAGCACTGGTCTTGAATATATACGCCCTGAACAGTAATTGCTACACAAATATTATATGACTATACAATAACGTACGTACATGTAACTTGCATACTGTGTGTCAACTATTTACACACCTTTTTGAGCAATGTAAAATATAATGTAAGGCCCTCATGTTTTTTTTCTGACTGTAAATAACCAAACAATTAAATAACACAGAATAGTCAGACCATGTGTTCACAAAATATCCTCTTCGGGGTTTATAAATGCCTTATAACCATGCTGTTCGAGTGTTTTATTGCTTTCCATTAGCCATATTTATATTTTCAAGACCATACCTTTTAACCTCTATGACATTATATCAGTAAAACTAATTGAATTGCACAGTGTGGATAGACCATGTTACTGTAGCTACACAGCTAACTGTTGCTCAGCCATATCAGATATTTTCAAATCTTTGACCATCATCATATTAAATAAATCCTCGCTCTGATGGTAAAGTATGCAAAGAGTCTGTGTGAAATGATTCTTTATGTGTGTTTGCAAAGTTACCACATAAAAAATTATATCATTACTTCAACAATGGATGACTGGATCATTACACTTTTTTGTATTTTAGATTATTCTTTTGATACTGAGACATTGGCATATAAATCATTAATTTTCAAGATATCCTATTGACAACCCTTCTATGGTTGAATTGTGCACAGTCATACATGTACATTAAAAACTACAGATACATAGGCCTCCGCCTTCTGCGAAAACACTGTACCTGCACGTACACAGAGTTGGCAGCCTATATGGTAATAAAACCTTCCTCTAAAACAACCAATATAACATTAACTATGGCAAACTGTTACAGCCAAAACCTTAGATAAAAATATAAACATCAACACAAACCAAATACGCAACTAGAGTGCTGATTTTAAACAATGGTATGTGCAATCACCATAAGATCAAACCTACGAAACCTTTCAAAAAATACACATCATTCCAAAGCCTTTATTACCAAATCGTATACATAGGCACGTACCATTCTGCTTGAAACATGAAATATAAGACATTGGCATATAAATCATTAATTTTTCAAGATATCCTATTGACAACCCCTCCTATGGTTGAATTGTGCACAGTCATACATGTACATTAAAAACTACAGATACATAGGCCTCCGCCTTCTGCGAAAACACTGTACCTGCACGTACATAGAGTTGGCAGCCTATATGGTAATAAAACCTTCCTCTAAAACAACCAATATAACATTAACTATGGCAAACTGTTACAGCCAAAACCTTAGATAACTAGAAATGTCGCTACGGCGACTGATGCCTCCGCCATAATGCATGATTCTCCCAATAGGTGTATAGTTCAATGTCTTCACAATGTGTGATGACAGTTTTACATAACTGGCAAAATATCGAAATAACAGGTTTATCAGAAATATCTTGAATGTTCACTTTCCACGAACTGGGTTTGCTATAATTGTCTATTAAAGAGTGCAGGTACACATATTTGGGGAATTGGAAATTTTTACTTGACTTCTGACCGACCTTATTAAAAGTTTATGCATTGAGTATGATTTTCAAAATATAAAGAAAGAGTGTAATTACCAGTACAAAATATATATATTTTTTTCATTTAAACCTAACCGTTGACCTTTGACCTTCTGGCTGGAAATTTCCAAGAGAATCTCCATTAAGTAATACATGTACATATATTAAATTTTAAAACTAGTAATGCAATCATTGCATATACTAGTACAGGCGTATATGAGGGAAATACTGTAGTAACATTTTGAGAAGTTGACCTTGACCTTTGACCCCTGACTATTGACCCATGACCCCTAAATTCCCTAGATAATCCCTGCCAGTCAGTACATGCATATGTACCAAGTTCAATGAAGATACATTGAACCATTTGTGAGAAAAGTGATATTGCAACATTTTCACCTAACCTTTGACCTTTTGACCTTTGACCTTATGACATGAAACTCTCTCTGGAGAATCTTTATGCAGTAGTACATGTCTACACTAAGTTTCAAGAAAATAACTGCAGGCATTGCATAGATATGGGGGAAATAGCAACATTTTTAGCATTTGACCTTGACCTTTTGACCTTTGACCTCTTGTCAATGTCACTAAAATCTACTAAACTAATTGTCCTATCATACATCATCCTTGGACCAAGTTTGGTGAAAGCTGCTTCATCCAGTTTTGAGTTATCACGTAAACAGATAAATTTTAGGATTTGACCTTGATCTTTGACCTTTGACCTCTGTCCGATTTCACTGAAAAACTAATCAAGTAATTGTCCCATCATACATCATCCTCCAACAAAGTTTGGTGAAATTTGCTCTATACAGTCTTGAGTTATCGCGTAAACGGATAAATTTCATGATTTAACCTTGACCTTTGACCTTTGACCTTTAGCCGATTTCACCTAAAATCTAATCAAATCATTGCCCCATCATACTTCATACTTGGACCAAGTTTGGTGAAATTCCAGTAAATATTACTCAAGTTATCGCGTAAACGAAAGCGGACGGACGTACGTACAGACGTACGGACGTACGTACGGACGTACGGACGTACGTACGGACGTACGGACGGACGGACGGACAACCCGAAAACATAATGCCTCCGGCACCACTACGTGGCGGAGGCATAAAAATATAAACATCAACACATACCAAATACGCAACTAGAGTGCTGATTTTAAACAATGGTATGTGCAATCACCATAAGATCAAACCTACGAAACCTTTCGAAAAATACACATCATTCCAAAGCCTTTATTACCAAATCGTATACATAGGCACGTACCATTCTGCTTGAAACATGAAATATAAGACATTGGCATATAAATCATTAATTTTTCAAGATATCCTATTGACAACCCCTCCTATGGTTGAATTGTGCACAGTCATGCATGTACATTAAAAACTACAGATACATAGGCCTTCGCCTTCTGCGAAAACACTGTACCTGCACGTACATACAGTTGGCAGCAAAATTATTCAACCCCTTTCACATTTTGGGCATAAAATAGCACTACAAATTGTGCTGTAAAGTATGAAATATTCATAACAAGACATCATAAAACGCAGTGAATTGTATGTCGTATGCAGAGATGCCAACCATTACGTAATATGCATGAGGTCAAAATTAAAATATAAATAGCTCAACTGCTGAACAATAGTGAAAGATGCGTAACAACAATGACCATACTAACATCAATGAACTGGTGATGAAAGCCTTGAATTCATATGGAAATACACATCATGCATATTCCGTAACGGTTGGCATCTCTGCATATGTAAGGGAAACATAATCTTTGTTTTCCACATGCTATCCAATTGAGATCATTCATGGGTGAAAAAATGATATATTTTGCAAACTTATGTACATTTTCTTGGATTTGTGTGATTATTGGAGCGTTACTTGCAAGCCAGCCCTTGAATATAGGCTCATAAGTCATTTTCTTGAAAGCTGACATGATATTGTATAATTTGATGTCTAATTTCAAATATTTTGGTAGGTATTACTATATTTATAGACATTTTTCAAAGAAAAACTGTTTCATTTTTGTTGCCCCGTTGACTTTTGTACACAGATTATATTTTCATCAAAATTTTATTTTTTATTTCTTCATGAAAGAAATAGAAACAACTGCAGATACTAGAATTGTGTATTAAATTAAAGGGTATTGTCACATCTCTCAGAAAACATACAAAATCATTTGTGATCATTGGTGGTTTGCAAGTTACGCTTCAATAATCACACAAAGGTAAGAAAATATACATTATTTTACATAATGGATCATATTTCTTCATGCATGGGTGATCACAATTACATAACGGGTGGAAAGTAAAGGCAATACATTATCCTTTCTATTGATATACAATGTGATAGGTTTTATGATAACTGGAAAACTGTTTCTTAATTCCAACACAATTTATAGTGTTGATAATGTATAAAACGTGAGGGGGTTGATTAATTTTGCTGCCAACTGTATGTGTTGCCAAGAACCTTGCCATCCCTAACAATTACACCAATACTGAAATAACCCCAAAATGTGTCATATCTATTGGTGTAAATTGACTTCTGTGACCTTTGATTTTGAATCTTGGATCAAAGAATAAAGTTTACCAGTAATATATCATTCCATGATACTTAAAGCAAAGTCCATTTCTGAGGTAGTACTTAGACCCAGTATAAAACTGTAAAACTTTTCATTAAAATGAGCATTGATCTTTTAACTTTGATCCCTATATGGTAATAAAACCTTCCTCTAAAATAACCAATATAACATTAACTATGGCAAACTGTTACAGCCAAAACCTTAGATAAAAATATAAACATCAACACAAACCAAATACGCAACTAGAGTGCTGATTTTAAACAATGGTATGTGCAATCACCATAAGATCAAACCTACGAAACCTTTCGAAAAATACACATCATTCCAAAGCCTTTATTACTAAATCGTATACATACCATTCCCCTTGAAACATGAAATATGAAACAATGGCATATAAATCAATATTTCAAGATATCCTATTGACAACCCCTCCTATGGTTGAATTGTGCACAGTCATACATGTACATTAAAAACTACAGATACATAGGCCTCCGCCATCTGTGAAAACACTGTACCTGCACAAACAATTATGTTGCCAACAGCCTTGCCATTCCTAGCAATTACACCAATACTGAAATAGCCCCCAAACGTGTCATTTTTTTTTTGGTGTAAATTGACTTTTGTGACCTTTGACTTTGAATCTTGGATCAAATAATAAAGTTTACCAGTAATTTATCATTCCATGATACTTAGATTAAAGTCCATTTCTGAGGTAATACTTAGACCCAGTATAAACATGTAGATATTTTCATTAAAAATGAGCATTGATCTTTTAACTTCGACCCCTAAATGGTAGTAAAACCTTCCTTTAAAATAACCACTATAACATTAACTTTGGCAAACTGTTACAGTCAAAACCCTCAACACAAACCAAATACACAACTAGAGCGCTGATCTTGAACAATGGTATGTTCAATCACCATAAGATGAAACCTACAAAGGCTTTGAAAATACATATCATTCCAAAGCCTTTATTACCATATACATACGATTCTGCTTCTTTCTCAGGTCACACGTAAAATTATAGTCCCCACTTCGTCTCCGAGCACAGAAGAGCTGTCAGATTACCGTGACAAAGGTAAAATAATTGTAACCATAACCCTAAAAAGGAGTCTGATATGAATATACCCTGTTTAATCAACAATGACCATGCAGTCTGATAAAAAAAGTCAATCATATTCAAACCTTATAAAACAAATATTACCCAGTGATAGGTTTTGTGAAACAATAAAAAGAGTATTTCATTCAAGATTATGTGACTCTCTTCCACATTCAACCTAGCAGTTTGTAATTCTGCACAACATTCTTGAGTATAGCTCCTTTCCTTGAAAAGTATTTAAAGAGCATCCATAACCCATAGACCACTATGTAGAATGTGATTAAACTCCTGTCTAAACTCTACGTAGTTATCATAGGTGGATGGCAATTCTATCACGTTACCACAAGTGTGGCCAATGGGCCTCCTCTGGAGACCATCCAAGGAACAGAATGTAACCCTGATATCTGAGTTAGAGAGAATATCTAATCCTGTACAGAACCTAAGAAATCTTCTCAGCATGCCTTGGTTTAGTGACCGCAAGTACTTCTTCAGGTACGTTGATACCGCCTGCTCATTGGGTGAGAGATCCCTTGAGAACTCCAACTTGTCAATCACTTTTTTCGATGTCGGATACAGTGAAGCATATATTTCACTTAAGCTTTCCTGGGTCAGCTCAGGATGTCAATGAGCTCTTCATTGTCTTCGGGGAAATTGCTAAGTGCTGATTTCACGACTTCCTTTTCTGATTCTGGGAGCAAACTTAGGAAGGCCTCCACCATGTCACCATTACAGAACGTGGATCCCCAGATTGCATTAACCATAAAGTCTTGTGCCAACCTGATGGAAAGTACTTGTGGTCCAACCAGCCTTTTGTGATGATGCGTCCTAGTGCCTGCCATTCCTTCTCCCCATAATCATGTCTCAAGACAGGTATCCTTGAAGAGTCTCCACTTGTCATCTGTTCATACACCTCGTCCCAAAATTGGGTTATAGCATCCTTATATACTCCGTTACCCTGGCCCTTCTCTAGATCCCCATTTTGTAGAATCATATGGACAACAGTATTAGCCTTCAGTATGCTTTCGTCCGAAAAAGCATTCATCATATCTGTTATTAAACAACTTCTTCGAATGAGGAGAACTTCAAATTGTGTTTGGTTAGTTGGAAAGTCATTTGTCTGTTCTTCAACCAGCTCTACATATACAGTTGGCTCATCAGTAATGACTTCAGCCAATATCTGTTCAGCTGGCAATGAGTTAACTGGGTCCCTAATCGTGACATCGAGCTGTTCCTGCACCGGAGTAGAGTGCGATGGCCCAAATGAAATAGTTGGTGAGTCTGCAAGTTCCTTCAATCCGAAAATAAGGTGCTGGACTTGGTGATGTCATCTTCCAGACAAC
Source organism: Diadema antillarum (assembly GCF_040938485.1). NCBI lineage: Eukaryota > Metazoa > Echinodermata > Echinoidea > Diadematoida > Diadematidae > Diadema > Diadema antillarum. The sequence continues at coordinate 1,720,949 of NW_027271054.1, forward strand.
ATACAGATGAAGATGAAGAGTGGGTGCTTGTAGAATGTTCACCAGAATTTAGCGAAATTTCAGGCAAATCAGCTTCACTACTACTTGTATCATATCCATGATCCCTCACATGAACCGTCCTCCTCTTCTTGACCTTTGACTTGCCCTTTGACTTGCCCTTAGATTTGCCATGCTCCTGTACTTTGGACACTGTGCGCAGGTAAAACCTAAGGGTTGGCATTTTTGATCTGCTGTAGAGTTGTCCAACATCTCCTTCAAGAGGCTGCTGTCGAAAGTCCACCAAGGAGCATTCAAAGTTTTCTTTTTCCCCTTTAGCTGAAATGCCATCCGGGAAGAAGAGGTCTTCTACAATTTGTAGCAGTTCAGCAGGCTTGCATAGCTTAGACACAGACAGAGATCTGATGCCTCCTCCGTTCGTCTTACGTACCTGCCTGTATCTGCCTAACATATGATCAAAGTCCATCCATCCGACATCTATTCTTCTGTCCAATCTTTCAGCATTTTTGTTCCCTAGCATTTTATGAGCTCTCCCATAGGAACAACTTGCAGAATCTTCATACCCACTACTATTTTCAGCAACCTCCCTATCTCTTTTCATCCCCAATTTCTGTCTAAGTTTACAAAGAAGCGAGTCTTTTTTGGAAGACTTTGATGAGCTGGTAGACACTTTCTGAGTGCTTTCTTCTGAAAATTTGCGCAGTGCTAGTCTATCCCCCAATAGTGGCACAAACTTCTTGAGCTCATCCTCATCCATCAATAGCAGAATGGAAGCATCAATCTGTAAATAACAAGAAGGTGAGAGAATACATATGAAAAAGAGTTAATTTTTTTTCAGCAAAAAAGAGCACAAGGCTAATTGAGGAAAGGCCAAAACGTAGAAGCATTCCATGTTAACCATGTGCAAAATGAACGTCACTGACAAAGGTGGGCAAGATTTGTCGAGTGCTGTCTTTTATATTTACTTGATTGCTGCATGTATACCGGTTAATAACTACACACTGTCTCAAGAAATGCATTCAAACTATGTATTCAAAGAAACATATTATAAAATTGAAACATCAAACCAGAAATGTCGCTAGGGCGACTGGTATGCCTCCGCAGTATCACATTTTTTCTCCCATAAGGTGCAGTACATACTGCCAATGTGAGACCACAAGTTAATGTAGTGGGCAAATAATCATTATCTGGTGATTATATGCCAAGTTTCAGGACAGTACACGGAGCCACTTTAAACATATGGAAAATGGGTGAAATTTGAGCATTTCACTAGACCTCTGAAATTTGACCTCTGGCCTAGTTCACTCAATATCTAATCAAGTGATTACCCTATCACACTTCATCATTTTGGACCAGGTTTGGGGAAATTTGTTCTTTCCAGTCTTAAGTTATTGCATTGACGGATAAATTTCATGATTTGACTTTGAACTTTGACCTTTGGCCATTAGCCGATTTCACCCAAAATCTAATCAAGTAATTGCCCCATCATAATTTATACTTGGACCAGGTTTGGTAAAAATCCAGCCAAAACTAGAGCACTCGGCCGGGGGACCCGATCGAGCACATGTATCCCCCGAACCCACCCCCCATACCCCATTTGGATGATTTTTTTAGGCTAAACTGTTGAATAATGTGGCAACTGGGAACCAATGTTTGCACTTTGGGTATTTTTCAGTTGTTGTCACAGAATTTACCTTGTGCCACTACAGGTTATTAGTAGGAGTCTTCAAATACACTGGGTCGTGATCACTGTAGTAGGTGTGTAGTACCCCTGATTGCAGTACAACACAGTCTCTGGTGTATATGTGGTCTAGGAGCTGCTGCCGGACCCGCTTCCTACAAGGCGTCTTTGTTTTACCATAATACACCTTCATGCCAAATTTGAAGATGATCTAAGAAGAACTGCAGCCAGCAGAGCGCTCACAAGAAAATCTCTGCGGCGGACGCGGCGGCGCAACGAGGCCAAATCCATATTGTCCTCATTTCTTCATAATGCACCATAATGCACCTTCTGCCAAATTTGAAGAAAATCGGACAAGAAATGTGGCTGATAGAGCACATACAAGAAATGTGATCTGGCATCCAAGTCGTAACACTGAGGGCGCCCTCACCACAAACTGTTGTGTCCTACATGTTGAATGACCACCCATACACCTCCTTTACAAGTCTGAATAAAATCCATTGGGTAATAATCAAGTTATTGCATAAATAAGCACTTTTGCAAATTTTGACCTGAACAGGGTGACCTTTGTCCCTGTAAAAGCAGAACAGTGGGGGCAGCATTACCAATAGGTATAGGTGTGTAGAATTGACTATGACACATTTACCATGTACATACCAAATTTGAAAAAATCGGTCAAGAAACACAGTCAGGATCGCGCACACAAGCAGACCCTGAAATATTTACCTTTTGGTGTATAGAGACGGAACAAGCGAGGGCGCCACCACTAAAACAATAGGTGTCTTCATTTCACCATAATGCACCTACATGCCAAATTTGAAGAAAATCGGACAAGAAATGTGGCTGATAGAACACACATAAGAAAATGTGATATGGCATCCAAGTCGGAACACTGAGGGGCGCCCTCACCACAAACTGTTGTGTCCTACATGTAGAATGACCACCCACACGCCTCCTTAGCAAGTCTAAATAAAATCCATTGAGTAATAATCAAGTTATTGCATAAATAAGCACTTTTCCAAATCTGACCTGATCAGGGTGACCTTTGACCCTGTAAAAGGTAGAACAGTGGGGGCAGCATTACCAATAGGTATAGGGCTCACACCCGTAAATACAAGGGAATGCCCCCAGGCCCCTTCACAAATTCGTACCAAAGATACCAAAATAAATGAAGAAAAAATTGATTAAAAATCAATGATGTAGTTTGGCAAAAAACTGAATAGCTGTAGATATTGAGTATGAATTCCTCTACAAGTTGCATTTTGGTTGGAAGATGAAAGATTTTCTGGTGGAATTTGAGGGGACTATATTTCATTGGGTACGTGTACGGAAAATGGGTGATTTTTTGAGTGATAAGAACTCGTAGTCTGGCTTTGCGGACCCCTGGACAGAATTTGAACTGAATTATCCACCCTGAGAATTTGATGGATGAAAGGGTATATCTAACTTATCCAGGTTTAAGCTGAAACACCTCATTTCTCCCAGCTGTTTTACAGAATTTTTTGAAATTTGATTTTTAACACACATCCCTATGGGGAAATATTTATGGGTGTGAGCCCTATAGGTGTGTAGACTTGACTATGACACATTTACATACCAAATTTGAAAAAAATCGGATAAGAAACATGGCCAGTATTGTGCACAAAAGCAGACCCTGAAAAATTTACCTTTTCATGTATAAAGACGGAACAAGCAAGGGCGCCACCACCAAAAACAATAGGCTTCTTTGTTTTACCATGATACACCTATATGCCAAATTTGAAGATGATCCGAAAAGAACTGCAGCCGGTAGAGCGCTCACAAGAAAATCTCTGCGGCGGAGACGGCGGCACAACGAGGCCAAATCCATAGTATCCTCCGAACTCTGTTCGGGGGATACAATTACTCAAGTTCCTCACGTAAACGAATGTGGACGGATGTACGGACGGACGGACGGACGGACGGACAACCCGAAAACATAATGCCCTCCGGCACCACTTCGTGGCGGAGGCATAAAAAGCTTTACCTTTATGCTTTACGATTTCCTTAGCTATACCACGGCTTGATATCAGCAGGCACCCGGAACACATGGGCGCCTAAAATTCAGGTCTGGAAGCCCAAAAGTGAACAATTTCAATACAGAGCCCAATACAAGGGGAGCCTGGGATGTCTGGACCTCTAACCAAAAGAGTTAGTGTGGAGCCCTGGCTATACAAATGCAAATGTTTCATGTTTATTTCATGGATAAGATATATCATACCACTCTCATAATAACTGCCCCTATACAAGCCTTAGGACACTATCCCCCCCCCCCCCCGGGGGGGGGGGGGGGGCACTTCCATTACAAGGCGGACACCATGCTCGTACAGAAAAGAACATAAAAGGGGTTGTGTTTCACAGATGATGTATGCGCATACAGTGAAAAGGATATCAAACTTGACAAAATCGGGGAAAAGGGTATACTTTTACAACAGCTAATTTACTTGTTTAGAGTGGGAAAAACCTGACAAAATTAATACTTGTTTGGGTATTCTGAGATGAAGTCTAATTACTTGTTTAGGGTCCATTTTGAAAGTTCATGTACGAGCATGGTGTCCAACTTGTAATGACAGTGCCCCCCCCCCCCAACTATTTCAAAAATTGATCTCACCTTTTCTTCTCTCATCCGTTCTATAACACTTCTGTCCATGCCTCTTTCCTCCATAAATGCACACAAATCCATCTTGATAAACCTACAATAAACAACAAAAAAGTGTTAATTAGACATTAATCTAATAATCATGGAGGTGCTTGTAAAAATTAGATGATTATACATGTAGGCCTATGTTGCCAAGTTATTCTACCAAATCACACAGAAATGTGTATTTCGAAATCAAAGTAATATATATGCGAAAGAATGAGATAAGGGAACTGACGTAGCGCTTAATTCCTTTCTTTATTTTATACAAGCTTTCGGCCCCTGGCCTTCATCGACTCTGTACAATCAAGAAATGACAAAAATAGACACCAAATGGATGATAAATGAACACAAACTAAGGTGAACAAGTGTTCTGTGGATGACAGCTGCTATGTCAAAAGAAATTAAGTTCAGATATAGATAAACACAATAATAAACACAAACTAAGGTGAACAAGTGTTGTGTGGATGACAGCTGTTATGTCAAGAGAAACTAAGTACAGATATGTCTATATAGCTATCTACATTGCTTGAGTGTACTTTGAGGACAAGTAACATTTTTTTTTTTATAGCTAGAAGGTGGAATTTTCAGCTGGCTTGCCTCACTTGCTCGCAAAATAAAAAAACGAAATATGGTTCATACTCTGAGTAAAGGTTCAAATCGCCTAAAGTTTTCATTCAAGTAATGAGGATGTACCTCTGTGGTATTGTTTGAAAACATTTTTTGTGGTTAACTGGCAGCAAAAAAAAACAGGTCCTACATCCCCCCCCCCCCGCTTATTTAGTCTATCCTTCATGTTGGAACCTCCCAAACCCTTTCCCTGCTCAGTCCTTTACTCCGTGGCCGAGGATATTCGGCATCACTCAACCCCCCATAATGAAACTTTGCCTAAATGGTTAGGCCTATTCAACAGAGTGATAAGTTGCCTAAGTGGATATTAGCCAAAGTGGGTTTAGCTCAAATGTGAATTAGACATAAAGGTAATTAGAAACTTACAAGAGACCCGCGGGTCTAGCGCTCACCTGAGTATCGCAAGTTTACCTTTCACGCAGTCACTAATCTAAATTATTCACAGCTCTACTAAAATTTGACCAGGCATTCTCAAGTAGAAGATGAAAATGTACAATAAGGGCCCAAATTTTTTTAAGATTCCTTAATTTGGGGGATTGGGGCCCCCTGGGGCCCTCTGGGTGGGGCATGGTGCCCATTTTGATAAATTGAGATCCTGACCCCCTAGGGATGCTACCTGCCAAGTTTGACGAAATCCATCATGAGGTTTTCAGGAAGAAGATGAAAATGTACAATTCAGGCCCCCATTTGGACCTTCCCAACCCCCCACCCCCCTCGTCCCCAAAGAGGGGCACCCCTGGATCTGCTATGAACAAACTTGAAACTACAGTCATTAATGTACTCACTTATAGTATTATCTTAGCTCTATAACTTCTGATTCTACAGAAGATTTTTTTAAAGATTCCTTCATTTGGGGGTTTGGGCCCCCCTGGGGGCCCCTGGGTTGGGTATGGTGCCCATTTTAACAAATTGAGATCCTAACCGTTGGGATGCTACCTGCCAAGTTTGGTGAAAATTGGTCATGGGGTTCTCAAGAAGAAGATGAAAATGTACAATTTAGGCCCCATTAGGACCCCTCCCCACCCCCTCCCCTGGGTCCCAAGGGGGGCACCCCTGATTCTGTCATGAACAAACTTGAAACTACAGTCATCAATGTACTAACTCATAGTATTAACTTAGCTCTATCACTTCTGGTTCTAGAGAAGAAGATTTTTACAGATTTCTTTAATTTGGGGGGTTTGGGCCCCCCTGGGGGCCCCCTGGGTGGGGCATGGTGCCCATTTTAAGAAATTAAGTTCCTAACCCCCTAGGGATGCTACCTGCCAAGTTTGATGAAAATCGGTCCTAGGGTTTTCAAGAAGAAGATGAAAATGTAAAAAGTTTACACACGACGGACGACGCACGACGGACGCCGGACGAAGGGCGATCGCAATAGTTCACTTTTAAGAGCCTTTGGCTCAGGTGAGCTAAAAATGAATAATAGACAGAATGATGATTAGACGAATCAAATATTAGACAAGCTGGTGACTAGACCAACTGGCAAACAGACTAAGTGGTGTTAGACTTGATTGAATGGACAGACCAATTAGACGTTAGACTGAATGGTCATTAGACCAAATGGTCATAGAGTTTAGACCAAATGGCCATTACACCAAATGTACTTTAGACTTTAGACTAACTGGTCAGTAGACTAATTGATAAGTAGCCTAAGTGGTTATCACTTAAGACAAAATGAAACTTTGCCTAAATGCGATTTACCCGTGATACATATACAAACTATTACTACGTTTGAAGACCATATTAAATGTCAAACCCCATGCATAATATATTATTATTAGCTGCTCCATTCATTAACCCTTAATAATAATATAAGTCCTAGCACGTTTTAGCCGACCGGTTCTCAAAGACCAGACTTAAGCACCACATGCTTTGGCCTGGAAATATTGTGCCTAAGCCCCCATATTGACGATGGAAGCTAGATTTTTAAATGTTGACATTGTTTTGGAATTTCACTACTGAACTTAGATCACCGTCAGTGACTTTTTCTCTGTGTGTAATGCAGGCGCGCCGGAAGCAATTCTGGATTGGGGGGGGGGGGGGGGGGGCAAACATCCCAGGGGGCTCCCTTTTTTGAAGGGGAGGGGGCTCAGTGGCATACACAGGGGGCGATACGACGCGTAAAAATTTTCAAAGAAATTTGAAAGCGAGGGAGCGAAGTGAATGAGCTGGTTGCGAGCACTGGCATAAATTACACATATAATCTTTCATTTTGTGAGCAAGCAAAGGGAGCGAGCAAAAAAAATAACACATTTTTCTAAGTTACAATGTACATTAATACAACATTTTCTTTCCAACTCTTCTCCTTTTTCTTCCTCTTCCTGTCCCCCCCCCCCCCCCCCCCGCTTCCGGCACCAATGATGTGATGTGTTGATTTGCATGTGTTTTTTGATACTTAAGTGCCCTTGCGTGTGAAAATGTGAAGTTATTATTTGCGGTCGAATGACGGGCACTTCCAGTTTGATGGAAATATCGCTAAAAAATCAAAGTTATTTTGTTGTTTTTGTTGCTGTTCCTATTCTCTTATCTCAAGTCAAGAGGAGCAACAAAACTGAGTGATCCATTTGCTGTTGTTGTTGTTGCTTTTTTTTTAAAGAGTAGGCCTAATAAAACTCGTTTAGTAAGGTTTTAGGGATTTTGTTTTGCAGTTTAACTTAAGAATAAATGAAATAATATGCAGTTCCCAGACCCAGTGCGATCTGATAATTAACGTTTGCACAAAATAGCACTGGCAGCAGAGACCATCCAGAGTCATGAGACCCCCTACTGGCCCTAGGCGGCCCTATTCCATAAGGGGTGTCTTGCAATCGGACTAAGTTAGGTCTATATACAGTCAGCTTATAAACACACACACACACAAATCAATATAGAACTAGACCCTGGCCTAGACTAGGGTGATTTCATTCGGCGATAGTCTACAGTATAGATCTAAAAGTAATAGACCTAGACTCTAACTATTAGATTTACAGACTAACGTTAATAGACCCTAGACCACTTTCTATATCTGCTCCACTGAGACTAGATTCTACATCTGGCTTCGCCGTATTCTTCTCGAAGAGAGCTTAAAAATAAAATGTTCAAAGACTCATCCAACCTGACAGATTTTTTTCTGATTAGGTCCAGATGTAATGAAGTTAGACCCCAGCCTAGGTCTCTAGGTCTAATTTAGACTAGTCTATTTAGTCTAGTCTATTTAGATCTACATCTGAGTTGCTGTTACTAGTGTCACTGATAGTGTTAGACCCCAGTCCCCTATCTTGATTCTTATCTAATTCAGACGTAGACATAGACCCAACAGTTGTTAGATCTAGTCTAAATTCTAGAGCTACAGTCCTAGTTAGTCCCAATGTTAGTCCCCTAAAACTAAAGGCTAAAGTTTAGGGAACTAACTTTAGGACTAACGTAAAGTTTAGGGAACTAACGTTAGGACTAACTTCAGATCATCTAGGTCTAGAATCTAGACTAGATCGATCTAGGTCTATTTCTACGCCTGCATTAGATAAGAATTAAGATATATCAAACTTTAACTGTTAGTGTAAGATCGTGGTTTCTGTCACCACTCACGAGCGCGCACGTCTTCACTGTGTGCAAAGCGGTGGGAGTTAATCACCAGCAGCGACGAAATGAACGGTAATGAATGGAGTATGAAATGCGTGGTGAGAGAAACCACGATAATGCCAATATTATTGTTATCATTCAATCATTGATTAATTGGGGGGAGTAATCTTACACAATGAAAAGCAGGCATATCTACGATATGACAGACTACGAATCTTCCGATGATGTCCTACCCGAAACTCAGGGCAAGCTGTCCAGTCCAAGTTCTCACAAGACATGAGCTATGCCACGGGCATGCCCCTCGCCAGCTAAATGTGCGGGTGACGTGATCACAGCCACTATAAAACGCGCATGCAGCGCAGGGTAAGTGACAAAAGTAGGATCCGTAATCTGTTTTTACAGATTATAATCTGTTTAAACAGATTAGTAGAAATACTGTAATCTGTTATAACAGATTATAATCTGTTTAAACAAATTGGTTGAATTACTGTAATCTGTTTAAACAGATTAGTAGAAATACCGTAATCTGTTTAAACAGATTAGAAGAAATACCGTAATCTGTTATAACAGATTATAATCTGTTTGAACAGATTAGTTGAATTACTATAATCTGTTTAAACAGATTAGTAGAATTACCGTAATCTGTTATTACAGATTATAATCTGTTTAAACAGATTAGAAGAAATACCGTAATCTGTTTAAACAGATTAGTAGAAATACCGTAATCTGTTATAACAGATTATAATCTGTTTAAACAGATTAGTTGAAGTAATGTAATCTGTTTAAACAGATTAGAAGAAATACCGTAATCTGTTTAAACAGATTAGTAGAAATACCGTAATCTGTTATAACAGATTATAATCTGTTTAAACAGATTAGAAGAAATACCGTAATCTGTTTAAACAGATTAGTAGAAATACCGTAATCTGTTATAACAGATTATAATCTGTTTAAACAGATTAGTTGAAATAATGTAATCTGTTTAAACAGATTAGAAGAAATACCGTAATCTGTTATAACAGATTATAATCTGTTTAAACAGATTAGAAGAAATACCGTAATCTGTTTAAACAGATTAGTAGAAATACCGTAATCTGTTATAACAGATTATAATCAGTTTAAACAGATTAGTTGAAGTAATGTAATCTGTTTAAACAGATTAGAAGAAATACCGTAATCTGTTTAAACAGATTAGTAGAAATACCGTAATCTGTTATAACAGATTATAATCTGTTTAAACAGATTAGAAGAAATACCGTAATCTGTTTAAACAGATTAGTAGAAATACCGTAATCTGTTATAACAGATTATAATCTGTTTAAACAGATTAGTTGAAGTAATGTAATCTGTTTAAACAGATTAGAAGAAATACCGTAATCTGTTTAAACAGATTAGTAGAAATACCGTAATCTGTTATAACAGATTATAATCTGTTTAAACAGATTAGTTGAAGTAATGTAATCTGTTTAAACAGATTAGTAGAAATACCGTAATCTGTTATTACAGATTATAATCTGTTTAAACAGATTAGTAGAAATAGTAGTTTTTTTTTCTCCGTGGCACTAATGGTCTTTCGTAGCTTATAACAGTTAGTCAGAAAAAAAATTGACAAAACGCCTCATAAAGTATATAATTTGACATATATCATTATACATATTACTGTCTTAATTAACATTAGTAAATGAAAGTAATACAAGGTCCCATTGTGCTTTTTATCCTATCATACTCAAAATGTTTAAAATCAAACTTGTGTTTAATCATATAGCTCGGAATTAAGTCAAATTTCCCAGTGTTTCCAGCCACTTCCTACAACTTGAAAACGATATTTTGGCTATAGCAGCCTAATCATTCATCAACATGATAAATGATAACTTCTGAATCTTAATATCGAGATAGGAGGAATGAAGGATGAACAAGTTTTTCTTTCAAAGACACATTTAAAAATATTTATCCAAGATGATTTGCCGCTTGGTTTTCTTCTCTTCCCAACTTTACAACATGTTGGTTAACAACATGAGATAACATCTACGAGCCGTGTGTATATTTTCATGTGATATTTAGAGATGGAGTTTATGTTGGTTTAAACTAGTGTGCCATATTATAGGCGTATGCCTTTGTTTTCTTTTGTAAGACTGTTGTCTTCCCACTATTGGCCATGGATAGACTGCAAGAGAGGAATTGAAAGTAGAGCATGATCCACCAGGAACTATTTAACTTCCAGGGATCATTAAAAGTGTGTAGTTGTATCTACTATATCAACATGGTTATGAGAGTGATACATTATGATTTAGGGAGTACGTTGGGCTGGAGTATGGTCTAAGACGTAATGGGCAGGGGTTGTTTCGGTCCATCATATGTGCATAAATACCCCTTTCGGACACAATCTGTGTGTTTTCTGAATGGCTAAACATTTTAGCTTGTGATCACTTGTCACTGAACTATAGATACTTATATTATGTTATCATTACATTATATTATTCTATTTATACAATATACTTATACTATCATATTTATACCTTTGATCGTGTCTAAGAATGAACAGGATGACAGTTTCGAGCTCCTGCTCGAATGATCTGCGTATCAGCGACAGGAACATGCTGAAGACGCCGAAAAAGTACTGGAGGGCCGCGGATGTCAGGCCGATCACGAGATCCCATCCTTCGTAGTAAGAAATACTGTCAAGCACCAGTCTCAGTACGGAGTTGATGAACGCCCACGCGATGATTACGGCGATCCATGGCCGCGGTATTCTCCGCGTATTGACAGTGGCCGTCGACAGGAATTGGAGTCGTCGTGTCACGTAGTCCTGGTGAAGAATGGTGTACCAGAGCCGAAGGTGGGACCGAACGGCCAACGCATCTGACGGGTAACGTCCATCTGAGGTTCATAGGAGACCAACCGTTGTTTAAAGAAGCAATTCAATAAATCATTTTTTTTCCTTGGGGGGGGGGGGGAGATACACTGCACGTGAATTTCGATTGAGGTCACATGTTTCAGCAGAACGTGCATAGACATGTGTAATTCCATCTTTGAAGACTGATTTCTAATTGATATGATTTGAAAGAATGAACGCTTGCTTGCCAGCAAGCTACAAGGGATCAACGGTAATTAAACCCCTCCCCCCTCCCCCACTCAACGTGGTCAGCCATACACATTTGCTTGTTCCAGATTCTTAGAGATACCGCCTTTAAGGATGGAAATGGGTTAGGATTTTGACACCTTATCACGAGCATTTGGAAGTGAAGCCATCAAAATGACCACCTTTTTGGAAAGGAAAGCCTGTTAGCGTACGTACAAGCATGCAGCGTGACGTATAGGCCTATAATTATGCCGCGCATGTGGCGAAAATGTCCTGCGAAAATAAGGCCAGTCAGACATGCCTTACTGACATGCACAGTAAGCACATTCAGGAGAGAAGAACACTTATTTCGGAAATTTTCGGGGGGTTGAAACTAACCGTATTTAGGACCCTATTTCAGGATTGTTCTGGGAAAAAAATGAGAGCTATCCCTATTAAATTAAAAATATTTGGGGGAAAAATACAAAAAGATCCTCTTCTTCGATGCTTTTCGGGATATTTATAAAAACATATTTTAAAATATACCTCTCCTCCCGAAAAATCAGGAGAGCTCATGTGGGGTACCTGCTGACCACCTGAGTAGGGGGTGGGGGGCATTAACGTCGCATCCATAGGTCCATAGTTTATGTGTGTCTACTTATCATTCAAAATGAAAATCCCTGAAGTCATCAAACCTGAACGTAATTGTACATTTGACACAGGGCTTACATTATCGATAGCCAGTGCACGCGTGATCATGGTGATTCATATTTTGGAATATCTTTATTCAGTTGGCACTATCTTTTCGTAATCTTTGTGAACAATTCAGCTGTAAACGTCTCTTGTTTTCATAATTTCAATATTTTCCTCTAAGCCGCTTCTCATGATTCTAATACAATTCGAGAGTTGGGAATTCCATTCCCAACTCTCGATGGAGACGGACGTACAGCTGTAGTTCTCCCGGTTTGTCGGCCGCCGCCCTATTTTCCAGCCTTTTCTTCTCACAAGATTCGTAACTATACAACTCGTCGTGCTCCTAATTTATTGCAAATTACACCATTACTTCTGTGAAGCTCTTACTCTACCCTCGTGGAGCTGTATTTCGGGCAACTTGAACTCTGCTTGGTCGACACAAAACTGTGTGAGTATGGCTTCCCGCAAAACTCGGCAAACCACGAAAGAACTGAGCGCCACCGCTCATATGGCCCACTCTGCTCGGCCCGAGTCCTCGAGTGACACCGAGTCCGCTGACCTCACACTGGCTGACATCCAGCGCAGCATTAAACTTTCCTCTGATAACGTCTGTGCAAAGCTCGATTCGTTGTCCAGTGAAGTGGCCTCTATCAACAAAAAGATCTCCGACCTTGAGGATTCTGTCACAATGAACTCAGATAAGATTACGGAGCTGGAGCAGAGAAAAATCCCAGAAATGGAAAAAAAGATGGCGGAGGAAATCAACAGGCTACAGGAAAAGCTGACACTCATGGAGATCCACGGTAGACGTACAAATCTTCTCTTCTATGGTGTTGCTGAAACCCAGGATGAGCACGTTGACGACGTCCTTCGGGATACCTTCTCCTACCTTGGGATTGGGGATGCTGACAACATTGCCCTGGTTAATGCCCACCGCCTCCCACGCCGTGACAACGCTGCGAACCAGGCCAGCGGAGGCCCGTCCAATGACTCAGCTCCTCGCGCTATCATTGCCAAGTTTGTGTACATGAGAGATCGCAACAAAATCCTGACCGCATTCGAAGACCGCCAACGCCAGCGACGACCACAAGGATCTCACGCCGCCACCGCGGACCAGAACCCGCGTAGGATCACAGTCCGCACAGACCTCCCTCCAGCTTTGAAAGCCAGAAGGAGCGTCCTGGCTAAAGCTGCCTACAACCTGCGCAAAGAGAAGCACGTCTCTACGAAAATCTCAGTTGTCGGCTGTAATGTGCTGCTACACTGGAAGGAAAAGGGTACCTCCAGATGGAACCTGTATGAGGATTAACCTTTTGCTCATGTGAATCTTTTCTCTTTTGATCTAATTTACCTAAAATACTTTAATAGATACCTTTCGGTTAGCGAAGATCTTGATTTGTGCTAGCATCCTTACTTTGTAACCCCTTATCCATTTACTGTAAGTAATAACACCGTTAACTGATTATTTCCAACAGTATCGCCTCTGATGAGCAATACTGTGCGACGATGAAGTTTTTCAACTCTCTACTGTCGTGTATCATTTTGACTATCACGAAGTGCCATAAAATTACTATATCCGTTACATTGTCAAACTGATACAGTTGGATCTTTTAACACACTGCTCTTCTGTGTGTTGAGTGTGTTGATGTATAGTTACGGCCTTTCTAATGTCACAGAGCCAAGCTTAATAGTCCCCCAGAATGCCTGCTAGGTATTGAGTGTGTTGATGTCAGTGGTTGATGGATAGTTACGGCCTTTCCAAAGTCACATATCAAACCTCAGTCGCCTCAGAATGTCTGCAAGGTTTTCACCTCTTTTAACTATGTTACAACTTCTTTTCTGATATAGGAGTCTCGACTCCTCTCCTTATGTCTGCATTTTCGTAGCCTTATTTCAGCCGAATCCCCTTTTTCTATTAGTCAAAAACTCCAACTTCCTAGCAATTATTATGGCTTAATTGGCATTTATAATGGGACTGGAGGGTAGGGTGGGTGGCCGTAAAACCGCGGAACCCGGTTTACGAAACTGTTTGTCCTGAGCCTTTTCTTGATTGCGTATTTTTGTATACTAATCTGCTCAAAACTAGAGCCATTGTTGTTTTTGTACATAATTTTGGATCTACTTTTCTTTAAGAATGCGTATCAGTCAATTCTTACTTTGCAACCTCTTAATAATTATGCCAACCAGAAATCATTGTCCATGCATGCATCCCAGGTCTTCTCGCTCGGCTTTATGCTAAACCACATGTCTGCAAACTATTGTAGCCAAATCTTCATATCGTTGTCGTTGTTATACATGTTCTCTGATTGCAATTTTCCGCACACCCATAACATGACTTCAAAAAAACTCACCCCGAACTTTATTCTTGAAAAAAGCTTTATGTCCTCGTCTGTGCTTGATATGTTCAGACAAATCTATCCACCTGCTTTTTCTACTACAATTTTATGCCACATAAGAGCTTGTACATTTCTCCTTACTCCGCGTCTTCTTGTGTTTGTGACGCAGATCACTCATGACGCTTTCTTCTCACCTGTGTGTCACACGGAATTTTCCTTTATTATCCGTCTGTCCCTCGACATTTTGTATTTGTCCATCCCTAGAGAACACGGTTTCATTATTCACTGTGCATTCCAGTTATTACCAACTGCAAGGTCATTACCTCATGTGAACGCAGTGTGGTATGCATATGCTTACCAACTGAATGTTGTTTTTGTAACTCGTTTCCAAGAGACATACGGTAATCTAAGTCATGAACATGTATTTCCGGTAAACAACTCATTATTCAACTCGTGTTTGTGCACTTCTGAATATGGATGAGTTCATAAACGCTATTTCTTCTTCTGATATAGATAGTGATGTAAACGATTATCAGCCAGCTGCACTGAATTCCCTCTTACATTCTTATGATAGAGAAGAAGGTGAAGACTCCGATTTTGTTACTTCTTTAAACACAGAAACCCAAGATCTGAAGCTTGATTTTGACGCTAATGATGCGTCTGCTCGAAATGAAGGCCAACTTTCTCACTATCACTTGGAAAAAGAAATGATTACACTTTCCCATTCACACTCTAATGAGCTTTTTGTTTCACAGTTCAATATAAGAAGCCTTAATAAAAATTTTGATAAATTACTTGTATTTCTCAACGAATTACAATTTAAACACAGCATAATTGGTCTCAGTGAAACTTGGCTCAAGGAAACGTCACCTTCTTCTCTATTTACCATAGACGGTTTTAAATTAGTTACCAACAACAGGATTACTAAAAGAGGTGGTGGTGTTGGTTTTTACGTCACGCAAAATTTAAACCATAAACTGTTAAATGAATATTGTATTATGTCTGAATGCCTTGAGAGTATTTTTATTGAGGTCATGACCCCTACTAAGGGGAATATCATTTTTGGGGAAATTTATAGACCTCCGCATTCCAACCTTAATGAATTCACTGAGCGGTTTCACAATCTTCTCTCTAATGATTATTTTGATACAAAGACATGCTTCATTATGGGTGATTTTAATATAAATCTTTTAAATTGTAATGACGCTTTATGCAGTCAAGATTTTCTTAATTTCATGTTGTCAAAATCCTTCATTCCTCTTATCAGGAAACCTACTCGGATATCTGATGCTACTTCTACTCTCATTGATAATATATTCGTTAATAATGTTTTTACTGATGTTACTTCTGGTATTGTAGTTTCTGATATCACCGATCATTTCCCGATATATGCGCTTGTACCACAGTTTTCTATTAGGAAAATGCCAACCCTTAATTCAGGTTCTCGTGATATGTCCGAATGTAATCTTGATAGACTTAGAGAGGGATTGAGGTCAGTTGATTGGTCCTCTGTTTATAACCAAAGAAATGTAAATTCGTCCTTTGATGTTTTTATGAACATCCTTATAAATATGTGTAATGTTTATATACCCTTATTTAGACGATTCAGATCAAATTATAAGAGAGTACCAAAACAACCATGGATTTTAAAGTCCCTACTTAGGTCTGTGAATAGGAAGAATAAATTGTTTTACAGATACCGAAAATCTCCGAATGATGTAACCAAATCCCGTTATATTCGTTACCGCAATGTACTTACTTCTTCGTTGCGTTTAGCCAAGCAACTGTATTTTGCAAATCAGTTTGAAAAATGCAAGTTCGACATTAAGAGTACGTGGAGGGTGATAAACATAGCTTTGAAATCTAGCACTGTTACAAATTCCCCTACTCATATTTTGAATGACGGTCATCAAGTTGATGATCCACAGGAAATGGCCGATGTATTTAATGATTACTTTGTTAACTTAGGACCTGATCTTGCTAGCAAAATACCAAATACCCAGACAACTTTTCATTCTTTTTTAAAAAACAGGAATGTACAAACCATGTTTTTCATTCCTATTGTTGAAGAAGAAATCAAAGAAATTGTTGATAACCTAAATATTAAGAAAAGTATAGGTAATGATGGTATTTCAGCTTTTCTTCTGAAGAATATAATAAATGAAATAATTTCTCCACTCACTTATATTTTCAATCAATCTTTATCTAGTGGCAAAGTCCCAGATAATATGAAAATCGCTCGAGTTGTTCCCATATACAAAAAGGGTCCAAAAGAATTTGTGAGCAATTATCGCCCGATATCTCTCTTAACCTCAGTCTCAAAAATTCTTGAAAGGCTTGTTTATAAACGAACTCTTAGATTTCTTGTTAATTGCAATATTCTTTCTAATTTCCAATTTGGATTCAGAAAACAGCATAGCACAACTCACGCATTATTAGCCTTCATTGATAAAGTAGCTCATGCTTTAGATGATGCTTCCCACACCATTGGTGTTTTTCTCGATTTTTCGAAGGCTTTTGATACCATTGACCATCAAATTTTGCATTATAAGTTAAGCCATTACGGTATCCGTGGGAGGGCTTTAGAGTGGTTTAAAGACTATCTCACAAACAGAAAACAATTTGTTTACATAAATGGCTATGAGTCAGGTATGACGTCAACTTCTTGCGGTGTCCCCCAGGGTTCTCTTCTTGGCCCACTTTTATTCATCCTGTACATCAACGATCTCCAAAATTCGTCACAGATTCTTTCTTTTATTTGTTTCGCTGATGATACAAATTTATTTCTATCTCACCGCAATCCCAATACCCTCGTAAGTATAATGAATAATGAATTGAAATCTGTTCAGTCCTGGATTTACGCTAACAAGTTATCATTAAATGTTGATAAAACACATTATATGTTATTTAGCAATTCTTTGCAAGTTATTCCTGATGATGTTAAGATTAATGATATTAACCTAACCCGAGTAGATAGTACAAAGTTTTTAGGACTTTACATCGATAGTGACCTTTCCTGGAAAACTCACTTTAATTTTTTAAGCAAAATTTTGTCACGAAATACAGGAATCCTAAACAAACTGAAACATTTTTTGCCCAACCATATCTTGCAGATTGTATATTCAACCATGATTTCCCCATATCTTAATTATGGAATTCTTGCGTGGGGTAACGCATCTAAATACTTACTGGATTCACTTTTTCTTCTTCAAAAGCGAGCAATCAGAATTATTAACCATGCTGGGTATTTATCTCACACTAACGCCTTATTTCAGAAAAATAAGATTTTAAAACTGATAGATTTGTTTGGTTATAATTTAGGTATTTTTATGTATAAACTTTCCTCAAAAGATCTTCCTGGTGTCTTTTTACAGATGTTCATAAGAAACAATTCTGTCCACCACTATCCAACTCGCCAGAGTGACGCTTATCACCTTCCACGAACTCGAACAGTTTTCGCTAAAAACACAATTATGTATACAGGTCCTAAATATTGGAATGATCTCCCAACAGAGGTTAAAAGCTGCTTGTCATTATCATCCTTTAAGCGTAAACTCAGACAGCATGTATTGAATAGCTACAACACACAAGTGCACTAAAATTCCTTTTTATTATGCTGATGGCTGCTCTGTTATACTACTCGGTTGTTGCCATGTGAACAGACTCATGCATATACATTTTAGTTGCATGCTCTCTCAAATTCCTTCCCATCGGTGTTTTTCCTTCCACTTCTAGTAAGACCATGGTCGTGTCGCATAGTTGCCCCTCCTTTCTTTCTTTCCTTTCTTTTATGCATCATTGCAGCTGGCTGGTATATCACATATAGGAATTGCAATTGATTCATGTTCTCCATTTTTTAAATCTTTCCCCGTGTCTATGGAAGCCGGAATGTTTAAACCCTAATAGTACTTAAGTATTCACGTCATTATCACTCCCATGTCTAAATTGCTATGAGAGCAACTGCGATGGTGTGCAGCATGTGGTTACTTGTTCTCATTTTATCACACACATAAATGCATGTGAGAAGAATCTTCTGAGCCCCGAGTAATAGTCATTCTCTTTTGTTTATCATTACTTTTGGTCTTAATTGTACCCGTGCTCCTCATCCTGTTCCCCTTACTAGGCTTTTGTTGGGACCTACACACAACAAGCTTTGCTTTTTAGTAGGTTCCATCGTATTTCTCTTCGCATCTTTTACTTTGATTGAAAATGACACATCGACCGTTATGTATTACTTTTGTATTCCTATTTCTTCATGTATATATCCAAGCTGGACATTCTGTATTATATTTTGTTATATACCATGTATTTTCCATCGAGAAATACGAAAATAAATTGAAATTGAAATTGAAATTGTGTAGCTGCCGGCCAGGATCTTTCTTCAAGCTATATGTAAATTTAGTTGCCCGTTTATTTAAGTATTGCATGGGTGTTTTGTACATGTTGAGAAGTTACAACTTATTATCTGGTTACAGTATAAAATTGATTGAAGACAGCTCCTTGCAATAAACTACGTTTTCAATATTTTCTTTTCTATATTCGTCAAAATTATCCTTATCTGACGTGATGTCCTTCAATAACCCGTTTAGGACGGTTTGATTTTGCTACAACACGCATTTCCCATAGACACCTGCCCGAGTATACTCGGGACTCGTCCTCAACGGGTTTTAGGATTCAAGCTGCATCTGTTTTAGAGTATATTGTTTTTGTGTTACATTGTACTGATTAGGCTGTTCTGTGTATCACGTCCTCGAGGAAAATCAGCATGCTGATTGAGCATTTATTGAGCAATTGATTGAGCAATTATTTAAATTTACCTTTTACGTAAGAAAGAATGCTGGAATACAAACAGAAAACCAACGGGGAGGCGAGAACAAACTCCGTGGCGCTCAATGACGTCAGATGCAGAATCTTGTTCGTCTTCCCAAACATGAGATAGATTACTCTCAACATTGTGGTTGCGAATGAAATCATCATGATTGCCATGACAACGGATGAGGTGAGTAAACCCTTGGCTCGGAGACTGCGACCGGGATCTGGACAGTGTTGGAATGATGAAAAGAGCATGAAAGCAGTCTCATACCCATTGAAAACTTAATCACGAATACTCTGAAGACATGAAAGAAAAAAAAAGTCATAAGGATAACTGTCCGAATAAATGCGGCAAAGTTATACATGAAATAGACGAGGGAAATAGTTTTTAAAATTAAAGAAATTGTGATATTGCTGGTTATTACAGTTTGCATATCTTCTATTAAATCATCAAGCGGGTGTTCTCTCAGTGTTCGATATAATCGTGAATACTTGTTTACGGTATGATATATTATTTTGCGGAGTGATAATCAAATTGTTCATGAATCACATATCTAATTTGATGTTTTGCTGAAATCTGACGTTGAAATAATGAAGATAAAAGATAACTTGAATTTCATCAGTAAGGTGATGTAGATGTTTTGAGGTGAAATTTTTGCGTATGAGTATAATATACTCATTATAGTGATATCCAATTTTGAACAGGATTTCTTTTTTTCCACTTATAAGCTTGTGTCTTTGACTATAGTAATTTTTCTCAAGCATACAATCTCCAAATGTCAAAGTGGAATGGTATTGTTCCTTGTCGACCCCGCTCCCCCTAAAAAAAAAAAAAAAAAAAAACACCCTCGAAAACTCTTACCTGGTACACAGTTCGCACATAACGATATATCTTTTTCTACAGGTCCGCACAGATAACACATATATACTTTTCTCCTTTTTATTTTGCATTCAGATCCCAATTAAAGTGATCCGTTATAGCAAAAATACAAAAAGAGAGAAATTAAAAAAGAATTGAATGAAATAAAAAACAACCCAGAATTGTCAGAGATTATTAACTCCTCCAAGGAAGGAGGTTATTTTTTCATCGGCGTTAGTTCATTTGTTAGATTTGTTTGTGTGCAAAGTAACTCAAAAAGTTGTAAATGGATTTTAATGAAACCTGCAGGAAAAGTTGATAATGAAACAAGAAAAAGATCATTAAGTAATTTTGGTAGTGATCAGGAAATTTTCATGGATTTTTGAAGTTTTTTTTTTCTTTTATCTTTTGGTAGATAAGGTCAATGAATTGTTCAGGCTGCGCGTACCTGAGGTTTGCGCTCTATGAAAGCGCGTTCTCGGCTCGGGGAGGCGACGCGCAGCTATTTAGAAGCTGATCACGTCAACAAAAGGCTTCTATAGTTAACAAGGAAAGGTAGAAATTACGCGGTGCGTAGTATAGGTCCCCGCCGGAAGTAGCATTTTGTAGCAAAATGTACAATATAGGTCAAAAATCAAGTTCAAAGGTCAAAGAAGTCAAAGGTCAAAATTCTGTGTAGAAGTTTTGAAGCCCTCACCTAGTGCCATCACATAAAGCAAACGGAATCGAAATCGAGTTAGAAATGGCGAAGGAGTAGCATTTTGTAGCAAAAATTAATGTACAATACAGGTCAAAAATCAAGGTCAAAGGTCAAAGAAGTCAAAGGTCAAAATTCTGTGTAGAAGTTTTGAAGCCCTCACCTAGTGTCATCACATAAAGCAAACGGAATCGAAATCGGGTTAGAAAAGGCGAAGGAGTAGCATTTTGTAGCCAATGTGCAATACAAGTCAAAAATCAAGGTCAAAGGTCAAAGAAGTCAAAGGTCAAAATTCTGTGTAGAAGTTTTGAAGCCCTCACCTAGTGCCATCACATAAAACAAACGGAATCGATATCGGGTTAGAAATGGCGGAGTAGCATTTTGTAGCAAAATGTACAATATAGGTCAAAAATCAAGGTCAAAGGTCAAAGAAGTCAAAGGTCAAAATTCTGTGTAGAAGTTTCAAAGCTCCCATGTAGTGCTATCATATAAAGCAAACAGAATCAAAATTGGCTCATAAATGATAGAGAAGTAGCAAATTGAAGATTTTGATCACACACGGACGCACACATGGACACACGGACGGACACACGGAAACACAATTCTATGTAGAAGTTTTGAAGCCCTCACCTAGTGCCATCACATAAAGCAAACGGAATCGAAATCGGATTAGAAATGGCGAAGAAGCATATTGTAGCAAAATGTACAATGCAGGTCAAAAATCAAGGTCAAAGGTCAAAATTCTGTGTAGAAGTTTTGAAGCCTTCACCTAGTGCCATCACATAAAGCAAACGGAATTGAAATCGGGTTAGAAATGGTGAAGGAGTAGCATTTTGTAGCAAAATGTACAATATAGGTCAAAAATCAAGGTCAAAGGTTAAAGAAGTCAAAGGTCAAAATTCTGTGTAGAAGTTTCGAAGCCCTCACCTAGTGCCATCACATAAAGCAAACGGAATCGAAATTGGGTTAGAAATGGCGAAGGAGTAGCATTTTGTAGCAAAATGTACAATATAGGTCAAATGTCAAGGTCAAAGGTCACAACTGAAAATCTGTGTAGAAGTTTCAAAGCTCCCATGTAGTGCTATCATATAAAGCAAACAGAATCAAAATTGGCTCATAAATGACAGAGAAGTAGCAAATTGAAGATTTTGATCGCACACGGACGCACACACGGACACACGGACATACACACGGACACACAAACGTACGGAGCCGAACTCGTTCGGCGGGGACAAAAATTGGGCGATTTTCAGCATGCGCATGATTATGGGTGAAAATGAGCTGCTTGGCGGAGGTCTGCGCTCCCGGAATGTTTTTTCTAGTTTCTTCTTTATCACAACACTTTGATGAGAAACGGAGATAGCACTTCACAAGCTAATCAATACTTCCTTGTCAGAAGAAAAGACTGAGCTGCCATACCTAGAATGCCCGCTTGGTCAATAGGTGTGGCATCCCCGTTCCACGACAGACTCTGGCAGATTACACATTCATTCTCAGGTTCTGTTCCACGTCTTCCGGTACTTGTGTGATCAGGAACCGGGTCTCTGCTGGACAGCGTTGTCGGCCACATAACCTCCCTATTCTTCGTCAAATTATTTTCTCGATCTCTGTAAAGTTCTCCAGTCACAATGCTTTGCCCGCATTCCGTCAAGGGCAGGGCTACGCATCTGCTATCACTGTCCCGTTCTTGCGCGCCAACATGTTCTGAACCAAGTAGATTCGCTGCGTCTTTGTGCCAACTCGATCCGCCATCTTGAGAAGCCAAAGAAACTGATGGTATATCGTAAAATGTATTCAATTGGAGCGTACCCTCTTTGAAGTCGTCATCATGATCAATTACATCATGGCAGGCATCGCAATCCTTTCTCGCTAAGGAGATGGGATAATCCATGACAGGGTGGTCTGTTGGCTCCTCCCGCTGAGAATTGCTCCGATTCCCGTGAAATCCACCTCTGAATGCCGTCTCGTCACTGCAGATTTCATCTTCCATTTCATCTTCTCTTGACAGACAAGTGTCGCAGCGGGTCTTGCATTTTATTTCTTGTCTCCGATACACACCAAGTAGTTGGAGGTTCCACACAATCAGAGCTGGCCAGGTCGTCCTTCCACTCGCATTCATGTTGGCTGTTCTCGACAGTCTGAATGGATTAGGCAGTTAGAAGGATTTATGCAGGGCGTGAGCACTTTGTACGCTCTACCATATTTGCTTCTCTTGAAAGCCGCCTCCATAATGACTCTTTCTGTTTCTGGGTGGGTATTGACTAGTGCATGAGAGCTATTTACGAACATAAGTTATTAATGTAATTGACGAGGAAGAGAAGTGCAGGTTTCGATCAAATTACCTGCCAAGTCATTTTTCTTTTCTCGTTTCCTCTTTATCTAATGGAAAGATAGATTGAGATAATGAAGAATTGGTAGACAAATAGATAATTAGGGAGAGAGATAGAGTGTGTGTTATTTCTTGGTTTGTTCAGAGCTTCATCCACTATAGATAGGCATGAATAGTTCTTTTTATTTTGTTCTTTTTTATCAAGTCACGAGCTCAACACCCACAAGTCTAGAGCCAAGTGTCAAACAGCTCACGAGTCATATAACAGCCCACAAGCTATAAGACGGTGAAAATTAAAGTCCCACGGGCTTGACATGAGATATGAGATATGCTCACGAGTTACGGTCCACGAGCAAATATGGCCCATGAGCTCGACAATAGACAATCTATAGGCCTATATATATATATATATATATATATATATATTGCTAGTCGAAGTTCTTGTATTCTGTTGATTTGTGTTTTGTGTATTATAATCATTATTCATTTTTCACGGTTCATATATGTGTGCAATTATTACTTCAAGAACTGAAGATCCCGTTGGGGAGCACTTGCTTCAAAATGCGTAGACGCTACAACTTCTGATTACGACGCAATATTATAATACACATATTTGTCACCCCGTCACACTGCTGGATTTGGAGCAAACTAGTTCAAACTTTCTTTTTTTTATTATATATGAGATATACATTTTTTTTTGGCCTCCCCCTCGAAATTTGACGAATTCAAGATAGGCTCAGATTTCTTCAAAACGTCAGGCCAAAATCTGTTTGATTTACCAAAATTTATCCAAATTTTGTATTTATTCCATTATAAATTGTATTTATCCAAAGTCCGTCACAATCCCAAAGTTTTCGACATTAAAAACTGAGAGAAACAAGGCCCCCAGTGTCCATCTGAGCACCTCACTATTTTGATAGACTTATATACGACGAAACATTAATTTTATTTAAAAAAAAAAGAAATCGCGAAAGACGATTATACCACCCTTATACCACTTCTCGATTTATTCGTATCTTCATACGTATCAATATTTTTAATACTTGATCTGATTTCCGTTCAAAGCAAATGTAAAAATGTTTGGTGAAATAACATGACAAGAAAGAAATGCCCACGTCAGTTAACCCATATGGTAATGCGGCTTAAGAGCTTGTCATTAGTAAAACACATGTTGCTCGATGGCAAAATATCGGGCTTCTCTTGACATTCTTTTATAACCCTTCCTTGCCACTTTACATCTCAAAGTGGACTTCCTGTTTAAAGGAATCCACAGAAAACATAATCCGGGAGAGAGACAATTTTAATCTGTCAAAGAGAAAATACATTTCGTGGACTTACAAAGGTCGGAGTTTCTTCCTTCCGTGGGTCCGAACGCTCTTATTGGGTGATGTATCTTGCCACATGATGTTGATGGTGTCCTTAACGAAAAAAAAAAACCCCAAAACAACAACGACCATGAAGACAACAAGAACAGCAGCAAAAAAAAAAAAACCTCCAAAAGCAAAACAAAAAACTTAACAACATCATCAAACTATGAACAAAATCTCTTTAGGTACCTCCAACTAGAGTCTTTTGAGAATAGATGAATCACACAGACCTAATATAGGGATGAGCACTTTAAGAGTGCAACATTCGGCGTGGCTATGGTTTAACGCATTCATCATTCATGCAGGCCTACAGTATCATGAAAGACCTCAGCCCACACCCCCACCCCCGCACCATAATATAACACCCGCTCTCTCTCTCTTTCGATATTGACCATGTCCATAGACTTCCCACAAAATAGAATATGGTTACTTGGCAATAATTGCGATCGAAACTAATCCATGCTATAAAGAGGGAAATGAAAGGTGAAAAAAAGACAAAGGTCTGCGTTTGTATGGCAAATGAAAAGCGCCATCATGACATTTAGAGTGGTTAAAGAGGAAGTAAATGTGTTGATTTATAGCACTTGTCGTGGCTAGCATCGCTTGATTTATTCCTGAAGAAAGCTTTAGGTTAGACCAGTCTTACATGTGAAACAGTCTCTCTAATAGCTTTAAGGGGGAGTAGAAGATCTTACATCAACAACTCATCGGTAAGCGTCGTAATCACCGTGGATCATTGAGAACTGAGAATAAGAAAGATTTGGAAGTCAAAATGAGCGAGGTTAAAAGGTGGTCTCGTCTGATGGAGTTGAATTTTCAATTCGTTGCCATTTATCGAGGACAGAAGATTAACAGCAAGCCTCGTTGCGACCTATGTCTGAGGGAAGAGAAATTCCCTGACGCAGGAGACAACGATTCGATCCCCACAAGGGCTCCTTCCCATAGCCAGAGCGGTTGCCACAGCGAGGATGTCAATAGCTACCCAGTTATGGACTATCCCATCCCTATGTCGAGGGAAACATGTTGCGCGTTCTACCATGACGACGGTGATGATGATGACGATGGACTCAGAGAGGTCCTGCCTCCCGTGGATACATTCTACGATTTATCAGATTCGAATATGCGGAAGACGAATGAAATGAAAGATGTAGCTGGGAGGGTGTGTCCGGATGATTCCAGATCGACAATGCGCAGAGACGCTGCTGTGGGCAATCGCCGGAGCAGCACAGTCCGACGCCGGACTGATGTGTCGTCAAGGCTCGGGGGTTACAGTTCTATCAACATCAATTACGAACAGGAAACGGACGTCGGGCAGATGTCATTGGACAGCGGGTATGTAACCCGTCGTCAACCATCAGCATCTGAAACAAGGTGTGGTGTGTGCGAGAGTCTGGGATGGGATGGGGACGCTCGGCCAATCAGATCAGCAGATAATGAAGGTAATAATTTGTAAGATCAATTCACTTAATCATGTTAATAGTATTCACAAGTGATTCGATGACGAACTGTTGTAACGCAGTTGACAAATCACGGGCTCTCAAATCTCTATATCTAGGTCCTCGGTTTGAGTCTGTCGGTTTTAGCGTTGATGTTTAAAACTTTAAAGGGGAAACTCCTTATCTTAATCGCTTAGAGAATTATAAGGCAATCGGCCCCATGCTCACAGGTATGAGACTGCTTCCTTACAGGCTACATACAGCAACAACAACAACAGCAACGAATCCAAAGTTCATTTTTTGTGGTCAAATATTCGGCAAGGTAAACAATTGGAAGGAAAACAGCTTGCATTTGTTGATTGATTTTCTATTTTGATTTGATTTATTTCCGCCTTCAATCAAACAAATTGAATACAAAAAGACATAAAGACAAAGAATATAAATGATAACATAGCAAAATGTTATCAATAAGATGATAACATAGCATTACACAAAAAGATAAACATAAGTAATTTAGTTAGTTTTGTGCAGCAAATATAAACAAAACATGTAAATAAGATAGATATTTTCTTTTTCAGTAAAATAACAGAGATAATTGAATGTAGGAGACCACCATCGTGAGCGATTAAGCTTGAAATGAATGGGGTCTCATAAAACAATTGTAAAAAGACTCTCCAGATCAGATGGGTGCTGTACAGTTGTAGATATGGGTGCAGAATGCAATTGCCTGATGAAAAACAGAGATTGAAAAAAAAGTTTATAAACGTGCAGTATATATTTTTCTTAACTTAATGAGTTGGAAGCAGACAATGGTGTCAAATACCGCTTATGTGATAGCTTTAAAGAAGTAATAGTTGAACAAGACTTTATATTGAAGATTATTCCAAATGACCCGAGTGTTCATAAGATTTGTGAGTCACTAACAATTTGGGATTCGTAAGATGGAAATTTAAACATAATATGCGAGTAGGATAGAAATGAACACATGTATTGAACCTGAACATGTTATCATGGATACATTAACTGCATAGAATTAAAGGAGTTGCTATTGTCAGATGAGGGGGAGAAATTAATGTTAAAATCACCAAAAACATATTTTGATTACCTATCTTATGAAAATGTTTAAAGTTTCCATTTATTTCATTACTTCTTATATATCAATATTACATCAAGAACAAACACACAAATTCTTGTACCTTTTCAATAATAAGCAAAAGAATATGCATACATAAGATACACAGTAATTTCAATGATAACTGGTCGAAAAATCGGGTTGTACAAATAAAACGTATAAGACGGGACCTTCTCCACAAAAACAGATTACGATCTGTAGCGCGTTGACGAGTGTGGTTAATCGAAAAATAATATATACAACATTATTTTCCATGAGATGCTGCAAAATTCTATATGTAAATCCAATTCGTCGCAAAATAATTCACAATTCAAACCAGGGGTATATAAACTAAATTGTAGTAAACATTTGTAGAAGTTGGGTTATTGATTTCAATAAATAACGTTTCTGCGTGTCATAACTTGATATCAGAACGGGTTTGAACTGTACATTTGGTGCAATGTATAACGCAACAGCACTAATAAGCGTACAGTTAGGTAAATCATAAACATCTGGGGAATTCTGATGTAACCAAGACTGCAACAGATTTTCAAAATGATACATTCTAAATTGTTATTCCTAGAGTTTATATGAAGAAGTGAAATATCATCTGAATGATAAGGAATGGTATCATTGAATTCAAAGGGTAAATAATATTTGCTGTTGTGTATATGTTATAACATCTGCAACAATATCAGGAGCATTCACTAGTGATTCCATCTAACTGTACAAAAATGTTAAATAGCGGAAATTTGGAAGACAACAACTATGTGGGTGCACAGGTGCATTTTGCAAGTGCATACTATAGTGTATACTATAGTACACATAGTGCATAGTATAATAGTAAAGTGTGTACAAAGTGCAAGTGTGTGCGTGTAATCTCAATATACAATCCAAAGATACAATTAAACCCATCTTGGTCACAGTTACAGTAATCTCTTAAATACGACAGATCACCAGAGCATAGCCAGACCACCCCAGTATCAGGGTGTCATTTTTTTACGCATTCACACACACACACACACACACACACACACACACACACACAATATGAATTGTGGGGAAAGATACATCTGCTAGTACCATAATTCTCAAATTCTATGAGCATATTGATTGATCAGTCGTTTGTAAGATTGCATGAAGTATATAAAAAGGAAGACTTTTGCAATAGGTAATTATTACTAAGATGGTATACAAACTTTTACAAATAGTTATATCAATTGGATTGAGAGATTTTGTGCATATTTCGTTAAAAAAATAGCAG
The DNA here is from genome assembly GCF_040938485.1 of Diadema antillarum. Lineage (NCBI taxonomy): Eukaryota > Metazoa > Echinodermata > Echinoidea > Diadematoida > Diadematidae > Diadema > Diadema antillarum. The sequence goes on from NW_027271054.1 coordinate 1,749,430, forward strand.
GTAGGTCTCTCACGCGAGAAATGCCCATTCTTAAAAAGGAAAGTGTATTTTTTATTGTATGAGAAAAAGATTGGTGATTATATAGCGCTATATTTACCAATTTAGAATCACATTATTATGAGATTGGCATACTCATTAGTATAACGAATATCCATAGCCCACATTAGGAAAATCCTTACTTCTTTGTATTTCTTTCAAGGAATTTTCACTCATCTGTATTTACTATATACATGTATCTTGACCATTCTATAGAACAGGAATGACGCATCATCAGACAGATAGACACAATGTAAATTATCTAATGAAATGAATTGATTGTTGAAGAAGTATGCATCACCCAGCCCAGAAAAAGATTTCAGAATAATTGAGAAAGTTGTGACTCAAATTCCAACAAGCCCCGACCATTATCACGTGCAACAGCAGGGGCGTCACCAGCTTTTTTTCAAGGGGGGTGCGTTTTGACACTAAATGTTTACGAGATTTTTTTGACAGACATTTGGAATATAGGGAAGCTCTCAATCCCTAGACTTTTACTGTTTTTTTGAGGGAAACCAAGCGGGGGAAAGGGCACCGGTAGCTAGGATTTTCATCTTGGGGGGGGGGGGGGGGGGGGGGGAGGGGGTAGTATGCGAGGGAGCGAGCAAGGGTGGGGGAGGTGTGGGAAGTGCCGGAGAGGGTTGCACCCCTTATAAATGGATTATGGAATGACGGTGTGAAACGACAAATTACTGGCAGCGATATCAGGGGAATGGCATAACGACTACATGCGAGCGAGCGGAGCGAGCGAGCTTGAAAATTTTGACATTTTACAGTCCCAAAACTGCCGTTTGTAGCCATATTTTTTTGCTTTGTAAATTAAGGGGGGGGGGGGGGGGCGCACCGGGCGCAACTGCTTGGCAATTACTGGCAGCAACATCAGGTGAATGGCATAATAATTAAACGCGAGCGAGCAAAGAGAGCGAGCTTTGAAATTTTGACATTTTACAATCCAAAAACTGCCCGTTTGGAGCCATCTTTTTTCGCTTTGGAAATAAAGGAGGGGGTGGGGGGCAACGGGCGCAACTACGGTAATTACTGGCAGCAACATAGGAGATTGCATAACATTCAATGCGAGCGAGCGAAGCGAGCGAGCTTGAAAATTTTGACATTCTACAGTCAACAACTGCCGTCGTAGCTATGTTTTTCGCTTTAGAAATAAAGGGGGAGGCGCACCGGGCTCAACTGCTGGATGCGAGCGAGCGAAGCGAGCGAGCTTGAAAATTTTGACATTTTACAGTCCAAAAGCTGCCGTTTGTAGCCATATTTTTTCCCTTTTAGTCATTTATGTACATGTTTATTTTATTTTCTTTGTTTATTCATTTATTTTTGTTATTATTATTTTTTTTTTTGGGGGGTGGGGCTTTTTTTTTGGGGGGGGCAAAAATGCGGTTTTGCCCCCCCCCCCCCCCCACTTTTTCACTTGCCCCCCCCCCCCCCCCCACTTCCGGCGCCTATGGTTATAGTTGCAAACATGTGACCTTTCTGTATTTTATTCTGTATTTTATTTAGCAACATTTGATTTGATCTTGTTCGTTTTAATCGGATCCCCCAGTTATAGTATGGTCTAAAAATATCTGTACTTATGCTTCCCCTAATCTGATTTTACCACGGGACCTGCGGCTCTATACAAGCTTGCTTTTACGCAGGCCCCATCATATTTTTCGCATCATGATCTCAGTTTAACTCGCATGTATACAGACCTTGTGTATACCAAGACAAACTTTTGAACATTCCGGTGAAGTTCTATTTTGAATTATGTTCTGTATAGATTTCGTATCAATTTACTTTATATTGTGATATATG